>NC_057386.1:91329256-91637619 GCF_019320065.1 Cervus canadensis
GAATTTGATGTGTGAATATTTTCTTAAGGATTTTTATGAAGGAGATTGGTCTATGATTTTCTTTTCTTGTGGTGTCTTTGTCTGATATCACAATTGTGCTGTCATCATAAAACAAGTAGGGAAGTGTGCTTCGTCTATTTTGGGGGAAAATTGTATAAGATTGATACTATGTGTTCCTTAAATTTGAGAGAACTCACCGTTAAAACCATCAAGGCTTAGTATTATCTTCATGTGGAAGTTTCTGGTATATGATTCAATTTTTCTGATGGATATAAGGCATTTATATTTTCTGTTTCACCTGGTATCAGATTTGGTAAGTTGTATGTTTTTAATGAATTTGTCAACTTTATCTACCATGCCAGATTCATTCACAAAAAGTTTTCCATAGTATCTAAAATCCTTTTGATTTCTGTAGGATCTGAAGTAATATACTAGCAAGAGTGATAAAGATACAAAGAGAGAAATCCTTCCAATGAACATTCAGGGATGATTGCCTTTAGGATTGACTGGTTAGATCTCCTTGCAATCCAAGGGACTTTCAAGGTCTTCTCCACAGTTTGAAAGCATTAGTTCTTCAGCACTCAGCCTTCTTTATGGCCCAACTCTCACATCATACGTGGCTACTGGAAAACCACAGCTTTGACTCGACAGCTATTTGTCAGCAAAGTGATGTCTCTGCTTTTTAATACACTATCTAGCTTTGTCCATAGCTTTTCTTCCAAGGAGCAAGTGTCTTTTAATTTCATGGCTTTCAGTAACAGTCCACAGTGATTTTGGAGCCCAGGATAATAAAGTATGTCACTGTTTCTATTTTTCCCCATCTATTTGACATGAAGTAATGGGACTAGATTCCATGATCTTAGTTTTTTGAACGCTGAGTTTTAAGCCAGCTTTTTCACTCTCCTCTTTCACTTTCATCAAGAGGCTCTTTAGTTCTTCTTTGCTTTCTGCCATTAAAATGGTATCATCTGCATGGAGATTATTCATACTTCTCCTGACAGTCTTGATTCCAGCTTGAGCTTCACCCAGCCTGGCATGATGTACTCTGCATATAAGTTAAATAAGCAGAGTGACAATACACAGCCTTGACATACTCCTTTCCCAAATTTGAACCAGTTTGTTCCATGTCCGGTTCTAACTGTTGCTTCTTGACCTGTATACAGATGTCTCAGGAGGCAAGTAAGGTGGTCTGGTATTCCCACCTCTTTAAGAATTTCCCACAGTTAGTTGTGATCCACACAGTCAAAGGCTTGGACTGAGTTATAACACCATCTTTACTGGTTCTTTGATTTATAATAACAGATTGTAGGATTTCTTGGTCTCCATTACTATCCATGAGAGTCAATTCCTATAATAAATCTCCATATATACATATTGCCAACAAATGTCAGTCTAGTCAGAGCTATGGTTTTTCCAGTAGTCTTGTATGGATGTGAGAGTTGGACTATAAAGAAAGCTGAGCACCAAAGAATTGATGCTTTTGAACTGTGGTGTTGGAGAAGACTCTTGAGAGTTCCTTGGATTGTAAGAAGATCCAACCAGTCCATCCTAAAGGAAATCATTCCTAAATATTCATTGGAAAGACTGATGCTGAAGCTGAAACTCCAATACTTTGGCCACCTGATGTGAAGAACTGACTCATTGGAAAAGACCCTGATTCCGGGAAAGATTGAAGGCAGGAGGGGAAGGGGACGACAGAGGATGAGCTGGTTGGATGGCATCACCGACTCAATGGACATGAGTTTGTGTAAGCTCCAGGAGTTGGTGATGGACTGGGAAGCTTGGCATGCTGCAGTCCATGGGGTCACAGAGAGTCGGATATGACTAAGCAACTGGACTGAACTGAGTATAAAACATATGTGCTTCCCTGGTGGCTCAGATGGTAAACAATCCACCTGCAATGAGGGAGACCTGTGTTTGATCCCTGGGTTGGGGAGATCCTCTGAGGAAGGGAACGGCTACCCACTCCAGGTATTCTTGCCTGGAAAATTCCCTGGACAGAGGAGCCTGGCAGGCTAAAGCCCATGGGGTCACAGAGTTGGACACAACTGAGCAAATTTCACTATACTCTACTATGTTCTGTGTAATATACATATATATTCTATTGGTTTTGTTTCTCTGGAGAACACTACTAATAAAATAGTATTAATTACTTTATTTCTTTTCTTACTCTGATTATTTTTGGTTACTTTTTATAACTACCGGGATAAATGTGATAAAATTTCCAAGTATGTTTGTGGTTTTTGCCTATATTTCTCTTTTTATCAATAGTTGCTTCATTTTTGTCAAAACTGTTTTAAAACACATACACATTGAAATTCTTTCTGATGTATTCACCCTTGTTATATAGCAATTCAGGTCTATTATGAATAGTATGTCTATGATATATAGTTTTTCATCCTTTGTAATTTTTAGCTCTTTGTGCCTTTATAATTAAAATACATCTTTTTAGGGACAGCATATAGTTGTGTCTTGCTGCTTTATACAGATCAATAATGCTTGCTTTTTAATTGTAAAACATAGTCCGTTTACATTTAATGTAACTATTGATATACTTAGACCTAAGTATGCCACTTTGTGTCTATTTTTTCCCTCAAATGATTTCGTTGTTGTTATTGTTGCTTTTCCTTATCCATTTCTTCTTTCCTGCCTTATTTTCAGTTAATCAATTGCTAGTATTCCATTTTTATTTCTTTTTAGTGTATCTCCTTGCAATTTTTTAAAAGAATTATACTGTATATCTTTAAGTTATTGCAAACTCTGTGGAGTCAGTATTGAACCGCTTCATATAAAGTATACAGGAGCCTTGTAAGAATCCAATTCAACACCCCATATTCTCTGTGCTTTTTGGGTATATATGCAAATATCTATATCTATATCCATCCATCTGTATACATACAGGTAGATCTACATGTCCAAAATAAATTAAATTTTTGTTTTATATGGTCTTTATACATCTTTTAAAGCAGCCGTACTCCATCAAAGACAATTTTGACTCCCCAGAGACATTTAGCAATATCTAGAGATATTTTTTATTTTCACAACTGTGAGAGGAGTGCTGCTGAAAACTAGTGGATAGAGGCCAAAGATGCTACTGAAAATCTTACACTGTTCAGAACAGTCCCCACACACAACTAATTATCCATTGCAAAATATCTATAAGCCTATGGCAATGAAGTTTAAACATATAGAGCTCACTTTGATTACTTACATTTCCAGCTAATTAAGGACATTCCTTTACCATACTCAGAGTTCCTCCAAACATAACATTTATATTCAAACTTAAAGCGTTAAACTCCCTAAGCTCATACAAGGCATTTATTAGCTGATGATCAATCACTGAGTTTGCTGAGTGATTTAAATTTTATGTTGTGTGGTTCCACATAAGGAATTTAAAGGCAACTGGAAAGAAGCCAGAGTTCCAAATAAGGAATTCTCCAATACCAACTGTCTTCTTTTTCTTCTTTCTCTCTTGGTATGAAAATATCATCCAAGTAATTGTTTTAAGGTTTATCTTTGCTTAGGAAGAATAGACACACAAATCTAGCAAATTATGTTTGCCTTTTAAATAAACCCTGATAATCTAAACATTTTTGCAAAAAAAATTATTACACATTTCTTCAAGTACAGTGTGTGCTTTTCTTTTTCAAATTATCACCATCAGCTTTATCAGACACACTGATTAAAAATGATAATGAAGTTGAGAAAAGGGCACAGAATTTCAAATTAGATCTGGATGTGAATCTCTGGATCTAAATTCAGAATGCTTGTCCTCTCAGCTCTCTTCTAAGCATTATATTACCATTTTTTTAATCTGTAAAATGGAAATAATGCCTATCTCATAAGGTAGTTAAGAAACACTCTATATGTAGTCTAGCACAGAAGAAGAATTTAGCCAGTCCAAGACTTTGTTCTAGCTTGGGAATCCAGCCTATTGGCCCTGTGACTTGGGTCCTGTGTGTGAAGGATGTATCCCTGGTAAACTGAAGTCTGTGCTGAGCTATCTATTACAAGCAATTGAACCTGTGCCTCCAGAGACACAGATCAGCACTAATGAGATAAGGTCCAGATGCACTCTGTCACAGATCACTCATTTCAATTAAACCTACAGTGAGCAAGGGTGATGGTGAAGGGTGGTCACTGCATCTTTCCCATCTTCCCCGGGAAATGGATTTTGAGTTCATTCTTGGAAGAGTTTGGATAAACTGTAACCTACAGCAAGTCAACTCCTTGTCCAGATTTCACCAAGTTCTATAGCTCACCAGGATTTCCCTGGTGGCTCAGAGGGTAAAGCGTCTGCCTGCAATGCAGGAGACCCAGGTTTGATCTCTCGGTTGGGAAGATTCCCTGGAGAAGGAAATGGCAACCCACTCCAGCATTCTTGCCTGGAGAATCCCACGGACGGAGGAGCCTGGTAGGCTCCAGTCCACGGGGTCACAAAGAGTCAGACACGACTGAGCGACTACAGTTCACAGACCTTTTAAATTGCCCAAGGAAGGCTTGGATTACTGGGTATTCAGAAATCCATACAGGAACAAAGACTGTAGGTCCAAGTAGTCAGCTCTTCATTTTACAGGGCAGCCTCAAAACTGGCAACAGTACTAAAGTCACTTTCATACCAGCTCCAAAGGTTGACTAGAGGGGGCCTTCTCCAGTCCTGGGAGAACCATCAGATTGAAAAACACTTGCTCACACAAGCACATGGGCTCAAACAAATGGCATATCTTCTACCTCGTCTGTTGACTGCCACAGCTGCTGTCCCGACAGGGCATTCAATCACGCAAATGTCTTCTGTTTGAAGGCTGTTTCCACCTCCAGTCAGGCAGGTTGTTTTTAGCACATCTGACAAAATAGGCCAGATCTGCACAGCAACCTTTGAGAGGAAGTGCAACAAAAGACATCCAGCTGTACCGAATTAAAAGGTCTTCATTCATCACCTCCCATCAGTCAAAAAGCAAAAGGAGGCTGACGTTATTTGTAAGAAATTTAAGGGTGTTATTATTCACCTGTAATTAAAAAGAATGGTTTGATTTGGCTTACAGCCTGGAGGAGAATGAATGCTTTTATTTTGCCAGGTTATGAATTTTTCCAAGTAGTGAATAGGCTCTGAGAATGAGGCAATGAAATGGAGGAACTTCATAAAGTAGAATTTCCCTCAACCTGTATTCACTTGCTCTTTTTAAAATTCAGTGTTTCTTTACCTTTGCTCTTCTGATTTGGAGAATTGCTCCCAGAGAAGAGAAATCAAGTGTGTTTCAAGTCCCTCAACATCAGAAATTCCATGTAAAAGGTTTTAGATGTCTCAAGAAGACCCAATCTGAGGAAATTTATTACAGATGCACGAAACTGTTTTTCTCAGATATAGTGTATACTCAGACAGAGGAGAGAAATAAAGATTTCTGTGTTATATCATGAAAAATATATACATTCTAAGAAAGCTAGAGATAGTCTTTTAATATTTTTATGCATCCAGAATTCTGGAGGATGGATGCAAGGATTTGCCAAGAGATTTTTAAAATAAATGCTTCTTCAATCATGCTTGTTATGCATGGAAGTGTTTAAGGCAACTTGAAAACACATTAAAACACAGTGTTAATATTAATTGAATGAGAAGAAGGAAATGCAAAGTAGAAAATCAAAGATGAAGCTGGGATTGAAGTACATATGTCAAATAAATGTGTGTCAAGTCCTCATGTAAACCACACACATAGATCTGACTCTCCTAACAGCCAGTGCCAAGAAGGCTCTGAGATTAATTACATGATTTGTCATGTGGACCAAAATTAAAACAGGAGAGGCACAACTATTTCTCAGGGCTTCCCCAGTGGCTCAGACAGTAAAGAATCTGCCTGCAGCACAGGAGACCTGGGTTCAATCCCTGGGTCAGGAAGATCCCCCAGAGAAGGGAATGGCAACCTCCCCCCACACACACTCCAGTATTCTTGCCTGGAGAATTCCATGGACAGAGGAACCTTGAGTATGCTAATTAGCAAGGTGTGATAGGCCTTGTGGGTAGGGGTAATAGTTCCCCAAATTGTATATTGGGAAAGTTAAAATGTTTCAGTAGCAATTACAATTTTTTTGACTTTTCAGAGTGTCCATATGTTTTTATTTGGGTATCAAAGAGGCTGAAAACAAAATTTTCTTTAGGATCACCAAAGTAGCTGTGGGAAGTAAACAGAATAGGTGGCCCAAAGGCAGGTCGTGGCCAGCAGGAGCTGCACGAGCACCTAAGGACAGTGTCAGGCACGGGAGTGGGAGTCCAGGGATTTGGGGGTTGACTACAGTATTCCCCATCCCAGTAAGCAGTGTACACTGAAGCGGAAGAAGGGGAAGCTTGGGGCCACTGAAACTGAAGCTGCTTGGATGCCCTATATACTATTTGGTATTTTGAAAACACTTTACACTTGCCAGTAAGTAAATCCAGATGGGATTCAAATAAATTTAGCCAGTATTATTATCCTGGCTTGCTGATGCAGAGAGTCAGGTCTGATTGATTTGCCCAAAAACTCTCAATTCCTCCCGAGCCACCATACAGCTTTTTACCACTTCCTGTGTATGCAGTGGGCCAAAGAGAGTCCTGGAAGAAAACAGAGACTCAGATTTCCTGTTCTTGGCTCAACCCAGCAAGTCACAGAAGCTTCTAAACAAAGGAAAAATGTCTATCCTTATAACTTGGCTGCTTCCTTTGTTAGTGATTTCTTACAAAGCTGCCCATGGCCAGTTTTTTCAGACCTACTGCCTAATTGCTATTAGGCCATTTTTATTAGCCTCAGGTTGTTTTCCTGAACTGTTATGGAAAGCAACTATTCCCAACTTATTCATAAGAAAGAGTTGTGTAAGAATCTGGACCCCAGAATAGAACATACATAAAGTTTGCATAGGTATATTTTCATTTCTAAGCAAAACCAAAATTGTTAAAATTTTCTGCAATATGTACATTTACATTTATTCACTGAAGTAAGTTTCCGAACTTTCCTGATGGGGAAAATCACCTCATTTGGGTTGTTTGCTTAAAAACCAGATCCCCAGCCCTATTCAAACTTGCTGAATAAAAATCTTTCAAAAGGGTCTAGGCTGTGTCTGGGAAACTATAGCATCAAAGACTCTGGAACCTCATGAAGCCTCAATTCAGATCTCACTTCTGCTTCTTAAAAGTTGTATGACATTGGGAAAGTAGCTTACCCTCTCTGTTCCTCTATTTCTTCATAGAGAAATGTGAAGTGAGGGAGAAGTACCCAGCAAAAGAAATCTACGAGGAACTGTGGATAGTTTTTGGATCAGTATTTCTGGAAAAAAAAAAAAAGGGCGGGGGGCGGAGTGGGTGGTGTTAAGAAAAATCTCCTACCTTCTGATTAGAATCATTCCAGTCCAAGAATGAGACTGTAATTTTCAGAAGAAAAGTGAATTTTCCGAGTGCTTTTAGATATCTAGAAGGAAGTGATTATCAATCCCAATCATACCAAAGTTGAGTACAATTTAGAAAATACAAAATAAATTAACCACTTTAGCCTATCCCTGCTTCTAAATATTTCCAATTTTAAATCCAGGCATTAACTTAACCATGGTGGGACTTAATGAAATGTTTCAAGTAGCTCATTTTTAAATAGCCCGCCAAATTAAAGAAAAGACATAATTTGTTTCGTATGAAAAGAATCTTCTACTCAAATGAACTGCAACATGATCTCAAGCTAAACCCTTTACAGAAATGACATGTTCAAGAAGACAGACAGATCTTGATCTTGAGTAACAGTGGAAACAGTGGGAAAATATATCAAAATGAGTCATAGAGCCAAGATACATAAATAATGACTGCATTTCTTCACACTTCACTGGAGCTGGTTGTTGACAAGCTAGATGGCACAGGTCATTAGTGCCTTTTGGCTTTGGGTCCCTACTAACAAAACTCAGGACTAGAAACTCTGGACTGGAAGAGCACCATTATTGTTAGTGCCCCTCAAAGCCGAATACACTAACAGGCCCTCCTGGTAGCTGGGGAACAATGCCCTAAAATTCTTTTGTTATTCTGCAATGCCTCAAAATTCATTAAATCTTGTCCTCTTTTACCCAAAGGCACTTTGGGAACTTAATTAAGTTATTGTTTGCAGACATGGGATAAATTCAGTCACATCACAAAAGAAAGAATTCAGTTCCAAATGTTAATGCACACCTCCCTCTAAACTGTAAATCTAGATTCTGGAAACAGCAATGTAATTGTGGCTCTCTTTCTGGATAAAAGGGCCAAAAATAATATTTTAGAAAATACAGGAAGCTGTAAGCTGTTGATCTTGTTATGCAACTTCTTTACCCAATTCTGATTTTTCTTTAATGTGTGAAAATAGTTGATGGTTTCACATATTGACAGAATATAAGGCATTTTAGGTAAAAGAAAATTGAACAATGAAGGGAAAACTCTACATCGGGATCCCCACTAATACATGTCCTACAGGAGCCCCAGGGGTCAGTGGAGATTCTGCCACTAGGAAGCTCTAAAATGGATTGAATCTCTAAATCATGATAAAGGGTCCTCTTCTTTTTAGCCTATCCCTTCTCCAGCAGATCTTCCTGACCCAGGAATCGAACCAAGGTCTCCTGCATCGCAGGCGAATTCTTTACGAATTGGGCTATGAGGGAAGCCCCAAAAGGTGAAAGTCGCTCAGTCCCACTCTTTGCAACCACATGGACTATACAGTCCATGGAAATCTCCAGGCCAGAATACTGGAGTGGGCAGCCTTTTCCTACTCCAGGGGATCTTCCCAACCCAGGGATCGAACCCAGGTCTCCTGCATTGCGGGCGGATTCTTTACCAGCTGAGCCACTAGGGAAACCCAAGAATACTGGAGTGGGTAGCCTGTCCCTTCTCCAGCGGATCTTCCTGACCAGTTGAACCAGGGTCTCCTACATTCCAAGTGGATTATTTACCATCTAAGCAATCGGGGAAGCCCGGTAATGAAACGTATTTTTCTTATTTGAGAGAAGTCAATATTTGGGTCTTGAAAAATCTCCCAAAGTGCTTAGAGCTTATGTAAGTAACAATCCAGAGCAAGGCAGGAAGACGGAGTAGGGAGTGATTCTTCCGTACAGGTCTCCTGAATTCCCAGGTTACTCTTTCCCTGTTCCCTCTCTTGGCTGCAAAGGCAAGTCAGAATAGCAGCAAACAGCACATTCCTGTCTAGAGCTGGCACTAACAGTGTCCCGCCTATGTGATTGAAAACAATAAACACAATAACCAGTGGCTCCACCCCCAAATGCCTGTGCATGAAAACTGTCTTTATATAAGCCATGCCTTTTCATGGATAGTCTCACACACAACATTTAAAACCAAGTTTAAATCCTGGTTAAGGGCTCTATGGTCCTTGCATATTTTCACAACCTATTCCAGTCTGCTCAGCTCATGTTTTGTGTGCTGAAACACTTAAAACGCACCTATGTTTGCAAAGTCTTAAGCTTTCTCTAACACCTGCTTCTTCACTTAAGCCCCACCACCTCTGTAGACAATAAGGCAAAATTTGCCTCTAAAAAAGTGTCACTTAACCATAAGCTTACCATAAGGGAAGGCAGGCATGCTGCAGTCTACAGAGTCGCAAAGAATCAGACATGACTTAGAAATTGAACAACAACTGTAAGCTGCAATGATCTCTCAGGGGAAAATCTTATAAGGTTTATGCCTAAATCCTAAAATCACCTGAAAACCCAGCCACACTCCACTGTTTATACCATAGGAGGCTGTCCAGTGTTCTCACCTGGGAAATCCCAGTGGACAGAGGAGCCAGAGGAGGGCTACAGTCTGTGGGGTCACAATACATACAGCTTAGCAACTGAACAACACCAGCAACAGGGGCTGTCCACATGAAAGGCACACAGTCTCCTACCAGAACCCAAAGCTCGAAGCCCTGACCCTTCCCTGGGCCTCTTCGTAAGTCATCCGAAAATAACATACCCTGGCTTCTGCTTCATGAAGTTCCTAATGAATGAAGCAGATAGGCCAAGATGGAGGTGAAGGCGGCCTGACAAAGAGCCTCCTTCTCACCCACTCAGTTTCTGCACCAATCATGAGATAAGCCAAAATAGCCTGCTGATGAAGACCCACGCTCTCCTCTTACACGTGTTAAGCTGGAGGAGGTCAGTTGGTGAGCCAACTTGACTGCTTTGGTCTTGGAAAACTTACCCAAAGGAGATTTTGAAATTGACAGAACAAACAAACTTACCCAGGTCATTGCCTCTCTCAGAATCTGGTGGGGTGAGAAGGAGAAATAAGATATTGAGCCCCTATTTGCAAGAATTTCGTAATCAACCCTGTGGAACCAAGAAGCAGTATACCAATAGCAGATGCCTGATAATCGGGCAGTCCCTTTTACTTCTCTGGGAGAAGCAAGGAGTGTTACACTAATGAATGTTCCTCCAAATGGATAAAAGCATTGGGCATCAGAGTTTAGTATCTCTACCCAAACACTCAGGACACAGAAAAAAAGTGTTTGTTTCTTTGCTTTTGATTAATTAGAGAATTCTTTCTGTAATCTATTATATTTTTTCTCTTTCCAGAGCTCGTAAGAAGCTTAAAGTGCTGTGAAGTTGGTCAATTATAAGAATTTCCTCTGCTATAACTATTTGTACTTAAGTATAGCTAACACACACACAAAAAAACAAATCCAGAATCATCCCTTTGTTTTATAAAATGTAAATCTTCTATATTTCAAGGAATCATGAGACTTGTTCTACTCTGAGTCATCAGTCAAATGTGATTTACCATGATGGCTCAATACAGGACAAGTCTTCAAGGGTATCGGTATTTTGTCAATACATTACAAAAATACTATTGATAAGTCCTAAGAATAAATAGGTGCATGTGTTTTTTTGAAATTTAGACTTTGGATTGTCATTAATCAGGGCTACAGATGAAAAGAAAGTAGGAAGGGATGATCAATAGCCGTGCATTAGAAAAGTTATATCAGTTTCAAAAGTGTTTTCTGATGTGAAATATCAGCAGAGCTCCTTTGGAGATGAGAAGCAAAACCCTGGTGAATTAAAGATATAAAACCCCTCTTTCATTGCAGGTCAGAGTTTTTACACAGCAGTAAGCTCATTCCTTTCTGAGAGTGACTCAAAATTACTTGGCTAAAATCAGTGATGAAAATAGAGGGAATGAGAAGGAAAAGGTCTTAAAATAAGTATATTTTATTTAAGCCCTTTGTGTTGGTCAAATGTCAGTGTGTATAGTAATATTTAGTCTTTCCAAGATTCTTCACAGTTTGATCCACTGACACCATGGCTTTCTTAATTTCCTGACCAACGGCATTGTATGGGATTGCTCTGCACGGCCAACAGCTGGTATCTTTAACCCAGCAGATGTTTTTGTGTCTCAGCTGTATTCATCATACAGACAGAGTCCAGGATTTTGTTTTCCTTTACACCCGTCTCCCACATGCAGAAACTTCCTTCGGAAGACAAAGGGAGTGTGCATAAAAACACACCACAGGGTGTGGATGGGTTTAATAAACCCAGTCTCCGGTGTATAAAGAGCATAACTCTTTCCTAGTAGAGCAGGATTGCACAACATCCATTGAAGTAATTTGAAATGGTTCCTATAAGACCAAAACCCACAGCCAACGAAATCACATAATCATAGAATATTGAACTTGGATGGGACCAGTACAGTGTGTGTCAAACCTGAGTAATATATGGGGACTTTTAAAGGAAAAAGTGATTTAAGTTCACACCCCACCACCCCCCATGTTGATTTAAACTATTTTTGTTATAATGGAACTTAAATATGTGCATAAATAATAATCTACCATAAAGCAAAGTAAAAACTTTGCATGCCTCTAGTTTCTTCAACTCCAGACTAGACAGAGAATATAGTGTCACTTACTATAAGTTGTAATGATCTTTCAAAGTGAGAACCATGCCAAAGTGTCAGCATTCCTGGGTGTGATTCCACTTCCAATACTCACTGGCTGTGTCACTTCAGATGTGCTACTTAGCCAACATGTGCTTCATCTGTAATAGTGGAATCGAGCTTACAGGTTGTGAAACTTAATATATATATTAAGTATATATAAATATATTTATATATCATTCAGTAAATGAAAACTATTGTTGCCATCGGTATTTTTTTTCAAAACCACATAATTCCCAAAATTCAAACTTTATTTAATATGATGCATAATGTGAAGTTTTTAATGAAAGTATCTATATGGAAGATGGTTTCACAGACCATTTCTCATTGGAATGTAATTGCTTTACAATGTGTTGTTGGTTTCTGCTATACATTTTTTAATCGGCAGAGGCCATGTTTAACCAGAACGACCTTAAGAACATCAAGAATGTATTCTTGTGTTCAGAATAACCAGACCCCATATATAATCCAAACTTTGCCAGTTAGCAAATTTAAGGCCAGTTTTAATAAATAAGACTCTAGAGGTGTCTTGTCACTTGAAGGTAAGTTAAGCTCCGTCACACTGATATCTACATTAAATGCATAGTTTGGTTTAACCATTTCTGGAGTGAGGAGGTGAATTATATACTTTAGGTGTAGTATTACCTTTAGAGCCAAAGAAAATTTTAAAAACCTTTGATGGATTTTTCAATTAGACTTTTAAAAATTGAAGTATAGTTAATTTTTCAATGTCTTGTTAGTCAGAGTGTACAGTAGGAATTGTACTGAATCACTGAATCAGGAATCACTGAAGTGATTCAGTTAGGAATACACTATGTATATATTCTTAATACTATGAGTTATCAACAAGGTTATTATTGCAGATCTTAAAAAATAACAAAGAAATTAAGGCATATCTGATACCCAGATTCCTTTCCAAAGTTTTTTTTTTTTTTGACAAAGGGCTGAAAAATATACATATCACTAAAAAGAAATGGCAATTTGATAACTTATTAATGTGCCCCAAAATAATCAGGTTGGCTTTCTATGGTAATGAAGAAAACTTTCCTACCTCATACAAAAGTGGTAACTTCTTTTAAAATAAATACTCATATTGATATGTAATATTTTCTCCTGCTATATCTTGTTGTATATGAAAATAAACCATTCACTTATCTCAGACAAAACAGCTAACCAATATGATCCCAAATCTGCTCTGCTTCCTGTGGGATCTGAAAGTAATTTGAACGCTAAAATGAGCATAAAGACTTTTCTTACATGTAGATACAGGAAGCATCCCTAACATTTTCAGAAGTTCTAATCATGTCAAGCAGTTGTATTTCACTGTTCATTTATAAATAGATGTTTTAATTAACAACAATATGAATCAAGGATTCCCACATCAAATGTTTCCAACAGTAAAATTCCAAGTTGCTTGGACATATATTATTTACATTGAAGGCATTTTCCATATTTCCAATCATTGATATTTACATCTGATTTTTTTTGATGCTCTCTAGGCTTATGCTTTTGACTTCCCTGATGGCTTGCTGGTAAAGAACTCACCTGCCGATGCAGGAGACATGAGTTCAATCTCTGGGTCAGGAAGATCAACTGGAGAAGGAAATGGTAACCCACTCCAGTATTCTTGTCTGGGAAATACCCATGAACAGAGGAGCCCAGAGTGTTAGTCCATGGAGTCATAAAGAATTGGGCGGGACTTAGCAACTAAATGACTTCCCTAGTGGCTCAGACGATAAAGCGTCTGCCGGCAATGCAGGAGACCTGGGTTCGATCCCTGGGTTGGGAAGATCCCCTGGAGAAGGAAATGGCAACCCACACCAGTATTCTTGCCTGGAGAATCCCATGGACGGAGGAGCCCGGTAGGCTACAGTCCACGGGGTCACAAAGAGTTGGACACGACTGAACGACTTCACTTCACTTTCACTTCACTTAGCAACTAAACAACAATAAACATACTTTAGGAATCCTCATATAATATGTGTGCTCTGTCGTGTCCAACTCTTTGTGATCCTGTGGACCATAGCCCACCAGACTCTGTCCCTGGGATTCTCCAGCCAGGAATACTGGAGTGTTTAGCCATTCCCTTTTCCAAGGGATCTTCCAGACCCAGGGATCGAACCAGGGTCTCCTGCATTCTTGGCAGATTCTTTACTGTCTGAGCCACTCTCAAATTCATCCATCTCTTTATTCAGGAAGATTCCTCAGAATAAACTACCATCATCTCCCATGGGACTGCTATGGCAGCTTTCTAACTAGACTCCCTTTAAGTTTGCTTCCTACCTTTCAAGAATGCAGCCAAGCAACTTATTTTAATGCATAGATATTACGAATAAGTCTTTGAAAAGGTTTCGATTATGTAAGGTTAAAAATCCAAGTCCTTACTACGGGTTACTGTAAGACCTTCCAAGTTCTTTTTCTCACACCCCAAATATATGTGGCCTCCCTAAGAGTGAGCAAAAGCAGGTACAGTAACAGGAGAGTGGGTGACTGGAGACCTAGACTAGTCTGAAAAGTTCTCTCAAGAAAGGAAATCCACATTGAGGTTTGAAAGATCTGGAAGAGGTAATTGGAATGAGTTAAAAAGAGACGGTGAATATTAGCATCAGTTGCAATTTCACATTCATTTCTATGATGTTACCTTTTGAAGGCTGAGATCATATCTATCTTTTTCACTGTTAAATCCCTGGTACCTATCAAAGTGATTGGCAGGTGCTTTAGCCCCAGTAAGAAACTTTAAGACAACAATATTACCTTTTGAATAGCAAGTGTGTGTGTGTTAGTTGCTCAGGTATGTCCAACTCTGTGATCCCATGGACTGTAGCCCGCTAGGCTCCTCTGTACTTGGAATTCTCCAGGTAAGAATACTGGAGTGGGTTTCCATTCCCTTCTCCAGGGGATCTTCCAAAACTGGGATTGAACCCAGGTCTCCTGCACTGCAGGCAGATTCTTTACCATCTGAGCCACCAGGGAAACCCTTTGAATAGCTGTGCAAAGACTGAAATTTTAGATTTGCATGAACATCATGATATTTTAGAATCAAACTTCATTAAGTTTTGAAACCATTATGTTTAAGACGTAAGACGTGTTTCTGGGATTAATATAAGGAATGAGGGTTTGAGGACTAATTCAGTTATTACCCATGTGGTAAACATTTTCGGTCTCAGTTTCCTCATCAGTTGAGTGAGAAAAATCTGTGGATATGGCATGTAAATTTCTTTCCCGCTTTTAATATTATGTGGTGCTATAATTATGAAAATTAAAATAAGCAGAAAATCTTAGTATAGGAATAAGCTCCTGTCATGTGTGAATGCATTGTTCATTTATTGATATTAATTTGCTTTATATTTATAATGTGTCTTCAATTTAAGTAGCCAGAGGATATAATTATATGTAAAAATCAAATTGTTTAAAATGTTAAATGTAGAGACTTCTTTAAAAATGCAGACAAAATAAAAAATAAAGCATAGAATAAGCATATAATATGTAAACAATTGAATGAAATAAAATTAAATAGCAATCCTCTCATCACAGCTAGTAGACTAACTGTCCTAAATTTGTGAACTACTTAGATGTCTCATATTCAGAAACAGCCTGAATTGCCACAAATTTTAACACATGGGACCTGCTTATGAAGCATCTGGAAAATCCAAAAATCAAAACATGCATTTCAGCAGGACAATTTCAAAAGAGTATAACCCAGAGGCTATGTCCCCCAAGCTGAGTGTGGCAGGAAATAGTTGGGCCCCCACATGTCAAGGCAAAATTTCTGCAGCACTTCTCAATAGGACTTTTAAAAAGAGAAAAGCAAACAGGCAACGCAGCAGTAGGTAATTTTTTTTAATATATTTCAGATTTTACTCAAACAAAACAACATATGGGATTCTGAAGTAATTCTATAATGAATCAAATCAGAGATTTTGAACCTCTTGAAACCTAAAGTAATGGATTTTATTCTCATGATTTCGTGAGGCTTCTAGGGTAAGTTCTAGCTTATTGAGGAATATACCTGACCTATGTTACCAAAAAAGCATGGTTCAACTTCATCTATATTATGTGAACTTACTTTCTCAATCTGTCACATAAATGGGAAGGTGGTAGGAGAACAGACTCTAGAAGCTGTATGATGTTAATCCCTACACTCCCTCAGAAAAAAATGCATTCAATAATGCTGTATTTGATAGATGAAGTGTTAGGTATTTTGCAGAGCAGCCACTAAAGAATAAAAAGTTACAAATTCCAACTAGGGAATGGAAAAAAATACAGCAATAAGAAATAACACAATCACAAACGAAAACAGAAAAAATAAGAAAAAGCAATACACAACAGGTTGAACAAATAGCACAAGAAAGATGGTAAAATTTAACATTAGCAATTATATTAAATATAAATGAGCTATATGTGATAATTAAAGGGCAAAAATAAAATAAATTAAAAATGCAAAATCAAACTCTTTATTAAAGATGCATACTAAAAATAGAAATGAAGAAAGAATAAAAATTTAAAAACTGGAAACAGAATACTTTGTAAATATTAATCCTCCTTAAAAAATGACAGCTTATAGCAGAAAAAGAGATTTTGTGGCAAAAAATATTACTTTATTTCAACAGGGCCACTTCAAATGAGAAAATGTGTCTGTTACAGGTCACTAATAACTTACAATATTTTAAATTTTGCTGTATATAATAAAAAACTGATAAAACTAGAAAAATATATAAATTAAAATCAGAGTGGGAGGTTAACACAATTTTCTTTATAAGGATTATTAAAAAGAAAAAACAAGGATATAGAAAACTCAAATAGCTCAATTTAAAAATTTGATCTAAAAATTTTTGATATAGTAGATTTTTACAGACCACTCCATTCAGCAACCTTATACTGCATGTTCTTTTGCAATGTGCACACTTATAAAAACTGATCACATCCTAGACTAAAAGTATATTCAACAAATTTCAAATAACTTAAATCACATGTCACTTTCTATGACTAGAAATTAAAAATGAATGGAAAAAAAACAAAACAAAAAACCTAAATATGCCTAATGTTAGAAATTTAAAAACACATTTCCTTTTTAATGGACCCTAAAACTCATATTAAAATCAGAAATATTTTGTACAGAAATACAAGCCAACCTATGAATGCACCCAAAGCAAGACTTAAAGAAAAATCGATAGCATACTAGATGTTGTTTTTTTTTTTTTTTAAAGTAGAATAAAACTTAGTGAATATTCATCCATCTCAGGGCAGTAGGAAAAAGGCAGTATAACAAGTATAAATAAATAAGTAAATAAATGAATAAAAATGAAGTATAAACCAAAAGTTAAAGAAACAGAAAATAAGGATGCCCTAGAGAGGTTCAGCAAAGTCAAAAGTTGGCTTTTAAAAATAACATAGAATTAACTTCTGATAAGATTAATCAAGCAAAACAGAGAAGGCGCAAAACAATCAATATCAATAATACAAAAGTGAACACCATTATTATTGATATGCATATTAAAAAATGAGATGATATCATGAACAAATTCATGTTCAAAAAAAGTGGAACATTTCCACGAAATGATCCCTTTAAAAAAATAACGTATCAAACGGACTCATGAGGAAATAAAAAACAGAATGTCCATTAAAAAAACTGAATATAATCACAAACCTTCCCATAAATAAATCTCCAGGTCCAGCTGGCTTCAATAGCAAGTTTCACGAAACAAACAAGGATCAAGTAATTCCAGTGATACACAAATACTTCTCCAGAGAACAAAAACAGGAGGAATGCCCGCCAAGTTATTTTATGATAGAAAGTCTGGAAAGGAAGTTAGAAGATTACTAGACATTTCATTCAGGAATACTGCTGCAAAATACTAAACAAACAAAGTGGGGAAAAAAAGTAATAGAAAAATGTATTAAAACAAAAATTAACAACCTGGGTTTATTCCAGGAATGCTGAATTGTTGGAACATTAGAAAAGCTGTTAGTATAAGTCACCGTATCAATGTGTTAATCACCTCAATAAAAGCAAAAAATACATTTGATGATATGTCACATCCATTTTAGAAACCTTCTTAGTGAATATAATAAATGCTATTGACCAGACACCTAAAGGTAATATACTCTAATGAGGAAAAATTGATATACTGTCTCTGTGGTCAGAAAAATTATTTAAGCATACATGTATATTTTATTCAACCTCTTGTATATTTTATAATAAATTATGAAAAAATCAGATGTAGATTGCATGAAAATATTTGCAAGGACTAGGACAGATAAATGAATATTAACTAGGACACATAAAGAGCTCTTCAAGTGAATAAGTAAAAGGTAATAAATAGAAAAATAGACTAATAATATAAACAGGCAATACAGAAAATAAGTAAACTGAGTGGTTAATAAAAACACTTAAACATTTTTTACTTCAATCAAACTAAAGAGCCTCTTGACGAAAGTGAAAGAGGAGAGTGAAAAAGTTGGCTTAAAACTCAACATTTAGAAAACTAAGATCATGGCATCTGGTTCCATCACTTCATGGCAATTAGATGGGGAAACAATGGAAACAGTGACAAACTTTATTTTCTTGGGTTCCAAAATCACTGCAGATGGTCACTGCAGCCATGAAATTAAAAGACACTTGCTCCTTGGAAGAAAAGCTATGACCAACTTAGACAGCATATTAAAAAGCAGAGACATCACTTTGTCAACAAAGGGCTGTCTAGTCAAGGCTATGGTTTTTCCATAGGACTGATGCTGAAGCTGAAACTCCAATACTTTGGCCACCTGATGCGAAGAAGTGACTCATTTGAAAAGACCCTGATGCTGGGAAAGATTGAAGCAGGAGTAGAAGGGGACAACAGAGGATGAGATGGTTGGATGGCATCACCAACTCAATGGACATGCGTTTGAGTCAACTCTGGGAGTTGGTGATGGACAGGGAGGCCTGGCAAGCTGCAGTCCATGGGGTTGCAAAAAGTTGGACTCAACTGAGCGGCTGAACTGAACTGAACTGAATAATCAAAAAAATCCAATTAATATAATAACAATATAGCATTTTGGCTCAATCAAATGGGAAAAACTCTAAATGTTTTATTTTTCAAATTACAGAAAACATGACCTATAGCAAACATGGGTAATATTTACATGGGTAAAGATTACTATCTTTGGATCATGGAGATGTCTGGGGACATCTCCTTTTATAATATATAGCTTTTATATTGTCTTGATTTCTGATTTTGAAGTAATTTTTAGTCAAAAATTTAAAGTCATTTTAATATAGCTTTACAAAACATTTTGTCTGAGGATTCAGAGACTCAACCTCGAATCCATGTTCACTTGCTGTGTAAGCTTTTTGAAACTTACACACTTTCTAAACCTCCATTTTTTCACTTATTGAACAGGAACCTTATTATCTATTTTGTGATTATTTGTAAGAATTAAAAGGAAGTGAAAATAGGAAATATAAGCTCAAAATATAATGTCTGTCCAAAAGTGGTCTTCTACAAATGTTTTCCTTTATTTTCTATAAAATCAAATTATTAAGAGCAGATTGTTTCACATTACCTCAACTTTCAGCATCTCATTTCATCATTCATAAGATGAAGTGATACTTCATACACGTGCACCAGGTAGCTGTGTGAGTCTAATATGAGAACCACCTTGGCTGCCCATTTCATTTGGAGCCAAAGCAGGTTCTCACAGCACTGGAAAAGGCCCTTCCTGAGCTGCCCTTTTCCCTCACAACCCTCCCTATTACTTCTCCAACCTCACTCTCCTCACTTGGTCTCAGAAACAAAAGAATTCTTGCTGCCCCTTGAACTTGCCAAGCAAGTTTCTGCTTAAAACCTCTGCTTAGAACACCCTTAACTATTAAAATTGTAACACTGCTCACCGAGCGAGTCACTCTCGAATCCTCTTAACTTCTCTACTCATTTATTTTTTCCATAGCATATATCACCCTCTAACAGACTACACAATTTGCAATTGATAATTGTTTTTTTTTAATCTTTTTTTTTCATTTATTTTTATTAGTTGGAGGCTAATTACTTTACAATATTGTAGTGGTTTTTGCCATACATTGACATGAATCAGCCATGAATTTACATGTGTTCCCCATCCTGATCGCCCCTCCCGCCTCCCTCCCCATCCCATCCCTCTGGGTCTTCCCAGTGCACCAGCCCTGAGCACTTGTTGTTTATAGTCAAACTCTCCTGGCCTCCAGATCAACCCAACAAGGACTGAGGCTTTTGCTTTCAGTGGCAAAAAATCCACCTGCCAAGTAGGAGATGCAGGTTCAATCCCTGAGTCAGGAAGATCCCCTGGAGAAGGAAATGGCAACCCACTCCAGTATTCTTGCCTGGAAAATCCTATGGACAGAGGAGCATGATGGACTACAGTCTATGGGGTCTCAAAGATTTGGACATGACGTAGCAACTAAACAACAACAACTCCATGTAACTAGAACAGTTCCTAGCATATAGTAGGTACTCGATAAATATTTGTTGAATGAATGAATGTATGGGAAAAACCCACACTTTGGGGGGAAAAAAAACATGACCTTAGAGCTTAAGCAAGTTAAACTTTTGTTGCCCAAGTAACTCTTGACTTAACTTTATAATTTATAGAATTACAGACAATTTTATAAATATACATGCAAAAGTATTCACAGAAATAATCTCTAAAAATAAGAAATATTGACATTCATAGTTATTCAAATTAACTCCAAATACAAAATAAAACTTGTGGTAGAAGATGAACTTTTCTTAAGGAATTGTGACATATGTCAAAGTGTAGCTCTGTTTCAGAATCCCTTGCTATCAAAAAACAGAAGAGGTTCAAGACGTATAGAACCAGTGATGTTATAAATGTGTCATGACAAATCCCCCAACTCGTGTCCCAGGTTTCCCGGAATAGTTGTTATCTGCTGAGTCCTAGATCAGTATAGTATTTCCAGAACATTCTCTAGATAGTCTCTGTAATAAGTGCATTGGATTTGTGTCCTGTAGCCACCCAGTAGGAAAAACACACTCACAAATGTTTTCCAGGGTGTTGCATCTTTCTACAATAGTTTGTTTACTTGACTAAAAATAATACATATATATGTATGTGTGTGTGTGTGTATATATATATATATATATATAATGTGTATATATATATATATATATGTATATATATGTATAGCTATTTTCCATGTCAAATAACATTCTGAACCGTAAGTATACAAATAAATTTAAATAGGACAATCTACTATAATTTTAAACAAGTGTTTGAATCGCGTCCCAAGTTTGGGACAAAGCTGGTGGTGATGACTCAGTCACACCAGTTGCCGTGTGGCAGGGAGAGCCTGTGACCTCCCAGCACACATGTGGTCACTTAGGCACTGCTCTACCATACCCTGTCCTCTCCAAGATCCTGCAAAAAGTCCAAGCATCTTGATCTTATTCACTTACTCTGCTTCTAACAGCTGTGACAATTAGAGATGCCCTCATGGTTGAATCAGAACATTTTCCAGTCAACAAAGTAAACAATAGTGAAGCAATTTGACTTAGAAAACTTTTCTGGTCTGAGATGTATGCTTTTCTAGGTTCAGACCTCTGAGAAAGGCACTGACCATAGGGAATCCAGGGAAACTATAATCTAGGAAGGATTTTAGAAAGAACTGACTGGTAAACTAAACATCTTTATAAGGCTCAAACCCAGGAAATGTTTTTCACCCTACATGGTTCTCTGTAAATCATGGTTTTAATTAATTTAGGAATTAAGTGTCACATTAAGTGAAGTAGCAAGATAAAAAGGAAGTAAAAGTTGCATTCACTACTCTGGGTGTGTTTAGAATCTCGTTTGAGAGAAACAACATGAACATTTATATCTTACATACAATAACATCTGAATAATAGTTTCTAAATAAATCATAGAGGTGTTCAACAGAAAGAGACACCTAAGTGGTATAGAGTGTTTTGTGAAGGGGCTGGAGTGGAAAGCAGGGAGAGAAGGCTTTTCCATGGTAAGGTGTGGATAAAGGGGCAGAGAGGGGATAGGTAGGCTGGGATCCTACTGATGTAAAGGCTGGTGCTTCCGAGATAAGACTCATGTACTCTTAGCCTGACCTTAGCTTCAGGGAATTCCAGCCTCCTGCCAGTGATTGCTTTGTTTCTATGGTATATGCACATATGTCAGCTGACCTTTCCCGGCGGTGTATTGACATAATCTTCCTTATCTCCAGCCAAATGTCCAAAGCAACTTCCACTCCCAGATTCCCAAATCCTTTAAATGGTAATTATGACCCCAGAGTGAAATATTAGTACCTTCTATTAGTTATGGGACCAGTTCAGCACACTTATTTCTTTTCTCAGATAAGATAGAAAATAAATGTTCACTATAACAATGGGTTTGATCTAACCAGCTCACAAAGGAAGTGAGGGAAAGGCAGCCCACTGTGGCGGTCAGTAGCCAGGACTCCGGAGCCAGACTCCTGGGCTTAGAATGTGGGCTATCCCACTTCCTGGAGACCTGACGCTGGGCAGATCTCCACACCTCAGTGCTCTCATCTGTCAGATGGAGATAATAATGGTACCTCACACTTTGGTTGGGAGGATTAAATTCTTTAATGCCTCTAACGTACTTTGAGCAGGGCCCTGGATAAGTGGTCATAATACTACTATTAATAACATCAGCCTTATTACTGAGTGAGCTTGGAAAAATAGTCATATGGCTTACACATAGGCAGAAAAAGCACAAATCTCGTTCCATAGGAGCCTTTTCCATTTTTAAAATTTATGATGTTAGTTTTGTTGGCAAAAGTAATTTCTTTAACATGGGTCTTCAGCACATGCCAGCCAAAAGCTAGGATTCAGAGAGAATGTTATGCCACTGAAAAACCAAAAAACAACCTCTCAAACTGTGGATGGACCATCTTGTGGACAGGGACTGTGGTCATCGCCATATAGACTGATCAATACGAAAGAATATTTTCAGAGGTTGTACAGAATCCTAAGACCATTAGGCAACTGGGACTTTGAAGAGTTTCTTATCATTGTACCTAACTTGGGGGAATAAAAAGAATTTTGGAGGGGACTTTTTCTGGCTCTCTAAACTGAAGGTGGGGAAGAGTTATTTCCAAGGGAGTTCGTCATTCAGACACATACGTCATAAGCACCTGTAGCTCCAGAGTTGTGTCCTGCAGTGGTTGTGGGGAGACCGCTAACTACCCACCAAATATCTGTGCTTTTACTTCCCTTGTGTGCAGTGTGTCTGAGAAGCCCCTGTCCAATAAGAAACTACATTTTCCAACACCTTCTACCTTGGGTGAGACCCTGAGACCCAGTTCCACCCAGTGGAAAGTGGACAAAGCGCTTTTCCGAAAAAAAAAAAAAAAATTCTGCAGAGAGACTCTGCCCTCTCTCTCTCTTCTCCTGCCTGCAGGCTGAATTTGAGACTGAGTGTGACCATGGACACCAACTATTTCCTAAGCCTGATCCTTATGTGCTGCACGGAGTATATCCCCAGCCACAACTTAGACCTGATATGAGCAAGACATAAATTTCTATTATGTTAAGCCGCAAAGAATCTGGGCTTTATTTGTTTCAGCAGCTAGCATTACATTACTAATAAAAGGGTATAAATTAGAGAGCAGCCCTTGCCCAGTCACAACGATGGCCAAGCCACAAGGCATAACTCAACATTTGAACACAGCCTTAAAAAAGCAATGGGCATGTAGATGTCTCATTAGATGGTTCGATGAGAAAGTATCAGGCTACTGTGAAAAGTTACCAAGCAGTTGGGTTTTATTGTCTTCCAATGCAATCTTCAACTACAAAGCTTACAAGAAGCAACTAAATATTCACAAATATAAGCATGTTCCAGACCAATGAGGTTCAGATAAACTTGGAATAAACATCTAAATGTCTGGGTGCTTCTTTAGAAACAAAATAAATCTCTAACCCTTTTGAGGCCTTTGTGTTAATAACACTGTGTTAATATAGTGGTCATGAGATGAAATCATCTGTAGCAAGAGGAGTTATAAAGCAGTAGCTGTAAAATTTCTCAGTAGAGGGAGAAGTTGTTGGGTCTTCCTCCTCTTTGTAATTAGTTCTAAAGATTTACCTCATACCAGCCTTCACTACAAGATAAACTCAATTCTGCATGACTTTTTTAAAAAAGATACAGAAGAGAACCTGTCAAAAGCAATGATTAGAGTTAAGACAGTTAATATCTGATTTTAGTTAAAAAAATGCTGAAGAATTTAGCAGATTTAATGCTACAATAAATAATTATTATACAAGACTGATGGCTGCAAAATCTGGTGAAAACATGTCATCCACCTTCCTTTGTAGACCCTGTCTCCATATAAATGCTTAGTAAAAAGTCAGATCACTTGAAAGGAAGGATTTTTACTGTCCTTCTGCTAAATCAGCTTTATGAGCCATTTGCTCAGCTTCTCCTGTGTCTTGTCAGGCATGCCCTGTGTTTACCATACTTGTCAGCATTTGTTCTCGCCTTTCACTCAGTCATACCTTTTAATGCATTGACAGCTTCCTTCATCAAATTTAATGGCCTCTTCCAGACCAAGGGATAATTGACTAATCAGACCTTCTTATTTGCTATAACCCTAAGGAGCCAATTTCTTAGCAGTTCCTCAGATAGTTCAAAGCATGTCCCAGACCTGTAAATGATCGCAATGCAGAAATCATGAGGTATTTGTCATGCCCATGAAGCAAACGCCTGCACAGAGGCGTTTTCAATGACCTTTCATTGAAAAAAATTCCACCTCCATTCTCTTTATCTTCCCCTTATTTTTCAATGCAAATTGGTGATTTTTTTGTAAGAACTCATATATTATTGAAGACTATCCTAAGATTTAATTAGCATACCATTGAGAAGACAGAAGTTTTATGGATATTTTGCCAATATATGCATAGAAAAACATTTCAGACTTCAAATGTGTGGTATTTTATTTCTAGAGCACAAGAAAAGCTCCAGTTTTCTGACAAGAAAACACAGAATCAGATCTCCACCACTGCTGTAAGTGCACATTTATTGTTTTATGCTCCCTAATTCTGCTAACAACCTCTCAAATGTGTCCTAGATGAATCATATCCCTTCCCCCACTCTCCATCCACAGAATTCACAAAAAAATTGACATCATCTCAAGGATGTCGAAGGATGGTCTGAACAAAGCACTGTATCTCACTAGTGATAAAAATGCATTTAAGTCACCACTTCATCTTTGTCCATAGTAGCGTTCATAAAAATACATATATTTTCCATATATATCATAAAATATATTTTTTTCTTTCATATATGAATACATGAAAGAAAGTGAAAGTGAAGCTCAGTCATGTCCGACTCTTTGTGATCCTATGGACTGTAGCCTACCAGGCTCCTCTATCCATGAGATTTTCCAGGCAAGAGTACTGGATTGGGTTGCCATTTCCTTCTCCAGGAGATCTTCCTGACCCAGGGATTGAACCTGGGTATCCCGCATTGTAGGCAGACAATTTACCATCTGAGCCACCAGGGAAGCCACATATATATATAATCATGCCACATTGAGACAAAAAATGAAGCTACCCATCGCCAGAGACGACTAGCCTGGGTCTCTGGCTGCCCAAGTCCTGCCTTGCTACTATGTCCAGCACACATACAGCTCATTCAAGGCACATTAGTATTTTTACAGCACTATTACAGTGCTTGGGCACAACTGAAATGCTAGATTAAGGGAGGCATTCACAAAAAAAATCAGACCAATTCAAGATGATGATATTTGATTCCTATTTGGGCTACAGGAAAGCAGAGTCTCTATTTTTCTATGGATGTGCTAGGACAATGATGTGAACCCGGCAAAAGCCAGGACAACTCTGTGGCCAAAAGATGGTGACCTCATGTGAAATGTCACAATGAAGAGGAGACATAACTTAGAACATTTCATTTACATTGGCCAAAAAATTACATTTTACACTTAAGCCACTTTCAGTGATAGACAACTAAAGTTGTAATCGAACAGAGGTCTGTATATATCATATCTGTTCATCTGTGGTCTCCCTGGCTGGACTATAAATTTGTTGAGGGAGGAGCTGCATATTGGCCAAATTTATATGCCAAGAAAAGAGCATGGCCCATATGATGAGGTACTCCATCAGGATACACGTTTGTTAAAATGAATGTAAGAATGCGTATTTCCAGTTAAAAACCATGAATGGAATGGAATCAAGATTTGGCCTATTACAATGCATAGCCTGCTGACCTTAAGAAATTGGATGCCTTGGAATACAACATGTAGAGGAAAAGAGAATTAGTTAAAGAACTTCACCTAAAAATTGTATTTGCCAAATTCATTTTTCAGTCATTCAAATCTGCAAACCTTTCTATCCAAGTCAAATGGCCTTAAGGTTAAAGTAAACAAACAAATAACAGCACCAGAAATGCTAAAACTGTAACCTTTCCATTCTGTTTCCTGGTAATTACTTATTATGTTCCCTATATCACACAATCTAATTGCTTCCCTTTTTTTTATTGTTTCCTCTCCTAAAAGAGAAATCAATTTTTATTTCTAAATCTTGAACATGATGGGCAGATTTTCAGACGACCAAAACAAACCAATGCACAAGTCAAACGGGATGAATCTAATTTTTAGACTCTCTGCTTTGGCAATCTCCATGCATGATCTGTAGTGAAATTATAGTGGTTTGCTTTGGCAATTTTGAAGTTTATTCAAAGGTAAATCAGGATAAATTGGAACTGACTTTCTTTCACAAACAATACATTGAAGCTCAGCTGAGAATTTAGGAATGAGGTCCAACTGGAAGATTCCTGGTGTTTTGAGCAAAGCAGGATGTCATTTACAACGCTCTGAATATGTTGATTGGATGGCAGACTAAAAGGGGGAAAATATGAGATAAGTTTCCAACCCATAGATCCATAAGCTTAGCCCCCATGACTGTTCTTTTAGATATGTACCAGGCATCCCTGAACTGTCTTCAAGGACTTCCTGCCAGAAAAGAGTATAAAGCCCTCAGATTTCACTTCTTCAGTAAAGAGGTCTCCAACTCTGGACTGTTATCCTCTAGTTATCATTCATCCACTTGAAAAGAGAGTCCCATGCTGGGTGAGTTAATGAATAAGAAGTCTCTTCGATCCCAAAGAAAGCTCAAGCAAGACTTTCCCCCCTCTGTTTCCCATGCTATAAAGGATACCATCTCACTGGGAAAGGAATATTAGACAGGCAGTGAAGGACTCTAACTTCTGGTCTCCTCCATGTCAAGCTAGACAAAGACCTTCCTTCCATCTTTCTCTTACCAGAATATTTTTTTTAAATTGTGTTTTTTATTTTTTTGTCTTTTCTCTTTTTCTTTTATTTATTTTTAAATTGAAGGATAATCAAAGGATAATTGCTTTATAATATTTTGTGGTTTCTGCCATACATCAACATGAATCAGCCATAAGTGTGTGTGTGTATGTGTGTGTGTGTGTATATATATATATATATATATATATATGATATGTCCCCTATGGGAGAGGGTCCATCTTTCTTTAAAACTCTCTTAACTTCAGTTTATATATTGATCAAACAAGGATGTGCCTCAAAATCTACTTTTATGTAGTTCAGTGATTCAATAGCATTAGTACAAAGGAGCTGAAGACATCTAAGACCAAGCTGTACATCAGTATTTATTTCTGGAATGTTAACAAGCCTTCTCATTGGGGTTCACTTTGGTTCTGTACCAGTACATTCCATGTGCCCAATCACATGAGGGATATGCTCCTGTTAGAGGCATGGAGTGGTGACAGAATTAGGGGGAAAGTACTCAATTTAATGAACTTATACACAAGGAGCCTAACTACCTGTTTATAATAGAATTTACTTACCAGTTCCTGGTAAAACATCTCCCAACTTCTCATAAAATTATCTTTCTATACTATGAAATTAATGGAATTGAAACGTAGGACCAGCAATCAAATAGCTAACAGATTATAATCAGAATTTCTATTGATAAGCTTGATAGAACTAGATTGAAAAAATAATAATACAGCTCACTTAGCTTACATTGCTTAAAGTAGGTAGAAATCCTTCATCCTTGCCACACTGACAGTCCTTGGTATCAGAAATGAAACAGCAGAACTAAGCAAAAAATGCAGGGATGTGTCTTGCTCCTTGAGATTGCTAGAGTACTGCTACTACATACCACCTTGAGTATCTCTTTCTTTATAGCTCTTCCACAAGAAACTGGAAACCCAAAGAGTAACAGGGTAAGGAGCTTGACAGGAACATGACATACTGACATTCATGTCCAGATCTTGCCATTAAAGAGCTATCCAGAGGAATAGAGAAAAGAAGAGCTATGATGACAAATATTATGCTTCTTTTTTTTATACTAACTTTATCCAAGCAGAGCAGTGAGGGTATCAGAAGCTCCCATTCATTTGAAAAACACTGTTAAAGTCTAGAAGTATGGGTAACTGATCTTGGAGTGTATCATCTATTTATGAATTGTGAAAAATGACATACTCAGAACTCAAAAGAAAACTGAGTAAGGCCAAGAATAGATCATACACGTTCATTGATGGCAAATTAATACTGGCATATATTAATTGAAAAAGAATAAAATTAAAATATGTACCTGAGGATAATGAAAAAATTGGTTAAGGAGAAGAAAATATAAAAAAAGATTAGCCAAACTCTGAAAATGACTAACTGAAGGAATCCAACCAGTAGAAAATTTCAGAGAATTTTATTCAATGTTAATAGGAAAAATATATATATAACTGGTATGTGAAAAATGCTTAAAACTATAGAGAGGAGAGACTGAAATGATAATACTGTGAGAAGAGAATAAGGAGAAATTAAGAGACATTAAAGAGAATGAGGTGAGAAGAGATTGCAAAGAAACAAAAAAATGGAATATTCAAAAATGGAAAAAGATAGTCTTTTCAATAAGTGGATTGGGAAAACTGCACATCCACATGTAAAAGAATGAAACTGGACCTGTATCTTATATCTCACACAAAAATCAACTCAAACTGGAGGGAAGACCTGAACATAAGACCTGAAACCATAAATGTCCTCGAATAAAACATAAGAGGTGTCCTCCTTGACAGTGGCCTTGGCAATAATGTTTTAGATATGACACCAAAAGCCAGGGCAATACAAGCAAAAATAAGCAAAGGGTACTACATCAAACTAAAAAGCTTCTGCACGGCAAAGGACACCATCAACAAAATGAAAAGGCAGCCTACAGAACAGGAGAAAATACTTGCAAATTTTATATCTGATGAAGGGTTAACATCCAAAATAAGGAGCTCATACGACTCAAAAGCAACAAACAAACAAACAAACAAAAATAACTTTCAATTAAAAAATGGGCAGAGGTACTTAAAAAACATTTTTCCAAAGAAGACATACAAATGGCCAACAGATACACGAGAAGGTGCTCAATAGTACCGATCATCAGGAAAATGCAATCAAAATGCACAATGAGCTATCACCTCACACCTGTTAAACTGGTTGTCATCAAAAACCAGAGATAATAAGTAACAGTGAGAATGTGGTGAAAAGACAACCCTTGTGCACTGTTGGTGGGAAGTACATTGGTGTAGCTATTATGGAAAATGATATGCAGTTTCCTCAAAAGGATAAAAATAGAACCACTATATGATCCAGCAATCCCACTTCTGGGTATATAACCAAATGAAATGAAAACAGAATCTCAAAGAGATAAATGCACTCCCATGTTTATTGCGGTATTATTCACTAGAGCCAAGCTGTGGAAACAAACTGTGTCCATCAATAGATGAATGGATACAGAAGATATGATATGTGTACAATGCAATATCATTCTGCTTAAAAAAAAAGAAAAGAAAATCCAGCCATTTTTGGCAACATGGATGGATCTTAAGGGCATTATAGTAAATGAAATAGGTTAGAGGAAGACAGCTACTGTATATCACTTACATGTGGAATCTAAAAAAGTCAAACTCATAGAAGCAGAGACTAGAAAGGCTGAGAGGTTTGGGGAAAGGGAAGATGTTGGTCAAAAGGTACAAACTTTCAGCTATAAAATGAATAAATTCTGGTAAATACATAGCATAGAGATTATAGCTAATAATATGGTATTATACACTTGAAAGTTGCTAAGAGAGCAACCATTAAATGTTCTCACCATAAAAAAGGAATGGTAATTATGTGACATGATGCAGGTGTTAGTGCTATGTTAGTAATCATTCTGAGACATATAAATGTATCAAATCAATATATTTTCTGTAGCTTAAACTTACCCAATATTATATGTCAAGTATATCTCATCAAAGCTGAAAAAAAGCAATATTTAAATAAAATGAGTACTGGAATCTATGGGGCTTCCCAGGTGACACTAGTGGCAAAGAACCTGCCTATCAATGCAGTAGACATAAGAGATGTGGGTTTGATCCCCGGAATGCTACTTCGATCCCAGTTTGATCCATGGCAACCCACTCCAGTATTCTTGTCTGGAGAATCCCATGGACAGAGGAGCCTGGCAGGCTACAGTCCACTAGGGCACTAAGAGTCAGACACAACTGAAGCAACTTAGCACACATGCACTCTTTGGAGTTTATATTTGTCTTATAAAAAGCTAAATCAATGACATGGAGGACAAAACTGAAAAGTCCTTCTAAACTGCAGAGAGGAAAAAACAAAATATTTGGATTTTGAAGATTAAGAAAAAATTCTCAATAATCCAAGATGACATAAAATCATAAGCTATCAATAAACAAAAATTGGTGGAGTATCATACCTTTTACCTGTTACATGTAATGCCAAAGGCAATAGATTAACATTCTAGAGGATTTTAGGGGAAAACATCTTAATCTCTTAACTGAGGTTATTAATAATTAATTGTATTTCATAACTGAAAATAAAATAATAAAATATGTAAGTGTTTAAAAATATATTATCCACCAACCCTTAAGGAAATATTACTTGAAGGCACATTATTGCTAACTGAAAGTTGAGTCAAAATTAAATATTTAGTATCAATATTTTAGGACATGGCCATAACTTTGGGGATCATTATGAATCTGCCACACTACAGTGAAAGTAAAGAGTAAAATTCCATTCATTAAAAGAAAAAAAGAAAAGCAAGTTTCAAGTTGGTATCAAATTAAATTAATTTCTCTTTAAAAATAAAACTTTATTAAAGTGATTTGCTTTTTAAGAAATAAATCCACATGGAATGAAAGAATGGGGGAAAAGGTAAACCAAGTTTTTAGAATCAAGAAGTCAGAAGACTGATGGAACTTTATATAAGAGATTCAAGACAATAAGGAGCAAAGCCAGCGTTGAGGATCACTCAAGAATAACACAATTTAAACTGGAAAGTCTCTGAAAAGCTTTCGGATGCAGCATAATCTGGTAACTTCAAAACTGGAGTGAAGGATGTAGAGTTAAAATAAAATGAACGTTGGAAGAAAGGTTAGTTGATTCCTTAAAGCTCAAGATGCATTCTCCTACTCCATGACTTTAGGTAGTGAAGAAATCCCAAGTTTTAACGTGTGGAAAAGGTAAAATAGAAATTATTTGGGTAGGATGACTCCAGGTATAAACACTTGAGCACCTAATGAAAATATGGAATTATCTGACATGCACACTGTCATTAGCCCTTCTAGCTCACACTGCAAAGAAGTTTGAAGCTGGCAGTTTCATTCGCATACCCGATGCTTCCAATCACTTTTTACTCCCCTGCTCATAATCATGACCAGATATCCTGGAATTACCATTTGAGAAGAACTTCTCCAACACAGATTAAACCAATCAAAAAGAATAAAATAAATTTGGAAGGAATGGAAACTATGCAGGAATATTTTTAAGATAGTTCTTCTGAGGAAAAAAAAAAAACTATTATTGACACTAGCCAAGAGATAAGACACCAAAGTATATCCAAAAAGCAAAATGGACAACCTCCAAGAAATGTTTAGAGAATAAAAACAGGCTCTTATAAGGTAAAGCACTGTAGAAAGATATTTTAAAATACAGTATATAAACAAAACAATAAATTTTAAAAAATTTATTTTAAAAATAATTAAATAATATAAAGTTAAGGAAATTATCCCAAAACATAGAGCAAAATGACTTAGAGATATAAAAAAAAAAAGGAGAGGAATATAAGAAAATTGGAATGAGATGCAATACCTGAATAGGGGTTGCAAAGTAACCAAAGGAATGTAGAGAGACGGAGTGATGTGACAAAGAAAGTTATTAATAAAATATTCTAATACTACAATATTGAAAGACATGTGTTTCTAAAATGGATGGGTCCACTTAATCTCTAACACAATATAAGAAAGCAGACCATAGCAAAGCACATCACTATAAAACTGTACAAAAATGCAGACAAGAACTTAACTTCCAGAGAAAAAAGAAAAAAAACTAGCAAACAAAAAAGCAGGTCTCATTTAAAGGATCAGGAATCCGTGTGGCTTCTACACCCTACCCTCACCACCAGGAACTAACAACTACGCAGCAATACTTTGAAAATACAAAAGGAAATTTGTTTCCAATCTAGATTCCTATACACATTCCAAATGGCAATCAAATAGAGGAAGATTAGAATAAAGACATTCTGAGCCTTAAATTATCTTTGAAAGGTCTCACCTTCCTCTCCCAGTAAGCATCAGTGGGATGCTCCACCAAATGAAATTGAGCACAAAAGAGAAGTGTTGATACAAGAGTGATGGTAAACACAGATACAAAACAGGAGGAGTGCTAAGGAAAGGGAATGCTCAGGATGGTTCTGAAGAGGGTAACAATTCTGATTTCAAGGCAAAGCCTCTCACCCTGCTCACATATGCCAACATTCAAGCACATGGAAGAAAATAGTCCTCATTGCCCTTGATAAGATTCATACTGATGATGGCCAATATCTGAGATTAAACAGTGGAGAATAAAGACTGTTGCTAACTTCAATGGTTGCAGTGATGTCTGCTATCTCTTTCTCTTTTTTTCCCTAACTTTTTCTTTTGTATTGGAGCATAGATTAACAAACAATGCTGGGATAGTTTCAAGTGAACAGGGAAGGGACTCAGCCATACATTTACATGTATCCATTCTTCCCCAAACTCCCCTCCCAATCAGGCTGCCACATCATATTGAGCAGAGTTCCATGTCTATACAGTAGCTCCTTGTTGGGTATCTATTTTAAGTATAGCAGTGTCCCTCCCAAACTCCCTAGCTAATCCTTCCCTGATTCTTCCCCACAGAGAATGAACTTATGCTATCTCTCTTTAGCCAACAGCTTAGAAAACCTTTTGATCCCCAGAGACTGCGGCGCAGAAGAAAACACACATCTTCCCACTGAATGAAATTCTTACACAATACATCTCATCAAATCTAAGAGACTGTCAATTGCAATTTGCAATTCATATAAGCAGGAAAAATAAACAATCAAGACTGAGAATCTAATTGATGACACACATAGAGCTGAGTCACCAAATTGCTACATCCTTGCTAAAGGGTAATTTAAAAGTAAACCCATTAGACAGAGAAGGAGCAGGAAAACTAGCATGTCTCAAACTTGACACTAGTGGGAGAGAGAAAAAGATTATCCTCCAGAACCACAAGCCAGTATTCATGCAGGGTTTATAGACTGAGTTCACATCATCCATGTGATTCAAAAAACCAAACAGTTTTAACATGGATAATTTAATTTAAAGTACTCTCAGATAGTTATCACCTCAGGTGACTGGTGGAAACCAATATAACTCCTCTCCAGAAGAACTGAATTTTAAGAACACTTGATGGTAAGATGCACTCCAGTTTCACACCTAACTCATTATGCACTCATACGCAACAATCTATAAGGATAATTTTAAGTAAAAAAGGCAAGGCCCAGGGATAACGTGTGTGAAGTACTGTATGTCTGTACAGTGGCTTATATACTCATAGTTTATCTCTGAACAGATTCAAGGGAAATTGATAACCATGTGTTAATGGAAAACTAGATCTAGAAGATAGTATTAGGAAGAAGGCACTTCACTATATACCACTGTGCACATTTTAGATTTTGTGCCATTTGAATGCATTGCTCAGTTAAAAATATTTTAATTTAAAATTTAAAAAAAAGAACACTCAGATTAATCTTTAAAACAAAGTTCAGTTCAATTCAGTCACTCAGCCATGTCTGACTCTTTGCAACCACATGGATTGCAGCAAGTCAGGCTTCCCTGTCCATCACCAACTCCTGGAGCCTACTCAAACTCATGTCTGTTGAGTCAGTGATGCCATCCAACCATCTCATCCTCTGTCATCCCCTTCTCCTCCTGCCTTCAATCTTTCCCAGCATCAGGTTCTTTTCAAATGAGTCAGTTCTGCACATCAGGTGGCCAAAGTATTGATGTTTCAGCTTCAGCATCAGTCCTTCCAATGAATATTCAGAATTGGTTTCCTTTAGGATCGGCTGGTTGGATCTCCTTACAGTCCAAGGGAATCTCAAGAGTCTTCTCCAACACCACAGTTCAAAAGCATCAATTCCTCAGCACTCATATTTCTTTATATTCCAACTCTCACATCCATACATGACTACTGGAAAAACCATAGCTTTGACTAGATGGACCTTTGTTGGCAAAGTAATGTCTCTGCTTTTTAATATGCTGTCTAGGTTGGTCATAGCTTTTATTCCAAGGAGCAAGCATTATTTAATTTCATGTTTGCAGTCACCATCTGCAGTGATTTTGGAGCCCAAAAAAATAAAGTCTCTCACTGTTTCCATTGTTTCCCCATCTAATTGCCATGAAGTAATGGGATCAGACACCATGATCTTAGTTTTCTGAATGTTGAGTTTTAAGCCAACTTTTTCACTCTCCTCTTTCACTTTCATCCAAGAGGCTCTTTAGTTCTTCACTTTCTGCCATAAGTGCGGTGTCATCTGCATATCTGAGGTTATTGATATTTCCCCTGGCAATCTTGATTCTAGCTTGTGCTTCATCCAGCCTGGCATTTCACATGATGTACTCTGCATATAAGTTAAATAAGCAGGGTGACAAAATACAGCCTTGATGTACTCCTTTCCTGATTTGGAACCAGTCTGTTGTTCCATCCATTTCTAATTGTTGCTTCTTTTCCTGCATACAGAGATCTCAGGAGGCAGGTCAGGTGATATGGTATTCCCATCTCTTGAAGAATTTTCCACAGTTTCTTGTGATCCACACAGTCAAAGGCACTGGCATAGTCAATAAAGCAGAAGTAGATGTTTTTCTGAACTCTCTTGCTTTTTCAATGATCGAACGGATGTTGGCAATTTGATCTCTGGTTCCTCTGCCTTTTCTAAATCCATCTTGAGCTTGAACATCTGGAAGTTCACACTCGCATATGTTGAAGCCTGGCTTGGAGAATTTAGAGCATTACTTTGCTAGCATGTGAGATGAGTGCAATTGTGTGGTAGTTTGAAAGTGCAACTATCAATTACTTAAAATAATTATATCTTGAAAATAAATACAAGCCATTACCAAGAAAAGTACACTAGTGTATTTATGAGGTTAAAAAAATTTGAAAAAGAAGAAAACCAAGAGGCACTATTACATCAGACAGAGTAGAATTTAAGGGACAAATTCCAAGATCTACAATAAAAGAGTTATTTTATGTTGTTAATATAGGGGATTCCCTGATAGCTCAGTTGGTAAAGAATCTACCTGCAATACAGGAGACCCTGGTTCGATTCCTGGGTTGGGAAGATCTTCTGGTGAAGGAATAGCCTACCCACTCCAGTATTCTTGGGCTGTCCTTATGGCTCAGCTGGTAAAGAATCCACCTGCAATGCAGGAGACCTGTGTTAGATCCCTAGGTTGGGAAGATCCCCTGGAGAAGGGAAAGGCTACCCACTCCAGTATTCTGGCTTGGAGAATTACATGGACTGTATAGTCCATGGGATCACAAAGAGTCAGACACAACTCAGCAACTTTCACTCACTCACTCATAGGGCATAATCCTCAAAAAAATCAGGAAGCAAAGTGTCAAGTAACAAAACATTATATACATGTGTTCATAGATTATACAGGGCTTTATCCATAGAACAAAATAAATTTGAAAATAAGGAAAAATTGACAATTGTACTATTTGTTGAGAGAGGTCTGAAACATCTAAACCATTGTAATGCAAATAAAAAGTCAAATATAAACTTAGAAAATGATAATAAACTGGTAAGATTTATTTTACAAACACATATACAATTTCAACAGTGTTCCTACTCTCTGGACTTGAAAAAAAAAAGGCCCCACAGAATATAATTTCCTTCACAAGCTATACTATTGCAGAACAGTGACTATTTTATAACTCTTTACAGTTAAGGAGATCTATGGTGTGCCCAACAGCCCCGGGAAAGCTACCGTGTCTCTTCAAGTCAGGGTATTCCATGAACAACTAGATCTATTTACTTCCTAGTTCCCCTCTCCCTGTCCTGTAGTTTTATAACACATTAAGTTCAAATTTAGGTCTCAGAGAAATTGGAAAATAATAAATGTTATGCAACTGCAGGGCCACTCATAAATGTCAAGACCATAAATACCGAATAAGAGAATGCCAAGAATCTGGTGAACATGGATAGAACATGCACATATAGCAAATATACATGAAGGACAGAAATGTAATCTCAAAAAAATGACTGAAAGTGGAATTTGCACACTTTCTGCTCTGGCCACAGTGCAGTAAATGACAAAACCAAAACTAAACAAATAAAAGAGAAAACCAAAGCTAAAACATAACAAAAGTAAGACTACTTTTAGGGAACTTAAGGGGACAGGGCCAAGCTGGTCTTAAAGACAAAGCCACAGTTTTAAAATCATTCATGATTAAAAGAGAAAGAATGAATATAAGTCTCTCAGCAATCAATTTTAGAAACTTTAAAAGCCACAATAAGCAAATTTCAAGGAAGCAGGACAAAATAAATAATAAATTAAAATGTTGATAAATTGTAAAATGCCAAATATGATCAAGAAGGAAAATCCTAATTATATCAAAAATGAGAAAAAGATGCATATATGTACATTGTCAAGTTAGAATGAATAAATAGACTGTGACTAACATTTATATTTTCACACAGTGCACAGAACACTGTGTGAATGAAGCCTGGAAAGACATTCTTTTTATTTAGGAAAAGAATTTCCATAAATATAAATGGGCTTTTCTGGTGGCTCAGTGGTAAGGAATCCGCCTGCCAATACAGGAGCCACTGGAGACTCATGTTGCATCCCTGAGTCTGGAAGATACGGTGTAGAAGGAAATGGCAACCCACTCCAGTATTCTTGCCTGGAAAATCCCATGGACAGAGGAGCCTGGTGGGCTACAGTTTATGGGTTTGCAAAAAGTGGACACGACTGAGAGGTTGAGCACACACAAAATGTAATGGAGAATTCAAGTTATTGTTAAAAGAAAAAATATGTTCATGGAATTCTCCAGGCAAGAATGCTGGAGTAGGTTGCTAAGCCCTCCTCCAGGGGATCTTCCTGACCCAGGGATCAAACCCGAGTTTCTTATGTCTCCTACATTGGCAGGTGGGTTCTTTACCACCCGTGCCACCTGGGAAGCCCCATGTGTTGCAGTAGTCAGTAGCTTTTGAGTTGGGGGAAAAAACAGAGGCGTGATCAAAAAAGTATCAGAGTCCACAGTCAGAGATGAACTGGGACTTGAGGTAAAGAGGATGCAGGAACAAGAGGACACCAAAGATTAGAAAGGTTCTATTCAGCTCTCTCTGACTCAGCCGAGTTCAATGGGAAGATGTTAAAATCTTAGCTTTTCCTTAACCAGCCTCCATTAGAGGTTTCAAGAAAGGATTCTCTCACATCCCTTGAGAGAATGGAATGCAATAAGGGAAAGTACTCAGAATTCTCAACCCATGTCTGACATAAGGGGTTCCCAGTTAAAGAATCCACCTGCCATGCAGGAGACCCAGGTTGGATCTCTGGGTTGGGAAGATCCCCTGCAGAAGGAAGTGGCAACCCAGTACTCTTGCCTGGAAAATCTCATGGACAGAGAAGCCTGGCCGGCTATAGTCCATGAGGTCACAAAGAGTTGAACATAACTGAGCAACAGATCATGTATGTCAGACATACACATATATACCCTTAATTGGAAAAGCTGACCAGGAAAGAAGTTAGGGAAGGAAATTATTGGTGTACTTGAATTTGTGTTTAAAATCTAAACTTAGATGGCAAACCAAACCTGAGGATTCAAAGATTTTATGAAGAGTTCTTAATAGTTCAGTCATGTTGACCAAAGTTTATTAAGAGTCATGACATTCTCAAGAAAAATAATGCAAGGAAGAAATCTAATAAATACTGAGTACCTTTTCAGACAAAATCCTGATTACTTTTCATAAATTATCTCATTTAACTCACAAGAAAATGCTTAGGTCCACTTGACAACTGAAACTATGTATGTGAGAATACAATGAAGTAGTTCACCTGAGTGTACAAATGTAGACAAAGTTAGATATTTATTACCCAGTTCTAAGTTCAAATTCTATATTATTCCTTCTTGAATCAATCTCAGATTTACTGTCATTTAAAAATGTTGGCACCTTTTCCATTTGTTTTCTTTCTTTTCACCAGAAAGGCTTCTTATTTTTTACATTTTTTTTATTCTGTAGACCTTAGTTTGGGGATTTAGTCTCTATCTGATAATTCCGCCTTTATCTCCTAGCTGTTACTAAGATTTATTTCCTATTATAAAAGCAGGGACAGATGTACGAGGGTTTCTGTATTGTATACTGGCTATTTCTGGAGGGAAATCATTATTGAGTACCTTTGTAATGCATTTCACATCTGTTGGCAAAAGTAAAATCAGAGTAATTCTCATTTTTAAGTGGACTTTTTCCTTCAACAAATGATGTGTTTTTTTCTGTTTCTCCTTTCCTGCATTTTAATGACCACCTCCTTCAAGGGACAAATGTAGAACTCTGTTTCAACCTCCATTTACCAGTCTAATGCCAATCTCCTTGGCTTTTCTTCACCTGCAGGAAATGTGATATGTTCCCTCCAAATGCTGTGTCAAATATCTCCACATAGAGAACCTCACAATAAAGTTTAGATTATGGACGGATGGAAGAGATGGATATGGATGGATGGAAGAGATGGATGGATGGATGGATGGATGGATAGATGTAGTATACTTTTACAAATTACTTTTGACCATTCTCCAAGGTGAAGGTATTCATAATAATCTGGCACTACAAATCTGGATACCAATACAAAGTTTTTTTTTCCTTCAAGAGTAGGAAATATACGGACTCATGTATAAATTGTGGTAAATGACATGGATATAAGATATATTGACCCATGGGTTCAATTTTCAGTGTGCTATACCCATGAAAAATTTTCACTATAGTTAGTAGTGTTAGTAGCTTAGTTATGTCTGACTCTTTGGGACACCATGAACTGTAGCCCACTAAGCTCCTCTGTCCATGGAATTTTTCAGGCAAGAATACAAGAGTGGGAAGCCATTCTCTTCTCCAGGGGATCTTCCTGACCCAGGAATTGAACCCAGATCTCCTGCATTGCAAGCAGGTTCTTTAGCATCTGAACCACTAGGAAAGCGCATAGTAAGTAACTAAATATGTATAATAGATGCAATAATGAGTAAGTTTGGCTTTATAAACAGTGTTTATCCAGTTTGGATGAAATGTACCTTCCATTCAGGTAAAGAGACAAAAATCTTTTTTCAAGGATGGTTTTATAAACTATTTCCCCAACAGTTTGGTACAAGTATTGTCAGGAAAAAGAATATTGCTGGAAACAATTCACTACTGAAGAGGGGAATGTATAAAAGGACTCTTGGTAAAATATGGCCTTGATCCAGAGGCAGGAAGGAACCTATGAATCATCAACCACAGGGGAGAAAACTGGATTTTTCTCATTAAGTTGCTGAAAATATGGCATCATCAGGCCGGCCAGTCTATGATGCTAAAGCATTCACAGTTATATCATTGTGGAATATATACACTTTTTTCTCAAGTATCTTTAGTGCCAAACTTTAGTTAAAATCACTAAGTGATGTTATGAATTTCCAACCATTGCGGGCAATAACTGAAAGCAATAGAAGTTTTAGGAAAACCATATGCAATTGTGAAATGATGCATCAGGGAACTAAAACTAAAATGATATTAATTATATTTAGTGTGCTTTTCTCAGGAAACCAGGATGGAGAGTGTTATTACTATTTGCTGTAAAAATAGACGCTAATACTTTTTGAATTCATTAAAGTGAAAAACAATTGAATTCAAATTGTATCTCAAATAAATGCAGGTGTGATATTATAATTAATGAGGCTAGTAAAACTGGCAATATTTGTCTATTTTTTCCCTTAAAAAGGCAATTTTTATAGCAGCCTTATATCTCCTACAATGCCTTTTACAAATTTAGAAAATGACCTTCACACCCACTTCTGAAAAGTATATATTCTTTCCATATTTGATGGAAATTGTGTATCATCTCTCCTGTACCTAGCACCTATGGAAGCACTAGGTGGGGATAAATCTCTTATCCTATAGCAAAATAGGATAAGAGTTACAAGCCAACATAAAGCATTTTTGTTTTACTAGTGCCAACATAAAGCATAAGAATACAGAAAAGGATGAGAATGGGAACAAGAATACGAAAGGAGAAGAGTTTCTGAAAAATAACTACATCTTAAATATACATATAAGTTTTAAAAAATATAAAAAAAGGAAGAGCTCACGAGTGGTAGTGATACCAGACTTAAAGTAAACTCAAGCAGAAGTCAAAAACTTTGAAAGAACTAGGGAACATTTAGGATCAAACTTGAGCTATTGGATGGTGGTTCTTTTTAAACTCTGCTCTGCTTGTCTCTAGAGGATTTGAGAATTTGTGATTTAAGGCTATTATTTCTTTACAGTCCCCATGAGATTAAAATACAATGGAGCCCAAGAAACAGACAGTCTGAGAGATGAACATATGCACTCATTTCCTAGTCGCATTCAGGTGAAGGAGCACCTGGACGTTGTGAGCCATGAATGATCAAACTACCGCACAACTGCACTCATCTCACACGCTAGTAAAGTAATGCTCAAAACTCTCCAAGCCAGGCTTCAACAATACGTGAACCGTGAACTTCCAGATGTTCAAGCTGGATTTAGAAAAGGCAGAGAAACCAGAGATCAAATTGTCAACATCCGTTCAATCATTGAAAAAGCAAGAGAGTTTCAGAAAACATCTACTTCTGCTTTATTGACTATGTCAATGCCTTTGACTGTGTGGATCACAAGAAACTAGAAAATTCTTCAAGAAATGGGAATACCAGATCACCTGACCTGCCTCTTGAGAAATCTGTATGCAGGTCAGGAAGCAACAGTTAGAACTGGACACGGAACAACAGACTGGTTCCAAATAGGAAAAGGAGTACGTTAAGGCTGTATATTGTCACCCTGATTATTTAACTTATATGCAGATGAGATGGTTGGATGGCATTACCGACTCAATGGACATGGTTTGGGTAGACTCCGGCACTTGGTGATGGACAGGGAGGCCTGGCGTGCTGCAGTTCATGGGATCTCAAAGAGTCAGACACAACTGAGTGACTGAAATGAACTGAGAGTACCTCATGAGAAACGCTGGGCTGGGTGAAGCACAAGCTAGAATCAAGATTGCCAGGAGAAATATCAATAACCTCAGATATGCAGATGACACCACCCTTATGGCAGAAAGCTAAGAGGAACTGAAGAGCCTCTTGATGAAGTTGGAAGAGGAGAGTGAAAAAGTTGGCTTAAAACTCAACATTTGGAAAACTAAGATCATGGCATCTGGTCCCATCACTTCATGGCAAATAGATGCAGGAACAGTGGAAACAGTGGCAGACTTTAATTTTGGGGGCTCGAAAATCACTGCAGATGGTCACTGCAGCCATGAAATTAAAAGGCACTTACTCCTTAGAAAGAAAGACCAGCCTAGACAGCATATTAAAAAGCAGAGACATTACTTTGCCAACAAAGGTCCGTCTAGTCAAAGCTATGGTTTTTCCAGTAATCATGTATGGATATAAGAGTTGGACCATAAAGAAAGTTGAGCGCCAAAGAATTAATGCTTTTGAACTGTGGTGTTGGAGAAGACTCTTGAGAGTCCCTTGGACAGCAAGGAGATCCAACCAGTCCATCCTAAAGGAGATCAGTCCTGAATATTCATTGAAAGGACTGGTGCTAAAGCTGAAACTCCAATACTTTGGCCACCTGATGCGAAGAAGTGACTCATCTGAAAAGACCCTGATGCTGGGAAAGATTGAAGGCAGGAGGAGTAGGGGACAACAGAGGATGAGATGGTTGGATGGCATCACAGACTCAATGAAATGAGTTTGAGTCAATTCTGCCAGTTAGTGATGGTCAGCGAGGCCTGGCATGCTGCAGCTCATGGGGTCGTAAAGAGTCGGACATGACTGAGTGACTGAACTAAACTGAACTGATAAAATGTGGATTATTAAATCAAATAATTATTAAACTAAAAGCTTTTCTGTGCTAAATTAAATATTGCATTAGATTTGTGTTTCATTAGGGAAATGAAAAAAATTATTGAAAAATTGAAAAGCATAAGGTCATTTTTTATATTTCTTAACCAATAATTGTCCTTCACTTGACTTTTACAGTAAAAATAACTTGATCTCATTTGTAAAATGCTACAGTTGTATGCATCTGAGTTTCAGAACAACTATCCCCAATACCTCCTTCAAAGGATCATATGGAATTTGAAAATAATGACTTGTAAAAAAATTGCTTTCCTATCTTTAATTTCCTGTCATAGACTTTGTTTAGGGTTTTGCAATTTTTGTTTTAACTGGAAGGAAGATTCCCCTGTAAAAATATTCCCCTTTCAATATGAGTTCTAAACAAATATCCATTATAGAGGTATTTTGGTAGCTAACTGTAACACCAAAAAAAAAAAAAAAAAAAAAGCCTCCCTTATAATGTATCTCTTCCCTTTACAAACTTTAAACTGGATATGAGGGTTTATTTAACTTAGAGGTTCTATATCATTTTCTTCTCTCTTCTCTTCCTAATTTATAACCCTACTCTGAAAAGCCGGCTGCTCAACTTGCTATTTTTAATGTGAAGGAAACTAAACAAAGACTCTTACAGTGCTGCTCAAATATCTAAAATATTAAACAAAAGTCTATTGACACAGAAAAATAACCAAACAACTGCTAATGATTTTCCTATAATTTCCGTATTTTACCCTATTTTTCCTAAAGTGCTAGCCAAATTCCAGGGGATGTTTTGGTTTTCCCACTCTGGCCATTAGAACAAGTTCTGCATGCGCAGCTGCAGTTCATTTACTGAGGGAGTGTCCCCACAGCTAACCCACCCCAAGAACGGGTACTTCTCCTCCGTGACTTTTCTGGTACTCATTTAATCAGCATGTGATTTTTTTAAAAATTAACAAATAAAAATAATAAAAAATAAAACTAAAACAACCCTCCTGAGGTGGTTGTAATGGAACCGAATGGTAGTAGTTTGAAATGGAAAAGAAATTGTGTTCAAGTAGGTAATTATGTAAGACAAGTAAAGATAACATTTGATTAAATGAGCTCCTTCTGTTCCACTGGGGTTTACTATTGGCTGACAAAGAGATTAGTCTGCTCTAAGAGTCTAGTCAAATATGTAACACAGGAAAATGTTCTCAAATTTAGGGTCAAAAGGCAATTATATTGCAATGCCCTGAAACGGGCACCAAGATACCTTGATTTGGCAGAAATATATAATCACTCATGGTTCTAATTAAGAACTTTTGGGGAAGATCAAGGCTCTCTCCTTGAAACCAGCTCTCTTCTTTCAAGCACCTCACATGTCGTGCCTGAATGCTTTCTTCTCTTTCCTGCTATTCTATTGTGGAACATTAAATGGTTCTCTGTGTGGATAAGAGTTTACATTTCAATGTGTCATACTAAAAGAGAAAAACAATTCTACTATTGTTACCTGGGTGCGCACGAGACACTCTCAGTACATTGTTTTGACAATATTGCTTTCAGGCTAAATCACTATTTTCGACACACTGACCCATAATGGAGAAGAAGGAGTACAGAAAAACCAGGACTGTGAGCACAATACTATGCCCCTAACCCCAGTAATTTAACAATAACAGAACCACATTAATAGTGTCCTGGGCTACAGCGGCGCAGGTTTTTGGTACAGCTTTTATGACCTACGTTTGCAAGTCTGTGGATTGTAGTCACGTTAATGGCAAACACTTGGTGCCCTCAGAGAAATTTCACATTAATAAAACCTACAAAGCACAGTTCTGTTCCTTTGAAGTTGCTACTAAACATGTAATATTAGCTTGTGAAGCATTAGATGAGGAAATGAGCTCGATAAGGACTCTTGCAGTAATAGCTCTAAATTGATTATTTCCTTCCCAAAATAAACTTGCCAGGCAGCCCTGTGGGCTTACTTCCGAAGACTTGCTCTGCCCAAGAATCTTATCACAAGGAAATGAACAGCAAAATCACAGACACACTGTGATAAGGCACATTCACCAGATATTAATGTGCTTATGAGATTCAGTCTTTCCTAAATGAATCTAAGAGCTCATGAATTAAATATTCACTAATTGCATCCTCAATGTGGGGCAAAGAAAGAACAATGCCTTTTAATGTTATTATGTTAGTCAAACACATTTCTAGTTAAGCATGAAGGAAGGCAAATTGTGTATTGTGTGAAAAACATCACATTTAGGAATCATGAAAAGATTTATAAACAAACAATTTTTGAAAACAAAAGACTCCCACAGAATACACCCTTGAATTTAACAATACTATATTTTGGTGTCATTCATCTCCACCTTACATTTGAAATCAGAGGCAAAAAGTCACATTTGCTGTTAATGATCCATTTTTAAAACTCTTTATTCTGATCTTTTGGATATGTACCTACATAAAAAATTAATATTTCTTTAAAATAACAAAGAAATAAGCCTATTCAGGAAATAGCATTTTCTGCATTCCTTGGACTTCTTCAATCAGGATTAGCCACAAAAGAAAAAGAAAGAATTTGGAACTAGGAATTCTCGTGGTTTTGGTTTCTATGAAAAAAAAAAAAAAAAAGACTTCTTCTAACCCAGAATTACTATGTGACAAGGTTTACCCTAAGCACATTGTTCCTGCAATTGTTGTCAGATTACTGTATAAATATTGGCTTATATAATTCAGATTACCTGATTTTCCATCTAAATTTGTAGTTCTTCCCACATCTATTCTAGCCCAAAATTAAATCCAATTTGTTATCAGGACATTTAGAAAGAATTGTTACTCTAATAAAAGAACAGAGTTGAGGCCACGGGCATAATTATCACTCTTTTTTTCCTTCAGAAAATACATCTGTAGCAGACTAAAAACATTTTTATGAAAAACATGTTCAATGAAGTAAACCTATATTTTCCTACAATTTCTATTTAAAAGATTAACAGTTACCATACAATTCACTGCATGTTAGCCTTTGAAGAAGACTTGAGAAGTCAAAGTGATGTTTTTCTTCACTGTATAAAATTCATAATGTTAGGTAAATTTAAAAAATTCTATTAGTGTGCATTTTAATAAGTATAGATGAAAATATTCTTTTTTGTTTTGTAGGTAGAACTGTCCTATTTTCCCCGCTATACAGAGCACTTTCATTGAAAATTCATTTCTAGTTCACTGTAAAGTTATGAGTTTAAGATCTCCCTGTATCAGTAAGTTCACAATATATTCTGTGCACTAATTTTCAAATAGATGCCATTTGTATGACTTTTATCCCTTTAGTTCTATCTGCATTTCGTCCATGTTGAAGTATAAATTTCCTGTCTGTATTCTAGTTCTCTAAAATCCATTTACCTTAGATCTCTGACTAGGTCTCTGTGATATTTAATGTGTCTGTGTATTAGTCACTCAGTCATGGCCGACTCTGCGACTCCATGGACTGCAGCCCACCAGCCTTCTCTGTCTATGAGATTTTCCAGACAAGGATACTGGAGTGGGTTGCCATTTCCTTCTCCTCACAATTTAATACCATTTGTTAAATCCACTTGTTGTTTAGTTGCACAGTCGTGTCCAGCTCTTCACGACCCCGTGGACTGTAGCCCACCTACCAGGCTGCTCTGTCAATGGGATTTTCCCAGGCAAGGCTCATGGAGTGGGTTTCCATTTCCTCCTAAAAGGGCTCTTCCTGACCCAGGGATTGAACCTGCATCTCCTGCTTGGCAGGTAGATTATTTACCACTGAGCCGTAGGAGAATCCTTTAAATCCACTTATGTGCTACTTTATCTTCCCTCAGATAATCCTATTTTTGCATAATCTGGAAATGGGTCTTAATATTCTCTTGGAATACATTCTACTAGTTATTCTATTTTAAACTATCATAGCTGAACTTATTTGATATGATCTCATAAAATGTTGTGAGGGGCTATGGCATACTTTCCTAAAATACATATACAGAAAGATTTTTGGAAAAAAATTTATTTAGAGGCCTAACCTATAATCTGGAAATTAATACAATCCTTACTTCTCTCTGGGCTTCCCTTGTGGCTCAGCTGGTAAAGAATCACCAGCAATGCAGGAGATCTGGGTTAGACCCCTGGGTTGGAAGATCCCCTGGAGAAGGGAAAGGCTATCCACTCCAGTACTCTGGCCTGGAGAGATCCATGGACCATACAGTATAGGGTCGCAAAAAGTTGGACAGGACTGAGTGACTTTCACTTACTTCTCACTATTGTTTGACTTGGTTGAACCTACCTACCTATTTATATTTAATTTTTTATATATACTGTGTGAATCATGACAAACTGTGGAAAATTCTTCAAGAGATAGGAATATCAGACCACCACCTAACCTGCCTTCTGAGAAATCTGTATGCAGGTCAAGAAGCAACAGATAGAGCCAGACATAGAACACTGGACTGGTTCAAAATCGGGAAAGGAGTATATCAAGGCTGTATATTATCACCTTGCTTATTTAACTTATATGCAGAGTACATCATGCAAAATTCTGGGCTGGATGAAGCACAAGCTAGAATCAAGATTGCCAGGAAAAATATCAATAACCTCAGATATGCAGATGACACCACCCTTATGGCAGAAAGCTAAGAGGAACTGAAGAGCCTCTTGATGAAGTTGGAAGAGGAGAGTGAAAAAGTTGGCTTAAAGCTCAACATTTAGAAAACTAAGATCATGGCATCTGGTCCCATCATTTCATGGCAAATAGATGGAGAAACAATGAAAACAATGACAAGGTTTATTTTCTTGGGCTCCAAAATCACTGCAGATGGTGACTGCAGCCATGAAATTAAAAGACATTTGCTTCCTGAAAGAAAAACCATGACCAACCTAGACAGCATATTAAAAAGCAGAGACATTACTTTGCTGACAAAGGTCCATCAAGTCAAGGCTATGGTTTTTCCAGTAGTCATGTATGGATGTGAGAGTTGGACTATAAAGAAAGCTGAGCACCAAAAAATTGATGCTTTTGAACTGTGATGTTGGAGAAGACTCTTGAGAGTCCCTTGGACTGCAAAAAGATCATACCAGTCAATCCTAAAGGAAATCAGTCCTGAATATTCTTTGGAAGGACTGATGCTTAAGTTGAAGCTCCAATACTTTGGCCACCTGATGCAAAGAACTGACTCATTTGAAAAGAACCTGATGCTGGGAAAGATTGAAGGCAGGAGGAAAAGGGAACGACAGCAGGTGAGATGGTTGGATAGCATCACCTACTTGATGGGCATGAGTTTGAGCAAGCTCCAGGAGTTAGTGATGGACAGGGAAGCCTGACATCCTGCAGTCCATGGGGTTGCAAAGAGTCAGACACAACTGAGTGACTGAACTGATACTGATGAAAGAGAGAAGGTTCATCTTTCTTAGGGAGACACGATCTTTGCTTTAACGATCAGCTTGAAAATCGTGCTTTGAAGTTGGGGTTAAGAATTCTCAAGCAGTGAAATGATCTCTAAACTTCTTTGCTTAAACCAAGTAAAGGAATTGATTCTGAAAAATGACTGAGAGAAGCAGAAGTTGAAAATCCTGTATCACGGAATGAAACATAAAACTGAGAAACCAGTTAAATCCACAGGGCTGCTAATAGATGTTTAAGCAATTTCTTCCTTTAATGAAGGGTAATTGGGCATTTTACTGGGTGGGGTGTGTGTGTGTGCTCAGTCATGTCTGACTCTTTGAGACCCCATGGATTCTAGCCAGCCAGGCTCCTCTGTCCACGGGGTTTCGCAGGCAAGAATACTGGAGTGGGTTGCCATTTCCTCCTCCAGAGGATCTTCCCAACCCAGGGATCAAACCCACGTCTTCTGCAGCTCCTGCATTGCAGGCAGATTCTTTACCATTGAGCCACAGGGGAAGCCCCTGGTTATATTGAAATGAACAACTAAATAAATAGCTTCCCAAGAAAATTTCAATCTTCTGAGGAAGTCATCAGTTCAGTTCAGTTCAGTCACTCAGTCGTGTCCGACTCTTTGCGACCCCATGAGTTGCAGCACACCAGGCCTCCCTGTCCATCACCAACTCCCGGAGTTTACTCAAACTCATGTCCATCGAGTCAGTGATGCCATCCAACCATCTCATCCTCTGTCGTCCCCTTCTCCTCCTGCCCCCAATCCCTTCCAGCACCAGGGTCTTTTCCAATGAGTCAACTCTTTGCATGAGGTGGCCAAAGTATTGGAGTTTCAGCTTCAGCATCAATCCTTCCAATGAACACCCAGGACTGATCTCCTTTAGGATGGACTGGTTGGATCTCCTTGCAGTCCAAGGGACTCTCAAGAGTCTCCTCCAACACCACAGTTCAAAAGCATCAATTTTTCAGCACTCAGCTTTAAGTCATACAATAAACTAAATAGTCAAATGTAGATAAATACAAACAGGCATAGAAGTTAGGTACATAGATAGGTTTTATTGGCATAGATACAATTAGAACAATGCTACAGAGAAAAAAGTAAGCATAGAAGGGAATAGGGAATGTGGAGTCAAGGATGAAAAATATAACAACAAGATATCAGAGAAATGCTCCCTGAGACGGTGACATTTTAGAAAAGAGTTGAGGAAGTGAGGGAGGTTAAAAAGTAGGTATCTTGAGAAAGAGCATTGCCGGCAGAGAAAACAGAAGCATAGACTCTTTGAAAACAGAATGTGCCTGGTGTGTGTCAGGAGTCATGAGGAAGCTGGGAATGCTGAAGCAGAGTGGTGGGGTCAGAGAGGTAATGATGGGCCAGATCACTTAAGAGAGGAGATGTGAATTGGAGCTTGGTTGTTTGGTGAATGGGCTTTTGGTAAGTTAATCTAAATGTGAATTGCACAGGCCATATTGGAGGCTGTTACAAGTATCTCCTACACGAGGGTCATAGGCAACCATGCTGAGATCCCTTCAGCTTCCTTTCTCTGAGGGAATTCAAAGAGTATGTGGCCTCATAAAACTTAAGAACTGCTTAAGTTTTATGAGTGACATGTGTACACACACACACACACACACACACTCATACTACTTATCCTAATTTCCATTGGTTTCTGCCAGTACTGTTGCTGACTTCATTTACACAGTTTTCCAATCTTTGAATTTATCATCACATAGACTATCTTTTATCGTTTTGTTTGATCCTATTCCCAAAGATGCTTAGTAGATCTACTAAGTCAGATGACTGTACATACAACTGCAGCCAAGCTCAGTACCACAGGCAGACAGAAACTCATAAGCCAGGCCCAAACCCACCATCAAGAAGCTGTAATACAGAAAGTTCCCTGCAAAGTCTATGTCTCTTTTTTACCTTCTAAATTATTCTCTGTAGGAAGATAAGGAGCAGAGAAAAAAAGATCAGCACCCAGAGAAGCTGACAGGAGAAGTTGGAAGTGAAGACATTCATGCTCAGCTGCAATGCTTTCCTAATATGAAAACTGCACATAAACAAAAATAACTCTCTCAAATGCAGTTGCCTTGAGTTCTCCTTCCCAAATTTATGGTATTTATGTTTATTAATGTGAATTTATAAATGTAAAAATTCACATTCAGAACCTAAGCTTATGTTTGGAAAGTAACTAGAATATTTGGTTTTGTAGGAGTTTGTTAGCCTTTTAAATACATAAAATGTCAGTAAGAAGGCTCTTCCAATGCAGAATCTTCTAACCAATAGGCTACATGTCACAGCCAAGTTGAACTACTCTCTCCATTCATATTAATCACTTTCTGATAAGCTACCCAAGTCTCAAGAAATGAGATTTGAGTGTCTATTTCAAAAGTTTACTACCATCTTGTCACCCTTGCTTAGGTTGCATCCAAGTTAAACATAGGAATTTGTGACAGAAAACTCCCAGTGTTCCCTCTTACCCTTGAAACTTTCCAAACCCTTGCTTTGATCCTGAAGTTAATGAACCTACTTCTTCCTCAAGTATTGAACCCTTTTCTCTAACTAAGAATAACCAAGTTTTCCCCCACCAAAGTCAGTGTCCTCAACCAGTGAGACAGACAATACTACAGTCCAGACACATGGACTTTCTAGACTTTCTCAACAGGATAAAAAGAAGCCACTCCCTCAGGCTCCCCAGAACTTTGGGCAGGCGGAGATGAGCACTAAAGCAATGCAGACTGCTTCTTTCAGAGTCACTCCTGGTTACACTGTCTGCCCACTGGGCAAATCATTGACAGTCCTATTTTATGCAGGTAGTGGGCTATTGTCTGGTGTGCTGTGAATGTCACTTATGACTGCACTCTGTTGATTTTTTCTGAAGATAGAGGAGGGAGTGGGAGAAAGAAAGAGAGATTCTCTGTTATTTGAGGGGGAACAGCCTTTCCCTGGTGGCTCAGATGGTAAAGTGTCTGTCTGCGATGCAGGAGACCCAGGTTCCCGGGTTGGGAAGATCCCCTGAAGAAGGAAATGGCAACCCGCTCCAGTACTCTTGCCTGCAAAATCCCATGGACAGAGGAGCCTGGTAGGCTACAGTCTATGGGGTCACAAAGAGTCGGACACAACTGAGCAACTTCACTTTCAAAGCTTGCACAACAAAAGCCTTTTAATAATCCTGGTCGATTAGCATCAGTATGCAAGTAATCTGTTTAGTTTCAGAAAGAGTGGTTATCAAGAAATTCAATAACTACAACATTTCATAATACAGAATTAGTCCTGTTTTAATTGGAGTCATTCTGTGCTAAAAAAAAAAAAAAAAAACAAAGCCCACTCTTTTGTCTTTTGTCCCACATCTGGGGTTCACTTCCCGGCTTCCTTTGTCTTAATGGGCAGAGTAAGAAGCCCCTGGCTGCCTGGCTCTTTTGCCATTTCTTCCTAAATATGCATTTCTGTCTTCCTTTTCCAGTTTCAAATTTTAGCTATTTTACTTAAGGGCTTTTATTGGATTTAAGGGCATCCATTTAAGGGCAGACTTCCCAGGTGGCTCAGTGGTAAAGAACCCGTCTGCCAATGCAGAAGACACAGGCTCGATCCCTGGGTCAAGAAGATCTCCAGGAGGAAGAAATGGCAACCCACTCTAGTATTCTTGCCTGGAAAATCCCATGGACAGAGGAGCCTGGCGGCCTACAGTCCAGTGGGTTGCAAAAAGTCAAACAAGACTGAGCGACTAAGCATACACACATATTCAAGGGCAGACATTCCAAGCCTTCAAATTAATCTGACACATGATTCCATACTAATGGGTCAGGGTCATGGAGTCTCAGTTAATTCATGTAAAAAAGATTTTTGACTATAACTATTTGTCACAATGCATTTCAACCTGACTAGATGCACCCTTTCCTTTTTAAATATGTATTCTGTAATGCTGCCTTTGAAAGGGAAAGTGTTAGTTGCTCAGTGATGTCCAACTCTTTGCGACCTCATGGACTGTAGCCTGCCAGACTCCTCTGTCCATGGGATTCTCCAGGCCAGAATACTGGAGTGGGTTGCCATGCCCTTCTCCAAGGGATCTTCCCAAACCAGGGATCGAACCCGGGTCTCTTATATCTCCTGCATTGGCCAGCAGGTTCTTACCACTAACACTGCCTGGGAAGCCCATATTTAGATTGGCCAACATTTTAACTTCAGGCTGGTGAACCTGAGCAGAGGACTCTGCTAAATGTGTCCAGACTATTGATCCATGACCCAGGAAATACATTTATTATTTCACCTTATTATATGAGATAATAAATATATGTGCTATGGACTACTAAGTGTATGGCAATTTGTCATGCCACAAAAACAAATGCAGCTACATTCTTCATATATTCAATATATAATTAAAAACATAAAAAATAATCTATGTATATATGTAAAAAAAACTCTTCCCAAACTTTCCAAATTCCCACTTTGAAGACTTTATTTCCCTAGGTAGGACCCAGTGGCCTGTAAGGTATTAACACACTCCAGAGCCAAACTTCTAATTCGATTTTTGTTTTGTTTTGTTTTTGACTGCACCTGATCTTTGCTGCTGTGTGCAGGCTTTCTCTAGTTGCTGCAAGTCGGGGCTGCTCTTCATTGTGGTGCTGGGGATTCCTACTGCAGCGGATTCTCTTGTTGCAGAGCACGAGCTTAGTTCCCCCCCAGCATGTGGGATATTCCCTGATCAGGGATCAAACCCATGCCCCCTGCATTGGCAAGTGGATTCTTAACTACCGGACAAGCAGGGAAATCCATGATTCAAACTTCAAAGTAGTGTTCTTAAATACATTCGGGGTGCTGGGTGTGGGGTGGGGTGAATGTTAAAGACAACAGTAGGAAACTGATAAAAGTCTTAGAGTCCTTTGCCCTGAAGAAACGAAATGAACAGAAAGTAAGAGCACTGAATGTTTACATAAAATTGTAGGATACTAGGTCTCCTGAAGGACATCTTTGAGTCTTTATGAGCAAATACTCCTTACCCTACCAGTGGAGATTTCAGAGATGGACTATGAAGATAAGACAATGGCAAATAGATTGGGGATGTTTCTTTGAAAATAATGGATTTAGCATCTGTTCTTTAAACAATCCCCTGTAGTCAGAAACCAGGCAGCACCTAATCAGTCAGCCAGCCAGCTATCAGTTAATAATGTTTCTGTTCCTTGTTCATTTGCTGCCCAAGAATGATCTGAGAAACGGAGGAAGCTTGAGAAGATTCTTAAAGATAATAGAAGAGTAAGTACAATCAGCTCTGTTTTACCAAAAGTTTAATTAAAAACAGTTAAAGAGAAAACATGTGTTTCTTATCCTTCAGTTGTTTTGTAACCACCAACAAAAATGAGAAAGTAGCAACAAAAAATTAAAGAAGCAGGGACATTTTAAGGAAAGCATTCTGAGGCGCAGGGTGAAATCTGTGGTGCGTAATAGGCCACACAAAAGTGAAAACAATGAAAATGATCATTATAAACAATTTTAGGGGCCTTCTTTTGTCATTGTCCATTTTTTTTTCTTTATTGAATGCATACCTCTAATTTTTTGCTGATTTAAATGATCTGAATTTGTTTGCAATGATGACATTTGTTTGAGTTCTTTGTAAATCAAGGAAATTGGACTGTTGTGTTTTTTTTCTGCCATATGTATTGCAATTTTTCCCAAAAAAAAGTCCGTTGTAATTTCTTTGTTGCTAATTCTTCTCATTAGACAGAAGTTTATTTTGTTTAGATGAATGGTTTTCTTTAGATTCTCATGGACATTTTATGAATTCTAGGTTTAAGAATACTTAAGAACACTTCTTGCTCTAAAGTAATAAAGTTATTATTGTTTTCTTCTAGAAATTTTGTTTTTCTTTTAAATGTTTAAATATTTGGTGTGAGGATTAAGACTAAGATCCAAATTTCCTTAAATTTTTTTTTTCTAAATACTTAATTTTCTGAGACTGTTCCTGGATTGTGTTTTGCTACTGTCTGTTCATAAAAACTAAGAAATTTTACCTGTGGTAGCTTTACTATACATATTTTAGAAACAGTAAGACTAGGTCCTTGTTATTAGTTTCCTTTTTCAGAATTCTGAATACTCTTTCATGGCAACTCTTCTTATCCCTATTTTTAGCTTTTTAAGAAATTGTATTTTTTGTTTTCAGAATAATGAATAAATCATAAAATGTTACATCAGGAGCATGACTTAAGGACTTGTCTAAATTTTAGAGATTTTTAAAATTATAATTCCTTTATTAGTTACCAAACAATTATTATGTAAGAGGTAACTAAAAGTCTAAAGTTCAAACTGCTTTGAAACTATGAAAACTACTGAAAAATTAATTTGCTTTTGTTCTTATTTATACTTTATAGTTTATTCATTCATTTTTTCTTCTTTGTTTTTCCTTCTACCTTTACTTTTACTTTTTACTTTGTTTGGTTTATCTTTGTTTTATTTTTATATTTTAAGCTGATGTGGTTATACATATGAAGTTCAATTTAAAAATCTGTCCACTAATAATGGCTATTAGACATATCAAGGTGATCATAATATAAGCAAATGTCAAGTTACTATGTAGAACATCTGAAACTAACATAATATTGCACATCAGCTATATTTCAAATTAAAAAAATGAAAATTAAAAGTTTTTTATTTCATTTGTAAAATGTATTAAAAGTAATTTTATTAAACAGAGAAGGGGATGTGAAAAAACAATTCTAATACATACCTAACGTCAAATACATTAGGTATGCCAATGAAATTTGAATACTAAAGGGAACCAATCCTTTAAATAATTTTTTGATTATCAAAAGCCATTTGTCCAAAGCACCTCTTCTACTCTGCACAGACTTTGAGCACTGCCAGTTTCTTTTAACAAAAGGGAAAATAGAACTGTTTGGAGTCATGCCAGATACTTACTATAGGAAGGAAAAAATGGCATATTAGAAGGTAGGAAAGATTGAGAGGGGGAAAAGAAAAAGGTGTGTGTGAGGAAATGGAAATTTAAGGAGATGAATTTGGTAGAAGTCACTGCCCAGTCGCTAGTGGTGAGATCAGCAGATAGCGTCCAGCTGTTGGCTTCTGTACACCCTTCTTCAGGAGAGACATGCCTTGGCCATGATCACTCCCTTTTCAGAGCAGCCACTGGGATAGTAGAGTGAGGCAGAAATACAAAGGCATACTTCTCAGCCCCAATAGGGGAAAAAAGCCAAGGCATTTTGGCCCTAGACAAGAGAGTGTCTGGATGACAATTCTTACTCCTGAGCACCTTGCCATTTGGTGCATCAGAGTTGTATTTCTTCCTCTGCCCAATTCTACTTTCCCCACCCCTCCTTTAACAGTTGTTAATCCAAAGACACTGGAACCTGAATTCAGTGTGATGTAGGAGGGTAAGTAAGTGGAAGGAACATTACACAAAAGTAGTAGGAACTACCTTGATGCAGCACCTAGCAAGTAACGGAAACATCTCGGTTAAATTCAAGGATGATTATGTTGAAAGACTTAATGTACACTGGGCATATTAGTTAGGGTAAGTGATATATAATTCCTGCTACAACCTATAAACCTCTACGTGCTCAATCACTTTAGTCGTGTCCGACTCTTTGTGACCCCATGGACTGTAGTCCACTAGACACCTCTGTCTGTGGGATTTTCCAGGCAAAGATACTGGGGTGGGTTGCCATTTCCTCCTCCAGGGAATCTTCCCCACCCAGAGAAAGAACATGTAAGAGCAGGCAGGGCTAACATTTGTTGAATGACCCAATGAGTGAATATGCAAAGGGCCTAGAACCAGGCGTGGTATATCATTGACACTCAGTACAGGTTCTGAGTGAATCCCATAGGTTCTACCTGCAAATGGCATTCTTGGTCTGTTTGTGTTTCTCCATCTTCATCAACTTTGCCTCATCCAAGCCTCCATCACCTCTGGACTGAGCAACTAATCGGTTCCTAACTGGCTTCCCTATTTCCATACTTGCCCTTATGGCTCATCCTGCGCACAATCTCCAGTCGTCTTTGCAAAATGTGGACTGGAATTGTGTCCTTCTCTGCCTAAAACCTTCTGACGACATTCCATTGCTTGTGGCTGTGGCCTCCCAGGTCCCGAATGATTTGGCCCCGGCCACCCCACTAACCTCTCCTGGGGCTGTTCTCCTATCAAACTGACCTCCTCGCAGTTGTTGGAAGAACCAGCTCTCTCCCACCTCATGACCTTGTCACTAGCAGGTCACTAGGCCTGCACTGCTTCTCTCCAGATCATCATGCATGACTCCTTCCATCAATTTAAGGCTCAACTCAAAGGTGTCACCTCTTTGGAGAGGCCTTCTCTGAAGCCCCTGTCTGAAGCAGCCCATCTCCAGTCTTCTGCTTTATTGAGCAAATACTAGATGCCAGGCTCTGTTCTAAGTACCCAGGAAATAGTAGTGAACACAGTAGGGGATGCCACACCTTCTTATGTGCCTCTGTAGCTCTTGAAACATCTCACTGCCTCTAGACCTCCCTTAATCTGATCTTCACAGCAAGGATCCTCACTTTGGTTAACTGAAAATCTTACTAAATCTGTTTCTTTTCATAATTTTTAATATGTATTTCTTACTACAGTAGATCAAAAGTAATCCTTGACCACCGGACCATCTCCATTTTCCTTTTAATCTCTATTTGAAAACCAGCCAGTTCTTTCTTATCACAAATCACCAAAGGCAGCCAACAATAGGCATTACTGTAACTACTAAAAATAGGATCTCCTACCAGGCACATGGTCTATTTTCTAAGTTATCCACAGGCAACACTTTTACCACATGTTTTTCCATGGAACTCAGAGCATTCTCAAGTAGTCCTGCTCGCTACATCTTCATCTTTGGAAGCTGACAACTAATCCAATTTTTAAAATTTTAGAGTTTTTATTATTTATCCTAGCACTCCACTTCAAGCTGCTGGCTTCTGAGTTAGTTGAGTCTTGCTAACGCTGTTGGAGATGATCTCCCAAATCTCAGTGACTCTGCACAAGAGTTTATTTCTCAGTCCTGCAGTCACAGAGGTAGTTTCACTCAAGGGGTAGCCTTGCTCAGGGCCATTCAGGAACCAAGACTTCATCCATTTTGTGGATCTGTACTCATTTAGGCCACTTGAATCTTCTGCATCTTGCTGGCAGAAGGGGGAAGAACATGAGGAATGGAAAATGGAAAGTTTTGGTAAAAAATGAGTGTCACTTCTATTCACATGCTATTCCCAAGAAATCAAACACATGGCCACAGACCAATGAACTTGATAAGTACAGTCCAGCTGGAGTTCCAAGGGGGAGACAAAGTGAGATTTGCGAGCAGAGTCAGTCTCTTCCACAAAGGTGGAGCAAATACGATGACTGGCAGTGGGGCTGAGGGCTTTCCCCAGAGCAGCAGTGCTGTTCTATGGGAGAATAAGTAGCAAAAGCAGTAATGAGGCCAGTTAGAAAGAGAGCATTTGCTTTTCAAGAGTCCAAGCACAAAACAAAAACCTAAAGATGTCTTCGCTGAGAGCATGAAGAGGAGGCACAAGAAGATAAGACCTCGCTGGGTCTGCCTACTGGCAGAGCAAGCTTGCAAATAAGCAGAAGTAACTATGCAGGGGTGAAGTTCCACTGAAGTTCTCTTGAAACCCCTGCTCTTTCTACAGGTTGCCAGAGTGCTAGGAAAACACCTAATCTCACTTGAGGTCTACAAGAGCAGACCTCACCTATAGGGAAAGGGAGACAGTTTAGGAAAAAATCTATTAATCTTCTTATCAATATGGATTTCAAGCTGATAAAGAATGTACTTTTGAAGTAGAATCTATGAAAAAAAAACATTAAGCAAGAAGCGCAGGTAGAATTACTTGTTGAATTTTTTTGAAGTATAGTTGATGTACAATATATAAGTTACAGCTGTAAAACAGAGTGATTCACAATGTTTAAAGGTTATACTCCATTTAAAATTATTATGAAAGATTGGCTATATTCCCTAAGCCGTATAATATATCCTTGTAGCTTATTTGTTTTATAGATAATAATTTGTACCTCATCCCATATCCCATGCTTGTCCCTCCCTCCTTCCCTCCCCACCACTGGCAACCACTAGTTTGTTTTCTGTTTCTTTTTTCCTATATTTACTAGTTTACTTTTTAGATTTCACATATAAGTGAGATCATACAGTATTTGTCCTTCTCTGTCTGACTTACCTCACTTAGCATAATACTCTCCAAGTGCAGCCATGTTGTTGGAAATAGCAAATTTTCATATATTTTAGTGACTGAATAATATTCATATATATATATACATATACATGTATATGCTTCCGAGATCAGACGAAATTGGGCACGTTCAGGGTGGTATGGCCATAGACCATGTATATGCAACATCTTTATCTGTTTGTCACTGATAGAAACTTAGATTACTTCCATATCTTGGCAGTTGGAAATAATGCTGCTGTGAAATTGGAGTGCATGTATCTTTTTAAATTAGTGGTTTGGGATATTTTGTATAGATACCCAGGAGTGGAATTGCTAGATCATATGGTAGTTCTCCATATTCTTTTCCACAGTGGGTGCACCAGTTTACATTCCCACCAATAGTATATGTGGGTTCCCTTTTCTGCAGATCCTTGCCAACACTTATTTGTGTTACTTTTAAAATAATTCACTGGAGGAAATAGAAGAAAAATCATTGTATTGGTTAGCTATTGCTGTTTAACAAATTATCCCATAAGAATAATACTCTTATTGTCCATGCATCTGCAAATCCACCAGAATCTGACTGGCCTAAGCTGTGCTCAGTTGGAAAGATTTTTTTGTCATGCTATGTCTATTATTTAACTGGAGTCCCTCTGTTCTACATCTTTCTTTTATCTTCCTCAGGGGACCAACAGGATATCCAAAAATACCCATGATATATTCTTTCCATGGCACTGGCAGAGATGAAGAGGAAAAACAGAATCGTGAGGTTTTCAAGGCCTGCTCTTGAAATATACACTGTGACTTTCATACATATATCATTGGCCAAAGCAGGTCACCTAGCTAGGCCTAGTGATGAGAGGGAGGAAGTATATGCTATCTATGATAATGAGGCCATGGCAAGGGAATAGAGGCAAGAAGGAGTAAAGAATTGAAAACAATAATACAGTCTATCAACTTTCTTTCAAGAAAATTAAAGTAACAGCTCTAAAATCAGAAGATAAAAAGACATTGTCTTCTTTCTCTTTCCTCTGTGGTAGATCCAGATGTTAGTGTCTTATTCTTTATATGTAATCCCTTTAAATCTTTAGATAAGTTTGAAAATATGCATCTATAATGCTTCTTTTCATTATATGGTTGGTATGCACAAAAGAATAAGAAAAAGAAGGGCTGGCAAACAGAAGAAAATGAAAATGGAGCAGGAAAAGAAAAAGTGCTATAATTATAAGTGGTATAAAATAATTTAATATAAATTATAATATACAAGGAAAACTCATTAATGTAGAAAATTAAATTCGATGCCTGATGAACCACTTAGGAGATCTCGGCCAGATAGCAGAAGAAAGAAAGTGGAGATGAAACAACAGAGAAGGTATTAAACTGGAGGGCAGCATGTGCGTGCATGTGTGCTAAGTCACTTCAGTCATGTCTGACTCTTTGCAGCCCTATGGACTGTAGCCTGCCAGGTTCCTCTGTCCATAGGATTCTCCAAGAAAGAATACTGGAGTGGGTTGTCATGCCCTCCTCCAGTGGGGAGGACAGCACACTGGGACCCAAATTTGATAAATGATCCTTTAAAAGAGAACAGAAAAAAAAATACTGAAAAGAAACATTAGTAGGAAAAAATGGAGTTGAATCTAAACATTTAAAGAGATAACATCTGAGAGGTAACATACCAATACAGGGCTATACACTGGTGGTCAGAATAAGAAGGCAACAGAGTGGAGGCTGGAAAAAATGCAATCTACAATGAAGAAAAATTAAACTAAACTAGGACCCCTTATCTACCATATTAAGTGGGAGAACATAACAACAAATGCACCAGGGGAGCAAACTTTAACCTATGGATAAAGAATCTGCCTGCAATGCAGGAGACCTGGGTTTGATTCCTGGGTTGAGAAGATTCCCCTGGAGAAGAAAATGGCAACCCACTCTAGTATTCTTGTCTAGGAAACCCCATGGACAGAGGAGCCTGGCAGGCTACAATCCATGGGGCCGCAAGAGTTGGACACGACTTAGCAACTAAACCACCACCACTATATGCAGCCAAGTTTTGCTTCATGTAAAACAATAACTGAATGGATATTATCCATATGTTTATCCTGGGGAAAAAAACAGCCAAACAAACCACATAAGAAAGGATTCTGTCAAGATATTTCTGTACACAAGAATGGGGGAAGGATGGTGTTAGAACAGAAGTATTACATTTGTTAAACATCAAAACATAACTATTATATTAGAATGTACATCTTAACAATATTTGAAAGAGAAGTCATTGAATCCTCACATAATAGGAAAATAACACTTTAAGAAGCTGGGAACAGAATCCTAGATTATATTTTAAAGGATATAATAGGAGAGAACAATATAAGTTTATGAGATGAAATTATAACTCATAAAACTTCTAGCTGAATAATAAAATGTGGAACTACTTTCCACATTTTATTTTGAAACCAAAACTTGTTTCAAAAAAAGAAATGAAAGTAACAACACCAGTAGGACACTTCATCATACCTCTCAGTCCCTGTTAACTTAAGCAAAACAAAAATGAATAAAGATATGGGTAGAAAACCACTTCCCAGGTGTCACGAGTGGTAAAGTATCTGCCTGCCAATGCAGGAGATGCAAAAGACATGGGTTCGATCCCTGGGTCGGAAAGATCCCCTAGAGAGGGGAATGTCTACCCACTCCAGTATTCTTGCCTGAAAATCCCCATGGACAGAGGAGCCTGGAGGGCTACAGTCCATGGGATCACAAAGAGTCAGACACGACTGACACAGAGAATCACTTAGGATGCTTTGGCCAATAACAGAAAACAGAACTCAAGACAGTATAAAAATCAGGGAAAACATTTCTTTTTTTCTTAATCTTTAATAAGAGGAAGACTGAAAGAAATGCAGTGACTTTGTGATGTCAGAAGAGACCAAGGTATCCTTAATCTTCTACTCTGCAATTTCCCCTGTGGCTAAATCCCCTCCTGGTTGCAAGATCAAAATCACACTTATCATCCACACATGCAGACAGGGCAATGTCCTGGGAAAGGAAAGGGATAATTAATTCCTTATTCATCTCTCTCTCTTTTCTTTTTAACTGAAAAAGTCTTTTATGATCAGGATCCCTCCAGCAGAATTCTCTTCATCTTGTTCACTCCATCAGCAGAGACAACTTACTATTATACAATAAAAATAAAGTAAGCATTCTGCTAATGAAGTTAGGAAAATAAAATAAACTTCAGAAAGACTAAGAATGAATAAGGATGAAAGAAAGAAAACTGATTGGTTTAAACTTCAAAAAATAGGATGATAAATAATACGCATGTACGTTTTGCTAGGAATCAAACCAGTAATAGACAAAACTATGGGTGTAATAGTAATAAAAATGTAAAATATAAATAGCAATAAAAAATTAAAATGTAAAAAAAAAACCATAAAATAAGAAATAAAAGCAGAGACATAAGTAGAGCTGCAGAGCATTTTTTAAATTATAAAACAGAATAATAATTATAAAGCAGAATATATATGATGAACAAACACAGGAAAAAATATGTTTCTACTAGCAACTGTCAGTTTAGAAACACAAGGATAAAAGTTACAGAGCAATAAAAACTCTTATAAATTGTAGTTAAACATGGAAAATGGGAAATCACTGGAAATCTGGGATATATGTGAACGTGAGCATACACATTCCCAGCAATTCCACTCTTAAATGCAGAGCTAACAGAAATCTATACACCAAGCAACATATAAAAGTATGTTTAGAGCAACATTATTCATAATAGCCCCAAACTGAATACAAGCCAAATTCCATCTACTGTAGAACACATAAACTGTGATTTATAGAGTAAAATGGAATTTTGTACAATTAAAAAGAACTGTAGCCCAACCTGATGACAAAGCAGAAATACATGTTGGGAGAAACAACATATATTGTATTTGTAGTATATTCTGAAGTCAAGAAGGTTGATTACTCCAGCTCCATTCTTCTTTCTCAAGTTTGCTTTGGCTATTTGGGGCCTTCTGTGTTTCCATGCATGCTCAGTCACTTTAGTCATGTCCGACTCTTTGTGACCCCATGGACTGTAGTTCCCCAGGCTCGTCAGTCCATGAGATTCTCCAGGCAAGAATACTGGAGTGGGTTGCCATTTCCTTCTCTAAACAGTCTGTGTTTCCATACAAACTGTGAAATTTTTTTTTTTTTTTAGTTCTGTGAAAAATGCCACTGGTAATTTGATAGGGATTGCATTGAATGTGTAGATTGGTTTTGGTAGTATAGTCATTTTCACAATATTGATTCTTCCAATCCAAGAACGTGGTATATCTCTCCATCTGTTTATGTCATCTTTGATTTCTTTAATGAGTGTATTATAGTTTTCTGTATACATCTCTTTTGTTTCCTTAGGTAGGTTTATTCCTAAGTATTTTATTCTTTTTGTTGCAATGGCAAATGGGATTGATTCCTTAATTTCTCTTTCTGATTTTTCATTGTTAGTGTGTAGGAATGTAAGTGATTTCTGTGAACTCATTTTGTATCCTGTGACTTTACTAAATTCACTGATTAGCTATAGTCATCAAGACATATGGTACCAGTACAAAAACAGAAATATAGACTGATGCAACAAGAGAGAAAACCCAGAGATAAACTCACACAACTTTGGGCACCTTATCTTTGACAAAGGAGGCTAGAATATACAATGCAAAAAAGACAGTCTTTTCAACAAGTGATGTTGGGAACACTGGACAGCTTTGTGTAAAAGAATGAAATTAGAACACTTTCTAACACTATACACAAAGATAAACCCAAAATAGGGTAAAGACCTAAGTGTAAGACCAGAAACTATAAAACTTTTAAAAGAAAATATAGGCAGAACTCTCTTTGACATAAATTACAGCAAGATCCTCAATGACCCACCTTCTAGAGTAATAGAAATAAAAACAAAAATAAACAAGTGGGACCTAATTAAACTTCAGAGCTTTTGCACAGCAATGGAAACTATAACAAGGTGAAAAAGACAACCCTCAAAATGGGAGAAAATAATAACAAGTGAAACAATTGATAAAAGATTAATCTCCAAAATATACTAGCAGCTCATGCAACTTAATACCAGAAAAACAAACAACCCAATCAAAAAATGGGCCGAAGACCTAAACAGACAGTTCTCCAGAGAATACATACAGATGGCTTTAAACACATGAAAAAATGCTCAACATTGCTCATTATGAGAAACACAAGTCAAAACTCCAATTAGGTATCACTTCACAATGGGCAAAATGGCCATCATCATAAAATCTACAAACAATAAATGTTGGAGAAGGTGTGGAGAAAAGGGAAACCTCTTGCACTGCTGGTGAAAATGTAAATTGATACAGCCTCTATGGAGATTCCTTAAAAAACTAGGAATAAAACCACCATATGACCAAGCAATTCCACTTCTGGGCATATACCCTGAGAAAGCCATAAATGAAAAAGACACATGTACCCCGATGTTCATTGCAGCATGATTTACAATAGTTAGGACATGGAAGTGACCTAGGAGTCCATCAACAGATGAATGACTAAAGATGCTGTGGTACATATATTCAATGGAATAAGGGCATAAAACGGAATGCATTTGAGTCAGTCTTAATAAGGTGGATGAAACTAGAGCCTGTTATACAGAGTGAAGTAAGCCAGAAAAAAAAATTGCATATTAATGCATATATATGGAATCCAGAAAGACAGCACTGATGAACTTATTTGCAGGGCAGCATTGGAGACACAGAGAACACACTTCTGGACACAGTGGGGGAAGGGGAAGGTAGGACAAATTGAGAGGGTAGCATAAACACATATGCATCACCCTGTGTGAAACGGATAGCGGGTGGGAATTTGCCATAGGACTCAGGGAGCTCAAATCAGTGCTGTCTGATAACCTAGACAGGTGGGATGGGGTGGGAGGTGGGAGAGAGGTTCAAGATAGAGGGGACATACGTATGCCTATGCCTAATTCATGTTGCTATATGGCAGGAACCAACACAATACTGTAAAGCAATTGTCATCCAATTAAACTTATTTTTTTAAAGCCAGGCTTAGAAATGTATATGCTTTCTGATTCCAGCTACATGAACCTCAAAATCAGTATGACCTTCAAAATCAGGCAATCTAGTTTATGATGAGAAACGTTAGAATAGTGGGTACCCTAAAGGGACTTAAGGACTGTAAGGGGGCCTGGGAACAGGCATCTGGGGTGCTGGTAATATTTTCTGCCTTTATCAGGATGGACATTACCTGAGTGTGTTTATTTTGTAGAAATTCATTGAGCTATACATTTATTATTATTTTGAACACTTCTCTACATATGTTAAGATTTAACCTTTTAAAATTATTTAAAAATTTCCAAATGATTTGGTTTCAAAATCTTCCAGTGTTTACTAGATTTATTACCCTGGACAAGATACAAAATTTCTTCAAGTCTCACTTTCCCCATCTCTGTATCTGGGATAATGCCTGTTCCTTCTTTAAATGGTTGTTGTGAGGATTAAGTGAGGTCAGTCAAGTAAATAGTACAGTGTTTGGCATCTAGTATTCACAGAGCCATTTATAGTATAATTGAAAATTATTAATAATTTATTTATAAGTATTCTCTCCTGGAGAATCCCATGGACAGAAGAGCCTGGTAGGCTACAGTCCATGGGGTTGCAAAGAATCAGACACGACTGAGCGACTTCACTTTATCCTTTATCCTTTATAAGAAGGAAATAGTAACATTTTCCTGAAGGGACTTAAATGACTTGAATATATTCAGAAATTCCTTGCTTACAGACAATATGTTTCTTTTTACTGTGATCATATATATATTTACCATGATTAATCTGGTCAAGTCATTTAACTTCTCTGTCTTTATAAACGTAAAATGACAAGATCATTAAAATAGTTCCTATCTATCTAAAGACAGAGTAAATAAGCCTTTAAATCTAAACATATTGAAATTCCCAAAAGGAAGTCAAATGAGGGAAGGGAGTTATAAAATTTTAGAACTGCAAAGAAAAATAAAGATGCTTATTTAAAAAAAATAAACAAAACACTATAGCTCTCTCTTGTCTGACTTTGGTGTCTTACCTGAGATAATACTGCAAGCCAGTGGCAGAAGTACAATAATGGTCTCAAATCATTAACAATAATATTCAAATAACTCTGTTTTTAAACTAGTAGAGTAACTTCATCTTTTCAAAAGTCACTACCTTTCATTATTATTCATTAATATGCAATTTCTCAGCCAGTCATTTCACATGTATGTATGAAGTGCCTAACATGTGCCCAGCTCCATGTGGTTATGTTGGGGCGGCAGTAATGAGTGAGTCTCACTCTGTTCAGAGCATCTGAGGATGCTCCTGAGCATCCTTCCACAAGACAGCAGAAGTCACAGTTACCGACTGGTACCAAGAGCCCCACCATACAGCAAATAGGAAACACACAGGGAAGTGCTAGGAGGTGGGTAGCGCTGGCCGTCATTCTTTGCCTGGCTTCCATTTAGGATGAACACTAAAACTTGCATGACATGCTAACCTTAAAGATCTTCCGAACCTGGTTTGATTTATTTGATATCCATTTCACGTTCCCACTTTCTGAAGCAAAGTCCACACTAAGCCTTAAGACATGTCTTTGGCATGAAATTGGTATTATTAACAAAAATAGATTTTGCTATCAGTTGAGACCATTGAACTATTTTAAAGTCACCTTTCTGAATTCTTACTTCCTTCGGCATTACCAGCTAAGCCTTTGAAAGAGCAGAAGAGAATTCTTCTTTGGATCTTTGTAATTTAGGGCATATTATGACATGATCTTGTGTTTTGATTGTTCAATCTTATTTTGTGCTGTCTCCATAGAGATAATGTCAAAAATGACTTCTGGACAGTTAGTAAAAGGTATAGATAGTCTATTTTGAGACTTCTCTAGATCACTCACAGGCTTTGATTTAAGCAGTTACAAAAAAATATTAATGGGCAAAGCTAAAATACAAACAAAATTAAAAAGATCTTAATTGTTCATTCAATTAATTTTTAAATTGTATATACACATTCATAGCCATGAGCTGTATTTACAGATCCCTTCTCCGGCAGTGGGGAACCTGACTCTCATTTCCTAAATAAATTTTCTTGTTTGAGTAATGCCCCTGTATGTAACCAGTCATCCATCTGCCAACACCTCTTCCCTCAAAAAGATGCCCTCCTCACCTCCCTTGGGCTCCCAGCTCCCTTAACACGCAGGTTATCTCCACATGGTCATTGCACTCATGCTGTGTTATCTCCAGCTATGCCTCCCTTCCTGTAGATGCCCTCTTCACCCTGCTTGGGTTCTTGTGCCAGGTCATCTTATTACACAATTGCCTCATCACCCTGCCCGGACTCTGACCCTGCTCTGGGATACAGTGGCTCTCCCTACCGTCTGCTGTTTGCCTCTGCTCTGCCCAATCTAATGACTTTAGGGCTAATCTTTTCAAGAAGGGAAAAGACAAAGTGCTTGTTGTAATTTTAATTTCCCTGATGACTAGTCATGGTGAGCACATTTTCATGTTTATTGTCCATTCACATATATCCTTTTATAGATACCTATTCAAATATCTTATGCATTTTATATTGGGCTATTTTATTTGTTGATTTATAGATGTAATTAAAATATTTGTTGTGGATATACAATTTCTTCAGACACATGTGCTGTTATTTTTCCCATCTGTAGCATCTGTTGATTTTCTTAGTGATGTTTTGTTGAGCATAATTTTCAGTGTATCATTTTTTTAAGTTAGTGATTTTGGGTGGGGGGGCGGTGTTTGTTTGTTGAGGAAATGTTTGCCTTTCCCAAGGTCACAAAGATACTTGCCTATATTTTCCTCAGTAAGCTTTATGGTTATGAATTTTATGTTTAGATCTATGCACCAAACTGGAGAGTCAAAAGTTAGATAGCAGCTAAGATTTATGTTTTTCCATTTTGATAGCCAGTTGTTCTGGCAGTATTTGCTAAAAATACCATTGTTTTTATTGAATTTCACTGGTGATTTTTTCTAAAAGTCATTTAAATACCTATGTGAGAGTTCATTTCTGCTCTCTTTTCTGTCTTGATGCCAATACCACACTCTACTGATTAGTATAGGAATATAGTAGGTCTTGGGCTTCCAGTGGTGGCTCAGTGGTAAGGAATCTGCCTGCAATGCAGGAGACACAGAAGACATGGGTTCGATCCCTGGATTGGGAAGATCCCCTGGAGGAGGGCATGGCAACCCACTCCAGTATTCTTGCCTGGACAGAGGAGCCTGGAGGGCTACAGTCCATGGGGTTGCAAAGAGTTGGACATGACTGAAGCAACTTAGCACGCATGCATGCATGCATGCCCCCACAGGAGGCCTTAAAATCAAATAGAGTAAGTACTCTAGCTTTGTGTTTTATTTTTAAAACTCATTCTTACTATTGTAGATCAAGTCTTAGAAAGTGAAAGTGAAGGTCGCTCAGTCCTGTCCGACTCTTTGCAACCCCATGGACTGTCTATGGACTTCTCCAGGCCAGTATACCGGAGTAGGTAGCCTTTCCCTTTTCCAGGGGATTTTCCCAACCCAGGGATCGAACCCAGGTCTCCTGCATTGCAGGCAGATTCTTTACCAGCTGAGCTACCAGGGAAGCCCTAATCTTCCATAAACCTTATTAAAAATTAGATCTGGTCTCAATGTGTGGGAGACTACAGAAACAAAAACTATTCCAGAGGATAACAGTGTTTCTTTCTCCAAAACCAAGATGGTTGTCATGCTGGTGTTGATGATGGAAGATAGCTTTTCCAGTTGGCTACTTGGAAGAATGGTAAGGCAAGATGGCAGAAGCATAGCAGATTAGAAGGCTGTTTTAGAGCACAGATAAAGCCACAGCTGAGGAATTCTCAGATCTAATGGGGACGTTTAATGGCGTTAACCTCTGATCACAATAAAACTAGTAGATGTTCAGATAATAGTAACTTAGATTAGACACAAAGAAGAATGACAAGAAGGAAGGAGCCAAGAGGAAAAGAAGAAGAGGAGGCGAAAGAGGAAATCTATCTGTACTACACCACCTCTCTGTATAAGCACTTCCCTCACTTATTAATGTTTCTGTATAGTTTTTCCCTGTGTATTTTCCCCAAATGAATGCTAGCCTAGATGTTCCAGAATGAACTATGACTTTTTCTGCATCTAAGTCCATAACCCTGCCCTTTCAATTTGTATGTGAGAAGCACAGACCTATCTAGAATAGGATGACATGATCACCCACCCTAAGGTTATTGTTCCTTTCTGAAGAGGCAGCCTTTGATATAAACAAATTTGCAAAGCAAAACACAGATACTTTCATCTGCCAGATCCAATGTAGTAATTTAATAGGCATGAGATTATTTAAATAAGTAAAGTCTGTAAAAATATCATTATAAAGCCATTAGTTTCAGCATTTACTTAGAAAGTAACATTGACTCTGACAGAAACAATGATCTGGGATTTGTTTGAAAATTATTTTCTCATTCATGGGGAAAAGGCTTGCCTAGTGCCTGTTAAAAATAAAGAATAAAAAAGGCATAAGAATCAATGATGACTTACTTGTTAATACTACAAATATTCCACAAGTATATACTACATTTATTTCTATGTAGAAATTTATGCCAATACTTTTCCTCCTCTACTAGACAGTTCTTTTTCGTTAAAGAAAAACTCATATTCTAGCACTACCATGACTTAGATCTTTACGAATTTTTCAAACCCAGTTGGGCTTTATATCATCTGAACACCACATAATCCTTAGACCACAAAAGATAATTTAATTATAACCTTTTTTGTATAGGGGTTTATTATTCATATGAGTTTGTTATATCTTCCTTGAATGTTACTGAAATGTCTGTAATGATGATTGATACCCAGGTCTTAAAAGATCTTGATAACCTACCTAGAATATAGCCTATATGCTATTATAAAAATTAAATGTTATTTTAAAAAATATTTTAAAAGCCATATATAGCAATATATATATGTATTGCATTGTTTAACAAAAAAAAGCTGTCAAATGCAATAACATACTCAAAGTCACTGGACCAGCTAGTCTCCCCAAAACAACAACAATGATAGTAACAACACTGAGTATTTACTGAGCTTCCTAGGTGACTCAGTGGTAAAAATTCTACCTGCCAATGCAGGAGCTGCAGAAGATGCAGGTTTGACCCCTGGCATGGGAAGATCCCCTGGAGGAGGTAATGGCAACCCACTTCAATATTCTTAACAGGACAATCCCACAGAAAGAGGACACTGGCGGGTGACAGTCCACAGGGTCTCAAAGAGTTGGACGTGACCGAGCACTCACACACCACTATGTCACAAATTGCCTAGAACTTCATATAGATTAACTCAGTCTTCACAATAACCCATGACTTGGTTACTACTATAGTTTTTGTTATTAGGCACATCTACTTGGAAATTCTTATCATCATCAGGTAATTTTTAAGTTAGTTTATAATAATAAGCAACCACAACATGAACTGTCTTACACTCTCAGTGTGGCATCCTCTTTCCTTAGGCAGAGAGCAGTAAGACCTGATCTAGTCTTGCTAAGCAGTTAGCCAAAAAATGGCAAGAGATGACTGTAACATAAAACATAGACAGTTCTAATGATTTAACAGCAAAAAGAAAAGATGCCCTGGTCCATCTAACTCACAATAAAGTCTTACCAATGAGAGTAGAATATTTGAAGTCTGTTTCCACATTTATTTTTACAGTAGGGATGACTTTGTCCTTCAATCAATTCAGTTCAGCCACTCAGTCATGTCCGACTCCTTGTGACCCCATGGACTGCAGCATGCCAGACTTCCCTGGCCATCACCAACTCCCAGAGCATACTCAAACTCATGTCCATCGTGCCAGTGATGTCATCCAACCATCTCATCCCCTGTCGTCCCCTTCTCCTCCCACCTTCAATCTTCCCAGCATCAGGGTCTTTTCAAAATGAGTCACTTCTTCGCATCAGGTGGCCAAAGTATCAGAGTTTCAGCTTCAGCATGAGTCCTTCCAATGAATATTCAGGACTGATTTCCTTTAGGATTGACTGGTTGGATCTCCTTGCAGTGCAAGAGACTCTCAAGAGTCTACTCAACACCACAGTTCAAAAGCATACAACTGCACACTGACAGTGTATGACAATTCTTTGGCACTCAGCTTTCTTTATAGTCCAACTCTCATATCCATACATGACTATTGGAAAAACCATAGCTTTGACTAGATGGACCTTTGTTGGCAAAGTAATGTCTCTGCTTTTTAATATGCTGTCTAGGTTGGTCATAGCTTTTCTTTCTTTTTTTTTTTTTTTTACTGAAAAAATAGTGTTTTTATTTACTTTTGAGTTACATACCTGAAGTTCAAAAAGTAAAGGAGATAGGGAAAGCTTCTGACATAGGCATCAGAAGGGGGCAAAAGAGTACCCCGGTCATAGCTTTTCTTCCAAGAAGTGTCTTTTAATGTCATGGCTGCAGTCACCATCTGCTGTGATTTTGGAGCCCCCAAAAGTAAAGTCTCTCACTGTTTCCATTATTTCCCCATATATTGTCATGAAGTGATGAGACCAGATGCCATGATCTTAGTTTTCTGAATGTTGAGTTTTAAGCCAACTTTTTCACTCTCCTCTTTCACTTTCATCAAGAGGCTCTTTAGTTCTTCTTCACTTTCTGCCATAAGGGTGGTGTCATCTGTGTATCTGAACCAGTGAACCAGTGAAGTTGCTCAGTCGTGTATGACTCTTTGCGATTTCATGGACTGTAGCCTACCAGGCTCCTCCATCCATGGAATTTTCCAGGCAAGAGTACTGGAGTGGCTTGCCATTTCCTTCTCCAGGGGATCTTCCTGACCCGGGGATCGAACCCAGGTCTCCCGCATTGCGGGCAGATGCTTTACCGTCTGAGCTACCAGGGAAGCTTGATATTTCTCCTGGCAATCCGTCAATACTGTCCTGCAATACTTATTATCAATTAATAATTTATGGGAAGTGAGTGATAAACAGAAACAAAGTTAAGAGTCTATTTAACATTTAGAAATTTTAATAATAAAATCAATTTTTTTAAGAAATTGAAGCAGCATGATAGAAAAAATAGAATTGAGACGCTGTTGCCAAATAGAACATGTTCAAAGGAAATATGAGGAGTCCCCACTAAACATCTCTTGCCTGGCAGAGCACAGCTTAGCACAAGGAAAAGCCAACAAAGACAGATCTGTGACAGAATCTAACGCCAGGCTGCCCAGGGTCAGACTACGACTCCACCACTAGCAGTACACATGACCTTGCACAATTTCCTTAATTTCTCTGGGTCTCTGGAAATAGTAATAATACCTACTTCTTAGAGTTATTGTGAAAAGTAAATATATATGAATTTCTAGAACAATACCTAGAACATCGTAAGAACTATGTGCTACCTGTTATTTAAATTGCCTTGCATTTTTAAAAAAATTAGACGTCTTTTCATTTTAAAAATTGATTAAGGATATACCAAGACCATTTTCATATACTAGATGATATGGAAATCTACTTTGGTTTTTGCCTGAACTTTCCTAAGGCTTACTGTTAGCCATTAAACTATACCACTATCCAAATTAATAAAATAAGATAAACCTTTTTCAGAATTTTTTCAGATTTTTTTTCGGCTTTTCAGATATTCTTAAGATTCTCTTTGGACAAATACTACCCATTTCTTTCCTAATGGATAGATTTTAAAAGATGGAAATATAAGCTTTAAGCAGGTTTGCTGCCTAACTGCTCAGCTTTGGCTAAAAGGGTAACTTTGCTGGTATCACAGTCGGAGGTAAACACTCCAGTTCTTAAGTTTCCATCTTAAAACACTAAGATGCCCCTGTGCTATCTTAAGACCCTTCCTTGGCAGTGTTCCTTTTAACATTTTTTATTCCCAGATTTAGGGTAGTTTAATGAATATTCAAATACTAGCGAAAGGAGCCAGATTTTAGCAATTGTCTTAGCCAGCTCAGGCCACCATAACAAAATATCACAAACAGGAGTTTATTGTCCCACAGTTTGGGAGGCTGGAATGGATATCAAAGTGCTAGGGTGGACAGATTTCTGGTGAGAGTTCTCTTCCTGGCTTGCATGTGTCCCCATATTTGGTGGGATGGGGGAGAGAGAAAGAGAAAGAAAGACAATGAATAAACTCTCTGGTGTCACTTCTTATGAGAGCTGTTATCCCATGACCTCATCCAGCCCTAATTACCTCGCAAAGGCTCCATCTCCAAATTTCATTACATCAGGGGTTAAGGATTCAACATATGAATTTTGGGGGGTGAGCAAAACCATCCGGTCCACACAGGAGTGTATTAAGGAGATATTGCTGCTGCTAAGTCACATCAGTCGTGTCCGACTCTGTGCGACCCCATAGACGGCAGCCCACCAGGCTCCCCCGTCCCTGGGATTCTCCAGGCAAGAACACTGGAGTGGGTTGCCATTTCCTTCTCCAATGCATGAAAGTGAAAAGTGAAAGTGAAGTCACTCAGTCGTGTCCGACTCCTAGCGACCCCATGAACTGCAGCCTACCAGGCTCCTCCGTCCATGGGATTTTCCAGGCAAGAGTACTGGAGTGGGGTGCTATTGTCTTCTCCTAAGGAGAGATTAAGAGTATTTAAATCATATATATTACTGTCCTTAACCTGGTAGGCACAGCCTAGTCCTTTTACTGCTCTCTTCTGAGAAAGACCAGTTACTTAGCTGACTCCATGTAGTAATATTTGATGGTAAAAGGGAACTTAGAAATGCTATATTGAAAATCTAAAAACAAACCAGAAAAGCAAAATCATAAAATGTACTTTATCCAGAAAAATAAATGACCCAATCAAAAAATGGGCCAAAGAACTAAACAGACATTTCTCCAAAGAAGACATACAGATGGCTAACAAACACATGAAAAGATGCTCAACATCACTCATTATCAGAGAAATGCAAATCAAAACCACAATGAGGTACCATTACACGCCAGTCAGGATGGCTGCTATCCAAAGTCTACAAGCAATAAATGCTGGAGAGGGGTTGGAGAAAAGGGAACCCTCTTACACTGTTGGTGGGAATGCAAACTAGTACAGCCGCTATGGAGAACAGTGTGGAGATTTCTTAAAAAAACTGGAATTAGAACTGCCATATGACCCAGCAATCCCACTTCTGGGCATACACACCGAGGAAACCAGATCTGAAAGAGACACGTGTACCCAATGTTCATTGCATCACTGTTTATAATAGCCAGGACATGGAAGCACCCTAAGATGCCCATCAGCAGACAATGGATAACGAAGCTGTGGTACATATACACCATGGGAATATTACTCAGCCGTTAAAAAGAATTCATTTGAATCAGTTCTAATGAGATGGATGAAACTGGAGCCCCTTATACAGAGTGAAGTAAGCCAGAAAGATAAAGAACATTACAGCATACTAACGCATATATATGGAATTTAGAAAGATGGTAATGATAACTCTATATGCAAAACAGAAAAAGAGACACAGAAATACAGAACAGACTATTGAACTATGTGGGAGAAAGTGAGGGTGGGATATTTCAAAAGAACAGCATGTATACTATCTATGGTGAAACAGATCCCCAGCCCAGGTGGGATGCATGAGACAAGTGCTCGGGCCTGGTGCACTGGGAAGACCCAGAGGAATCGGGTGGAGAGGGAGGTGGGAGGGGGGATCGGGATGGGGAATACGTGTAAATCTATGGCTGATTCATATCAATGTATGACAAAACCCACTGAAATGTTGTGAAGTAATTAGCCTCCAACTAATAAAAAAATAAAAATAAAAATAAATGTACTTTATCTATATAGCTTTATATAGAGAGAGAGCATTTTGGGAAACACTTCATTTATGTGTACAATGTTGAATTTTTTTTTTCATTTAGAGTCTTATTAGCAGACTCATGTGTAAGATAACCTCAAATCTTTTCTTAATCTGGAACTTAGTGATTACTTTATTAATTGATTTATCACTAAGCTGGTAATTAATGATCAATAGACTTATTCTGGGTCATTTAAAAATTACCTTTATAATACTCTTAATATTAGACAATTGTTTTTATAATTGAAGTATAGTTGATTTAAAGTGTTATATTAGTTTCAAGTGTAAAACAAAGAGATTTAATATTTATATATATTATACCCCATTTAAAGTTACGAAAAAATATTATCTATATTACCCTGGGCTCTATAATATATCCTTGGTGCTTATCTATTTTATATATAATAATCATATCTCTTATTCCCTTAGCCCTATCTTGCCTCCCCCTCTTATCTCTCCCTGTACTGTATGTTATCACTTACATGTGGAATATAAAAAATGAAAAATATATATAACAAAACAGAAACTGACTCACAGAAAACAAACTAGATCCACTATATGTTTTTCATTTTTTTATATTCCACATGTAAGTGATAACATACAGTGTTTGTTTTTCTCTATCTGACTTATTTCACTAAGTATAAAACCCTCTAGGTCCATCCATACTGCTGCAAATGGAAAATTTTCATTTTTTTTCTGACTGAAAAATATTCCACTTTATATATTCACAAAACACATCTTCTTTATCCATTCATGTGTTAATGAACACTGGGTTGCTTCCACTGAGCTACATTTATTTTTTATTTTTTTTAAACTAGAGTCTAGTTGATTTACAATATTGTTAGCTTCAGGTATACCCCAAAGTGAGTCAGTAATGCAAGTGTGCTAAGTCACTTCAATCATGTCCCACTCTGTGCGACCACAGGGACTGCTGCAGCCTGCCAGGCTCCCCCGTCCATGGGGTTCTGCAGGCAGGAATAGTGGGGTGAGTTACTGTTCCCTCCTCCAGGAGACCTTCCTCACCCAGGGATCAAACCCATGTCCCTTCCATCTAACCTGCATTGGCAGGTGGGTTCTTTACCACTAGCACCTCCTGGAAATCAGTAATACATATCCATACATCTACTCTTTTTTAAAGATTCTTTTCCCATATAGACCATCATAGAATACTGAATAGGCATAACAGAGTATTGAGTTCCCTGTACTATACAGCAGGTTCTTATTAGTTATCTACTTTATGTATAGTAGTATGCATGTATCCATTCCAACCTCCCCATTTATCCCTCTCCCACTTATCTCCTGGTAACCATAAGTTTGTTTGCTACATCTGTGTCTCTCTTTTTTCAAAATAGTGTTTTCATTTTCTTTGGATATACACTCAGGATTCAAACTACTGGATCATGTAATCATTAATTTTTAGTTTTTCGTTTTTTGAGGAACCTCCATACTGCTTTCCATAGCGGCTGCACCAATTTACATCCCCACCAACAGTACACAAAAGTTCCCTTTTCTCTACACCTTCACCAGCAATTGTTATTTGTAGACTTTTTGATGCTAGTCATTCTGACAGGTGTAAGTGAATATCTCATGGTTTTAAATTGCATTTCTCTAATAATTAGCAATGTTGAGCATCATTTCATGTGCATGTTGGCCATCTACATGCCTTCAGAAATGTCAGTTCAGATCTACTGCCTATTGTTTAATCAGGTTATTTTTTTGATATCAAATTGTATGAGCCAATTATATATTTTGGATAGTGACCTCTTATTGGTCATATCATTTGCAAATATTTTTCCCCAACTCTGTTTTTATAGGAATCTTTTTTACCAGTCTCCAGTTAATTTTCAGTGAGAATTGTTCCACATGTAGATATATTTTTGATGTTTTCATGGGGGGTGGTGGTGGGGCAGTTCTACAGCTTCCTATTCTGCCATCTTGATCAACTCTATAATGAAAGCCATGCGAAATACAAAATTATGGGAATCTTTCATACAATTGAAAGTGCATGTGATTTTGTAACTGTATAAGACTGGATTCAACTCCCAACCCTATTCCTTACTATTTGGGTAACTTTGATTTAATAACTTCACAGCTCTATTTAATTTTATCACTCAAAATGAGCATGTTAAGTGACTACCTTAGAAAATTCTTGTAAGGATTATGTGAGAATATATTTGAAAGCTCTTAACATGGGCCTGTCATAGTAGCCATGTAATCAAGGCTATTATTGTTGTTGTGTTGATTGGGTGGAAGTAATAGAAGTAAAGATAATAGTATTAACAATCATGCTTTTTTGTTTTTTCCTACTGTTGTGGGAAAAAAAGCAAAAGCAAAACTTTTTTGTTGCTAGGCACACAGAATTCTAGAAACAAAAACTGCATATAACATTCTTTCTCAATAATGTACTTTTCTTTGTCAGTTAATGCTATGGCCAATCACTGTTGCATACATGAATGCATTGTGACTTCTGATTAACTCTTTCCAAATAAGTTCAATTCATATCATGAGATTAAGCTAACTCATATGTGATTAAGCTAAAACATATGTGGTATTGGTTTCTGCTCTCAGTGCAGTTTTAAACTGTTAAACCCACACCAGCTGCTTTCATAAACCAGCCATTCTAATCACCCAGTATCACTCCTTGAGGCATGTTAGATTACAGAAAGAATGTGATAAACCAACATGAATTTTAGATTTTCAGCAGATTTATTTCAATTTCTAATCAAACTCATTCCAAGCATTTTCCCTGACCACTCTTGTGCAAAGAGATTTAAAATAAGGAAAATTGAATTCAGAGAATGTAATACATGAAAATTTTATGCTGACAATACCAAACTATTTCCTTTTGTTTCTAGTTATGTACAAGAAAACTCTAAATGATTGTCTCATCATCTTCATAATTTAAATGCTTTTTAAAAAACCATCCTCCCTTCAGGTCAAATATAAAGTGAGTGAAGTCACTCAGTCATGTCCGACTCTTTGTGACCCCATGCACTGTAGCCTATCAGGCTTTGCCGTCAATGGGATTTTTCAGGCAAGAGTACTGGAGTGGGTTGCCATTTCCTTCTCCAGGGGATCTTCCCGACCCAGGGATTGAACCCAGGTCTCCTGCATTGTAGGCAGACACTTTACCCTCTGAGCCACCAGGGAAGCCCTTCCCTTCAGGTCAAATACAAACAGGACCAAAAATATCAAGGGAATACCTTACAACCTGTAAGTTCCTTGAGATTCGTTATAAAGAAAAAATCATTTATATGAGTCTGAAGATGGGAACAGCAATATATACTGTCTTATAATATTTCATGCCAAAATAATACAATTAAGATAATACCATGTTGTAAGCACTATTTTCAAGAGTTTAATACGTATTAACTCATTTAAGGCACACAGTAATTCTAAGAGAGAGATGATATTACTATACCCCTTTTTTTCTCATTTTTCAGATGAGAAACCTGGGGCGTGCATGTGTGCTCCATCGCTTCAGTCATGTTCAACTCTTTGCGACCCCTGGACTGTAGCCCACTAGGCTCCTCTGTCCAGGGATTCTCCAGACAAGAATACTGGAGTAGGTTGCCATACCCTCCTCCAGGGGATCTTTCCAACCAAGGAATGGAACGTGCATCTCCTGCACTGCAGGCAGATTCTTTACCAACTAAGGCACCAGGGAAGTGCAAACTAGGGCATTCAAGCTTAGATATCTTGAGAAGGTAAGCTGTAAAGTCAAGATTCAAATCCAACGGTTTGTCTTCTTGACCACTCATCTTAATGCTTATTTGTGATGGTTTAAAAAGTACAAAAAGAAAAAAAAAAAAAAGTACAAAAAGAATGACACTCAGGAATTATTTTAACATAAATGATATCCAAGTGATTTCTAAATCTCATCTCATTTTTTGTGTATCAACAAGGTAGCTAAAGAACCAAAGAGCTAACAATCCCAATGGTGTGACAAAGTCACTCTTTAACAAAGTAACTTGAACCTATCATGAAATTCCATCTTTTTTTGTTTCATTCCTTCTTTGGTCTTCACCTTCTTCTTTCCTACTGTCCCAATGGGGTTTTTCAAGTGTATGTTTCAACTTTCTTCTATGTTCCTATTCTTGTCATTTGTACATGAGGATTTTCAATTGCTATGGATATAAGTTGTTTTATTTTCTTCTGGAAATTTTATTATTTGATTCTTCTTCATTTATTTCTTAGTCTTCTCTGCAGTTTGTTTCAGTGATCTCCTTCTCAATAAGTGGGTTTGTTTAGCTACTTTAGATTTACTGGTGAATCTTAGAATGTCTAAATGAATAACCTGGAATTCATTCTGGAAGTATACAAGATACTGAAAAAAGAAAAGATCCTCTATTTGCAACTTTCCTTATTCACTCCAACTCCTCTATTCACCCCAATCCTAACCTCATGTAGAGAATGTTCTAATTAGAGCTTCAGCTATCTTTCAAATTTCAAGTGCAAGAAAAAAAGAAATAACTTCTGCATCACCATTTTAGCCTGACTATTCAAAGATATCTGGTTAATATCTATGCTTGACTCAGATAGAAATACTCTGGTTCAATATGTACAATATTCAAAGGAAAACTAATCAAGGGAAGTTCTCATCCAAAGAAAGGTTACATCTCTAATATGTATCACATGAGGCTGGACATGCCTAGATGAGAAAATGCCAAATCTTTCCTTATGATATAAAGTGACAGTATGCAAAAGCATTTACTGATTTTCATCTGTTAAATTCATTATCATACATAATGGTCTTTCCAGGTAAATCAGCAAAGGGATGTAAAATTGCATAAATTTGTTCACAAGGTTGTAAATGTGCCAGAGTAGCTGTTTTTCAGGTATCTGAGTTGACCCAACAGCTGAATGCTCACTTGTGTTTGAAAGTAATAAAATACTCATGGCTGGACCTCACTCTGGTCGAGTGCCAAACTAATTATCTATTACCTGATATTATCCAGGAGTTCTCTTTACGTACTTCTGATGCAAGCAGGTAAAATACTTAATCCTTCCTCCACATGTTAATTTGCAATTGGCCTAGACAAAAATAAAACTGAATAATAACCATAATTTTAAAGCAAATCACCCAATAAGTTCACTGACTTAAGTCTTGAGGCATTGCTAGTGACCCAGTGGAATACTGATTTTATCATTTCTTATACTTGGAAGCAATCTATGGAAAGAGAGGAGGGAACAAAACAACAAGCTTAATTGATCCACCAACATGATTACTGAGAAAAGAAGAAAACAGGTTTTCTTATGTTGTGTTTTTTCTTTATTATAGAAAAAAAAAAAAAGATGATGTAATTGGGAGTGAGGGAACCAGGAAGAGATTCAAAGCACTGTGACTTATTGCATTGCTTTTTTTCAACCCTTATTCCACTAAATAGCTGTTTGTTTTTATACCATACTGAGTACTGCTATGTTTAAGCCATTATAAAATCACAAAGTTGAACTGTGGAAATGGCCATAACCAGAAATTATGAGCTGGATACCTATTTAATACAAACAATACTTATGCAAAAAGAAGAAATTCTAAAGAGAATTTAATGGCCCTGTTGTTTATTTCCTTACGTACTGTTGCACAAAAGTGAGCACTGTCTCTTTTCTACTTAAGCTTAATAAATTTAGAAACAAATGTCAGTACTGTAAGTATACTGTAAATTATACTCATAACACTTAAAACAGTAGACTTCAAGGTAGTATCTATAAGAGATTTTGTGGGGCTTAGATTATACTGAACAAACCCTGAACAAACATTAATAAGATTCTCTGCAGATGTGTCGTTTAGTGATAGCTCCTTATGGACCATATAAAGAGCTTGCAAGGATGTGAACTTTACATGTTCCTGAATTAAGCTTCTTATTTTATTTTAAATAGAATATATTTTGTATTGTTGCTATTGCATAAGCACTACTTGATTGTTTTTTTTTTTACTTTTTAATCTCAAATGTGTATTGATTTAATTCTAAACACCAAATAACATTACATAATACTTCATGATTCTAGACTTGCAAGTAATCCCCTAGTGATTCAGTTGAACTGGAAATCTAAATGATACAGACAGACTTAGAGTCATATAATAGGATGATAACTTGAACTCATAAAAGGGCACCAGTGTAAACAATGTACTTAGCTAGGTGGCATCTAAGAATAGAAAATAATATTTAAGATTAATTTTCACTCGTTTTGTGAGTTTGTGTCATTTTTAGTGCCATACAAATTTTTCTTTAGAATAATGGTAAGAAAAGAGTGCATATTACTAAGTAAATTCTAGTTAATCACTCTTAAGAGAAACTGAAAATGTCATGTTTAAATTTAAATTAGTAAACATTTATAGAAACACTGTTGAAGATACATGTTAGGAAATTGTAGGAGATGACTGATGAAAAAGAAATCATAATATAATTCAGTCCTGAAAAAAATAGAAAATCATGTTTCTTTATGATCAATTTCAGGATGTAAACTTCAGTTGTATATTAATTCATTTGTTGAATATCACCTCTCCTCCAGACACTGTGTAGGTACTGGGGTCTCCAACAGTGAATATAACCCAGAATAGCGTACTCTACAAGCAAATTTAAGTCTGCACTCAATAGAAAAATGACATAAGGAACATTTAAAAGTAAGCTCAAGAGAACTGGATTCAGGAAGGAGGACATATTCAGTTAGGGACATCAGACTTTCCTGGAGAAGGAAGCATTTAATTTGCAACTTGAAGGATGGTTAAGATTTCAAAAATGAAGGAGAGGAAGGCTTTCTCTGGAGTTGTAATTAACAATACATGTGAAGGTAAAAACTCAGAAACTTTGCAAGAAGTAGTAGCATGGGGAATTTTCTAGTTATGGTATTAGGTATAGACTGATACTATCCTTCAGACTTCTCAGATGAGATTATGGATTGAGTGATTTCTAAGCAATTATAAATTTGAGAAGGTTCTCTTTTTCTTCTTCTTGATAAATTATTCCCCCAGTTTTGTTTTGTTTTTATTCTCACAAGTGTACTAGAAAAAAAGCAGTTCCATTCTTGTGCTGCTCTGATCTATTTTCTATACAGCAGCAGCCAGAGAGCTTTTTAAAATGCAAATATGAAGATCTCACTTCTTTGCTTAAAACTGATTAGTATTTCCTCATTTTACAGTTCCTAAAATAAAGTAAAATAAAATAAAACAATAAAAGAAAGGGAAATAAAATCAAACAAAGTTTAATCTGATTCAGAGCCTTCTTCCCTCTATCAAAAAACTTCTTCTCCTAAATTTGCCACAGTATTTACCATAATCAGATATCAACAAATGTCAGTTTCTCAAATATTTCTTCCCTTATTCATCTAATCTAAATGAATCCTTCTTTTAATTCTCTCTTATGGGGTCCTCAATCTTTTTGTTTCCCTTTACTTATCACAACTTGTAACTGTCTGTCCATGTATGTGTTTATTTATAAGACGATTCTCATTACCCATTCCCACATCTACTACCCACGTAGACTAGAAGCTTCCTTAAAAAAGGCATCGTTTCAGGTTTGATTGACCATCATAGGCCCAATGCCCAGTGTATTAGGTTGGTATGAAAGTAATTGCAGTTTCAGACCATGAATTTTAAATCACTATAACTAGACTCAAACACATCTTTATAACAGGGAACATTACAATCAACACCTTATTGCCAACTAGAAATATTATTTTCAATTAGATGGAAAAATATTTCTTGATTATTGAACTCTCTGTCAAAGTAAATGTAACATGCTGATTTAATTAATAATACCTTTTCTATATTCAATACATTGTATTCTTCAGTTCTGGAAAGCTATAAAATACACACATGCACACATATACACACAAATACATACATAAATCTATATGAGTATGAAGACTGACATTCCACTCTTTGTTAGCCTTACAACTATAGAATATTACTAAAGTGAAGGACCACAGGGATGAAAATGAAAGTAGGATGATGAAGGTAAATGCTAAGGTTCTATTTTAAGTATCTCTGAGTCATGTTGACTTATGGAACCTGAGTAGCTGATCTCACAGAGAGCTAAAAATCATACAAAGTAGCAGACTGGATTTTCCAAAAATCTATTCTGTCTCATGTTCTCATCTTCACATAACCCTTACCCTAATCAAAATGTGGAGCCTATGAACCACCTCCTTGAATATCGAACCACCAGAATGAGACACAAAATAAGCTGTGTGACTTGCGAGGGTAGGTCAGAAAAGGTGGTCCCCTTTCTACATAAGCTCATATTACAACGGTGCCATAGGAGGAAAGTGCTTTAAATAAGAAGTGAAAAACTTTTCCCAGGTTCTTGCTTTTTTTTTTCTATAATACCTACTTAACTACAGAGATGAACCTTTCCCCCCTTTCTCCATCATCACTGGCCAGAGTTCATCATCTAAGGGCAGTCCCTGCTTTTGAGTCTTCCTAGCTGAGGACCCAGACATCACAGAGCAGAGTCAAGCCTTCAGTGCCGTCCGTTTTCCAAATTCCTGACCCACAGAACTCACAAGAATAATAAAATTGTTGTCGTCTTGCAATGCTAATTTAGGGCTCGTTTGTTGAACAGACAAATTGAACTGTTTAGCATGACACACAAATCTCTTATTTAAATTAACTTCATAGTATCCTGTTTTACTATACTTAACTCACCTGGGTCATTAATAAGTAAAAGCTATACTTGCTGTTTGGTTGAGAGTTCTGTTTGCATCTTTGCAGCATCCGCTAACTTGAACTTCTTGCTGCACAAGAGATGGAGTCTAACATCAGAAATCACTTCCAAAATTAGGTGCTTCTGCCTTGTGGACATGTATCACATAGTGAGAGCTATGCCTTTTCCCGATTCTAAGTACTTTTCAGATGTATTCTCTGCACTCTACTTGAGACAATACCTGTCATCCCAGAAAATCTTAGTTCTAAATATTTGCCTGGAATAAAATTGGGCTTGCTTGGCTTAGAGGGTACTGGTTCTAGTCTAGTTAGCTAAGCTTTCCCTTTCTGGATGGATGGTGCTGCCTTGCCTTACATGACTCATTTTTCCATAAAAGTCTAGCATATTTTAGGTTTTGTAGGCCATATGTGAAAGTGCTCACACATCCCACCTCTCTAGGTTGACACAGAGCCCATGTATGAGTTTCCTGAGACATACAGAAAATTCCCGTTGGCTATCTATTTTACATATGGTAATATAAGTTTGCATGTTACTCTCTCCATACATCTCAACCTCTCCTCCCCTCTCCCCATGTCTATAAGTCTATTCTCTATGGCTGTTTCTCTGTTATTGCCCTACAAATAAATTCTTCAGTACCATTTTTCTAGATTCCACATGTATGTGTTCAGTTCAGTTCAGTTCAGTCTCTCAGTCATGTCTGACTCTCTGTGACCCCACGAACCACAGCACACCAGGCCTCCCTGTCCACCACCAACTCCCGGAGTCTACCCAAACTCACGTCCATTGAGTCGGTGATGCCATCCAACCATCTTATCCTCTGTCGTCCCCCTCTCCTCCCGCCCTCAATCCTCCTCATCATCAGGGTCCTTTCAGATGAGTCAGCTCTTCGCATCAGGTGGCCAAAGTATTGGAGTTTTACTTAAAGAGTACTGTTTTTTTCCAGTCTTATCTCCTACTATGCTCTTAATACTCCTTTATTCTAGTGATTGTTCTTGTATTTTCCCAAATGCATCTTGTATGTTTCTACTCTTTTTTGTTTTTATTATATTCATCTTTACTAGATGAATATACTAGTGCATTACTAGAATGCACTTTTCATTCCTGTTTCACACCCTTCAGGGGCAGCTGAAATTCCATTTCTACCTTGAAGTCTTACCTGACAAACTGAGCCCAACTACTTTTTAAAACACCATCTAGGTGGCTCAGATGGTAAAGAATCTGCCTGCAATGTGGGAGACCTGGGTTCAATCCCTGGATTGGGAAAATCTCCTGGAGGAAGGCATGGCAACCCACTCCAGCATACTAGCCTGGAGAATCCAGATGGACAGAAGGGCCTGGTGGATGACTGTCCATGAAGTCACAGAGTCGGACACAACTGAGCGACTAAGCACAGCACACATTATCAGGAAATGCCACTGCACAGATATCAATCCAATGGGAGCTTTCAGTTCAGTTCAGTTCAGTCACTCAGTCGTGTCTGGCTCTTTGCGACCCCATGAATCGCAGCATGCCATGCCTCCCTGTCAATCACAAATACCCAGAGTTTGCCCAAACTCATGTCCATCGAGTCAGTGATGCCATGTGTTAGTATACAATATTTATTTTCTCTTTCTGACTTATTTCACTTGGTATAATAGGCTCTAGTTTCATTCACCTCATTAGAAATGACTCAAAGGCATTCCTTTTTATGGCTGAATAATATTCCATTGTGTATATGTACCACTACTTCTTAATCCATTCATCTGTCTATAGACATCTAGGTTGCTTCTATGATCTAGCTATTGTAAATAGTGCTGCAATGAACAATGGGATACATGTGTCTTTTTCAGTTTTGTTTTCTTCAGGGTATGTGTCTAGGAGTGGGATTGCTGGATCATATGGTGGTTTTATTCCTAGGTTTTTAAGGAATCTCCATACCGTCTTCCATAGTGGTTGTATCAATTTACATTCCCACCAACAGTGCAAGAGCATTCCCTTTCTCCACACCCTCTCCAGCATTTATTGTTTGTAGACTTTTTGATGATGGCCATTCTGACCAGTGTGAGGTGATATCTCATTGTAGTTTTGATTTGCATTTCTCTAATAATGAGCGGTGTTGATCATCTTTTCATGTGTTTGTTAGCCATCTGTATGTCATCTTTGGTGAAATGCCTGTTTAGGTCTTTTTCCCACTTTTTAACTGGGTTGTTTGTTTTTCTGGCATTGAGTTGTATGAGCTGCTTGTATATTTTGGAAATTAATCTCTGTCAGTTGTTTCATTTGCTATTATTTTCCCCCATTCTGAGCGTTGCCTTTTCTCCTTGCTTATAGTTTCCTTTACTGTGCAAAAACTTTTAAGTTTAATCAGGTCCCACTTGTTTACTTTGGTTTTTATTTCTGTTACCCTAGGAGGTGGGTCATAGAGGATCTGGCTTTGATTTGTATCATCCAGTGTTCCGCCTGTTTTCCTCTAAGAGTTTTATAGTTTCTGGTCTTATATTTAAGTCTTTAATCCATTTTGAGTTTATCTTTGTGTATGGTGTTAGGAAGTGTTCTAATTTCATTCTTTCACATGTAGCTGTCCAGTTTTCCAGCACCATTTACTGAAGAGGCTGTCTTTGTCCCATTGTATATTCTGCCTCCTTTGTCAAAAATACAGTACCCATTGGTGCATGGGTTTATTTGTGGACGTTCTATCTTGTTCCATTGGTCTATATTTCTGTTTTTGTGCAGTACCATACTGTCTTGATGACTGTAGTTTTGTTGGATAATCTGAAGAAAGGAAGGTTGATTCCTCCAGGTCCATTCTTCTTTCTCAAGACTGCTTTGGCTATTTTTGGGTCTTTTGTGTTTCCATATGAATTGTGAAATTTTTTGTTCTAGTTCTGTGAAAAATGACATTGGTAATTTGATAGGGATCACATTAAACCTGTAGATTGCATTGGTAGTATAGCTATTTTCACAATATTGATTCTTCCTACCTAGGAACATGGAATATCTCTCCATCTGTTTATTTCATCTTTGATTTCTTTCATCAATGTTTTATAACTTTCTGTGTACAGTTCTTTTGTCTCTTAGGTAAGTTTATTTCTAGGTATTTTATTCTTTTTGTTGCAATGGTGAATGGGGTTGATTCCTTAATTTCTCTTCCTTAATTTTCATTGTTAATATATAGAAATGCAAGTGATTTTGGTGTATTGATTTTGTATCCTGCAACTTTGCTAAATTCACTGATTAACTCTAGTAATTTTCTGATAGTATTTTTTGGGTTTTCTATGTCATCTTCAGTGAGAACTTTACTTCTTATTTTCTGATCTGGATTCCTTTTATTCTTTTTCTTCTTTGAGATAAGGAAGGACAATACATAATGACCCAGGGATCAATCCAAGACGAACACATAACAATTGTAAATATCTATGTACCCAACATAGGAGCACCTCAGTACATAAGACAAACACTAACAGACATAAAAGGAGAAATTTACAATAACACAATAACAGTAGGAGACTTTAGCACCCCACCCACACCAAGGGACAGATCATCAAAATGGAAAATTAATAAGGAAACATATTTCTTAAATGATACATTATATAAGATGGATCTCAGGACATTCCATCCAAATGTAGAATACACCTTCTTCTCAAGTGCATGTGGAACATTCTCCAGGATAGACCACATCTAGGGTCACAAATCAAACCTCAGTAAATTTAAGAAAACTGAAATCATGTCAAGCATCTTTTCTGACCACAACACTATTAGACTAGATATCAACTACAAGAAAAAACTGTAAAAAACACAAACACATGGAGATTAAACAACACATTTCTAAATAACCAACAGGTTACTGAAAAAATCAAAAAGGAAATAAAAAAATTTCTAGAAACAAATGATAATGGAAACACAACTCAAAACCTATGGGATTGACTGGTTTGATCTCCTTGCTGTCCAAGGGATTCTCAAGAGTCTTCTCCAGCACCACAGTTCAAAAGCATCAATTCTCTGGTGCTCAGCCTTCTTAATGGTCCAACTTTCACATCCACACATGACTGCTGGAAAAAACATTGCTTTGACTATATGGACCTTTGTTGACGAAGTGACGTCTCTGCTTTTTAACACACTTTCTAGGTTGGTCACAGCTTTTCTTCCAAGGGGCAAGTATCTTTTAATTCATGGTTGCAGTCATGATCTGCAGTGACAGTATGTACTCTGAGGCTACCATGTTATTATGAAGGCAAGCCACATGCAGAGGCCAAGTATAAGCATTCCTGGTTTTCCAGTCCTCCTTGCCTAGGAACCAGATACTTGAATGAATAAGTCTTCAGATGATTCCAGCTTCTACTCTTCAAAACAGTCCTAGAAGTTGAATCTGATAATGACCCTTAATTTTTCTGATAATGACCCTTAATGTTGCATAACATTACCTCTAAGAATATTTTTCAATGACATGTGCACTAGAGTCATAAAAAGTTATAAGCATACCAAAAACAAAATTATCTGTACCATATTGAACTTGCAGTCAACATTACATTCAATTTGCACATGAATTTTTTGCACAGATTCTATCTTTGTGCATACAACTTGCACATTAGTAGCAATAAAGCAAGTCATAAACAGGCAATGAATAATTTTTTATTAGCTGTTATTTGAATCTTGGTTTAAAGTTACTTTATTTTGGAATATTATTTTTTAAATTATCCATTGAAATTTTCATTCATAATCATTCTTAAAATTTCCACCCACTCAGGATGAGACTTGCTTCATAGAAAGGGCTAAACTCATCCAAGAAAGGATTAATTATTTGTTCAGTTTTAAACTCCCCAATAATCTTTTGAAGCTCATTTCAGGTTCAAAAATTGTGAAACATATCGCTTTAAGAGTAAGATTTTGTTGACAGGGGAAAATGGCATACATAATTGTAGTAATGGTATTTTTTATTTTCTATAATTTACGATGCTTTGAAATTTGGTCCTTGCAGACACTGGAAAGACTGCCCCTCCCAGGATGAGCTAATTCCTAGCACTAACAAATTACTCCCCTGAAGTATGTAAATCAACCAATCCAAAGTCCATACTCTCCTACTATCTCCTTTATCAAAGTTTTACAGGTTGAGCCACTATCCCTGTGCCCCAGCATCACCTCAGGGCCAGGTACCAGGCAATTAGGGGCTATCCCTCCACCCCAGAGCCTGTTGAACTTATTCACACTAAGTTCAGTTCAGTGGCTCAGTCATGTCCTACTCTTTGCGACCCCATGGACTGCAGCATGCCAGACTTCCCTGGCTATCAACTCCCATAGCTGCTCAAACTCATTTCCATTGAGTCAGTGATGCCATCCAACCATCTCCTCCTCTGCCGCCTCCTTCTCCTCCTGCCTTCAGTCTTTCCCAGCATCAAGGTCTCTTCCAATGAGTCAGTTCTTCCCATCAGGTTGCCAAAGTATTTGAGTTTTCAGCTTCATCATCAGTCCTTCCAATGAACACCCAGGACTGATTTCTTTTAGGCTTGACTGGTTGGATCTCCTTGCAGTCCAAGGGACTCTCAAGAGTCTTCTCCAACACCACAGTTCAATCCTTCAGCGCTCAGCTTTCTTTATGGTCCAACTCTCACATCCATACATGACTGGATAAACCATAGCTTTGACTAGATGGACCTTTGTTGGCAAAGTAATGTCTCTGCTTTTTAATATGCTGTCTAGGGTGGTTGTAGCTTTTCTTTCAAGGAGCAAGTATCTTTTAATTCCATGTATCTAATTAATTCCATGGCTGTATCTAATTAATCCATGGCTGCAGTCACCATCTGCAGTGATTTTGGAATCCAAAAAAATAAAGACTGTCACTGTTTCCATTGTTTCCCCATCTAATTGCCATGAAGTGATGGGACCAGATGCCATGATCTTTGTTTTTTGAACGTCAAGTTTTAAGCAAGCTTTTAAACTCTCCTCTTTCACTTTCATCAAGAGGCTCTTTAGTTCTTCTTCACTTTCTGCCATAAGGGTGGTGTCATCTGCGTATCTAAGGTTACTGATTATTTTTCCTGGCAATCTTGACTCCAGCTTGTGCTTCATCCAGACCAGCACTTTGCATGATGTACTCTGCATGTAAGTTAAATGAACAGGGTGACAATGTATAACCTTGACGTATTCCTTTCCTGATTTGGCACCAGTCTATTGTTCCATGTCCAGTTCTAAGCGTTGCTTCTTGACATACAGATTTCTCAGGAGGTAGGTAAGGTGGTCCGTACTCCCATCTCTTGAAGAATTTTTCACAGTTTGTTGTGATCCACACAAAGTTAATAAAGCAGAAGTAGATGTTTTTCTGGAACTCTCTTGCTTTCTCAATGATCCAATGGATATTGGCAATTTGATTTCTGGTTCCTCTGCCATTTCTAAATCTAGCTTGAACCTCTGGAATTTCATGGTCCATGTACTGTTGAAGCCTGGCTTGGAGAATTTTGAGCATTGCTTTGCTATCATGTGAGATGAGTGCAATTGGGCAGTAGTTTGAACATTCCAAAACCTGTTTAGCCTGCTTACCCTGCCTCGCCCATTGCTTCCCATGGAAACCACAATGAAGGTTCTTGTCCACCTTTTTGCTTATTCCTCTGCCTTCTAACCAGCCCTGGTGCTTCCCTGTGTGACCTTTCATGGCATGCCATGCCTCCTGTTTCTGGGGATCTGTGAATATAAATTTCTTCCTTCATGACAATCATTTCCATGTCTCTGTGTCTTACCACATCTGATTGAAACAAATCCAGGGTACATCTTAGAATAAGATCCTGGAGGTCAAACTTTGGAAAAATGATCATAAAGTTTTTGACAAGGTAGACAGATTCCTTTCTCAAGTCCCACTTCAGGGTATCCAGACATTTCTAATGCTTTTCAAAACTACTTTCCAAGAAAAAGAGAAGGAATAAGTACAGTTAATTGGGGAACCCTGCTTGGATACTATTTTGAGTGATTTGGAGCAGTGAACTTTAAAGGATACCCTTGTTCTGTCGTTTTCAAGCAAATCAGAGTTTCTCCTTCCCATACATATACTTGTGGCTTTTGGCCCCTTATCTTCCTTAGGGGATTGTTTTGGCTCATGAATCCTTTCCATAATTCTCTTTTGTTCAAGTGATTAGTCAACCTTCAAAAAAGATTTTATGGACATTAAGATGAAAACAAAACAAAATACCTTTGTGTTTGAGTATTTGTGATAAGTCAGTCTTCTAAAACATGGGACATGGGGCAGAGCCCTCCTTGTCTGGGACTCAAGAAGTATTGGCTCTGTTAGATATAAATCTGTATCATTTAAGACAATATAATATTGCTGAAATGTGTGAAAGTGTTAGTGCTCAGTAGTGTCCACATTGTCCACCCGGCTCCTCTGTCCACCATTCCCTTCTCGAGGGGATCTTCCTGACCTAGGGATTGAACCCTGGTCTCCTGCATTGCAGATGGATTCTTTACTGTCTGAACCATCAAGGAAGCCCATCTTTAAATCCTATTGCTGACAGGGTGGAACTTAATTCAACATGCAGAAACAGACCCAGGCATTTATAAATATTTGGTAATCGAAAATGAGTGAGAACAGACTGTGCATTCAATAAATGGTCCTTGAACAATCGCTTAGTCCCATGAATGAAGTCTAGATCTGGGTGCTGCAACTTTCACAATGTCTCCTCTTCCACATTTTACAGATCAATACAAGTTACAAAGTCAACCCCAGTTCAACAGAGCGGAGAAATAGACTCTGCCCTTTGAGGGAGGAGCCACAGTGCCATCTGACAAAGTGGCATGGACAGAAGGAGACTTGAGTCACTAAGGGGAGGGTTGCCAGATGTAGTGAATAAAAATACAGACAGCCCAGTTAAATCTGAATTTCAGAAAAACAACACATTTTTAGTATAAATGTGCCCCAGATGTTACATATGACATACATATACTAAAATCCTCATTGTTTATCTGATGTCAAATTTAACTGGGCATCCTGTATTTTGTCTTATAACACAAATTAATGGCCATTATTAAAATGTTTACCACAAATATGGGCTTTTAATTTGTACATAAAACAATCATAGCTTGATTTAGGAACTCTGAATTAATAAGTATTTCCAAAAATATATGTACCAAAAAAAAAAAACAAAAAAACATTTTTAAAGTTTAGGTTTCCAGTTTAGAGCTGTTTATTAATATTAACGGCTTATCAGTAGAGAACAACAAGAAAAGAAAAGTGATTTCTGTTTAGCTACATCATTACCTTTAGATGCCTGGTTCCTCCATTTATCAGTTTATTAAACGTACAAGTCAGATTATCAGCTCATTCACATTCATTTTCACATCTTTCCCTGGTACATTGAGAGGATAAAGAACTATTCACCCCATCATAAAGGTGATGTTCCAGCATTGCTATGGTGAACAGATATTCCCAAGCACTCCCCTGGTTTATATCCAGAGACATTGTCCCTCAGGTCTCACCTTGCAGGCTGCAGAGGACCTGTTGTGATCTCATAACCAAGTGGAAAACCTCGGTGCCTCTGACAGAGGAAAGCCCCAAGTCTACCACCCAGGAGACTTGTTCAGTGGAGCAGAACAGCTTTCCAGGAAGACATGATAGGTTTTATATTTCTAAAGAACCTTATTCTGGCAAAAATAATATCACCTAATATTTATTTTTATCTCCAATTTCTGTACCTCATCACTTTCAGTCATGGTTTTATGGAATACCTTTAGGGTGTGTAATCGTGCGCTGGACTGGGGACACATGAGACCCTGGTCCGTAAGGAATACTACTTAGTAGATGAGAAAAACATCATGAACAGAAATATAAAGACAAAAGCACAGAAGTCATTTTTCTAACAGCTGAAGAAAAGAGATGGCTAATATCCAAAAAAGCTTTGGTGAAGTAGGAGAATCATCAACTGAGACTTAATGGAGGGGATCGTGTGACAGGCTGAGCAGGAAAAGGAAAACTTGTAGAGACTACTGTTGTTCTGCAAGATATATTTCCCATTTTTTGCTTAAGTACATAACCCTCAGGGTTTTGCTAGGTATGTGGTCATCTGTAATAAAAAACTACATTTCCCAGACTCCATTGCAGCTAAGTGTGGCCCTTTGGTCAAAGCAACATAAATATGAGACCATTGAGTGTAATTTCTTGGAAATATCCTTAGCAGGAAGGGCCACCTTTTCTTCAGCCTCTCCTACTTCTTGCTGGCTGGAACACTGACAAGAGGGGAAGAGCACAAAGAGCATATTTCAAGAGCCTTCTTGAAATATGAGGTGGAAGCTTGAACTAGAATGCTGAGGGTAATGGAACGGCAAGACAAAGGAGTCTTGGTTTCTAACACCACACAGGCCATCCTGCTCACCATAAGTGCTTACTACCTGATTTCAGTTCCATAACTGAGAAATGAACACCTGTTCTACTAAAACCCTGCCTTGGGGTTTTTCTACAAAATAAAATAGAATCTTTGCATAACAGATATATAACATAATGGCAAAATCAAATGCTTAATAGGAAATCAAAACTATGGTTACCAGAATATCTTTCCAAAAAGTAGTGACCTTGTAATACAGTCAGAAGTGAGCTATTCCCCAGTGCCATCCAGGCAGATTTCCAATTGAAGAGCAAGGCAATAGGGAAATATTCAAGCCCAACTCTAAATGAGCCTGTCATTGAAGAGATTTATTTTCAAGAAGAGATCATAGGGTCAAAAAAAGAAAAATAAGGATCGTTTGCATTGAAATAGCTCCAGCCAATTCCTACAAAATCAGGCTGAAAATAAGTACAATTCAAAGTTGAAGTGAAATTAAGTATTACTTCTGACCAATCTCTCTTAGCCTTTAAAGATGGCTGTAATTGAGTTGTAGAATAGCCAGAAAACATCTTACATGGTGCACCATTTCTTGAATATCAGTCTGCACAATGATAATTAAATTACGGTACTTTTAACAAAACCTAATTTCCTGGAAATTTAACTTGTTCTTTTTTTTTCCTCAACTGACAAAACCCAAAATAAACATGACAAGTTGAACATTACTTGGCAATTTGAACAAATATCAGTATTTATTTCAAACACAGTTAATTTGCAGAAATCTGTTACCATTATCAAGCCATTGATAGGATCCACCCATCAAATAATTCTAGAAAGTAAAGAATAAGATATTCCTTAATCCTTTCATTCTTTTTGATTTTTTGCTTTTAAAGTAGCATTAGTTTATTAGACTGAATTTTAACTTCATAGACAGTATCATACTTTCCCACTTTAATTTACCTGCATTTTTCTACAAAGAATTTTACAGGCAGCTAGAAAATTTCACTCTAATACTTTATGTTATGGTTTTTATATTAAGGAAAGATATTTCAGTGGTTCACATTTTGGAGACCTTTCAGGTCGGAGGCCAGTGGTGGCTTTTCATGCAAACCACAGAACAAGATGGAGGTGCTCATGATCTTCACACTTCCTCCCATGGGCAGTGACTCTGGTGGGCCACACTGACTCTAGTAGGACTGGGACAGTGGCAATTATCACTCAGTTCCATAGAATCAATAAAGTCATATCAATTCTTTATGACCCCATGGACTGTAGCCCTCCAGGCTCCTCTGTCCATGGAATTCTCCAGGCAAGATTGGCTGGAGTGGGCATCCAATCCCTTTTCCAGGGGCTCTTTCTGATCCAGGGATAGAACCCGGGTCTCCTGCATTGCAGGTGGATTCTTAACCATGTGAGTCACCAGGATCAATAAAAGGAGATGTTGAAAACAGATCTACAGGGTAAACCCTACTATAGGTACATAATTCAAATATTCCCCTCTTAATATGAAGATTAAAATCTGTTTTAATCTTAATGAAAATCTGTTGATCTTAACATTGTTTTAAAAGGTGACAAGGCAAAATAATAAACCAAATAGACAAATAGAGGCCCCTAAGAAGCTCAACTGCAAGGAGATCCAACCAGTCCATCCTGAAGGAGATAAGTCCTGGGTGTTCACTGGAAGGACTGATGCTGAAGCTGAAACTCCAATACTATGGCCACCTCATGCGAAGAGTTGACTCATTGGAAAAGACCCTGATGCTGGCAGGGATTGGGGGCAGGAGGAGAAGGGGACGACAGAAGATGAGATGGCTGGATGGCATCACCGACTTGATGGGCATGGGTTTGAGTAAACTCCGGGAGTTTGTGATGGACAGGGAGACCTGGCGTGCTGCGATTCATGGGGTCGCAAAGAGTCAGACACGACTGAGCGATTGAACTGAACTGAAGAAGCTCAAATATTTATATATTTTATATATCTATTTGCATAATACATAACCAAGCCACTATTTGGAAAACAGCATCTCTGTTTTTTCAACAGCTCAACTTGCTCAAATCACTCTTAAGGATTATCAGTAATGATTTGATCAAGAAATCCACCAGAAGTTTTCAATCCTTGTTTAACATGAACTTTCTGCAGCCTCTGAGAATGATGGTTTATCCCTACTTCCAGAAAAATCTCTTCTCTCTTGGCTTCTGTAGAACTATTTTCTCTTGGTTTACTTCTTACCTCTCTGAGCAATCCTTCTGTCTGCGCTGCTGGCAGTCTCTGAAGTGTTACGGTTCCCTGGGGTCTTGATCATAGCATTGTCTTGTCCCATAGTTTAAGCACTACTCATCTGCTAAAAGAATTCCAATGCTTGACATTATCAGTCTCAGAACACACTTCCAAGGTTCGTTGTATCTGTTGCATTCTGGATTTTTTTCACTTGAACACCCCAAAGAAACCAAATCCATTCCAAGCCAGACTTATTTCCTAAATCTCTTCCCTCCCCCACCCCATCTTCATCCAGCCACAAATCCCGTTTATTCTACAGGCTATGCATCATTTATTTTTCTCTCCAACTTCACTGATTCTTATTCAGCAGTCAGCTGGACCATTACAAAAATTATAAGAGGAAACAAACAAAAATCTTCTAAATAGCCCTCCCGCTTTTAATTTCATACCATTTCCATTATACAACAGCTTATGTGAGCCTCCTAAAGTATCTAATATGGTCATTTTCTTATTTGAAATCTTAAAGTGACTTTCCTTCACCTGGAGGTAAACATCCATACTCTTGAGGATACCAGATGCCATTCATACTCTGAGCACCTTCATTTCAGCCATCCACTTCTTCACACACTCAACCATGGTTCAGTCACCTTGAACTCACGTTCACTACATGCACTACAATCTCTCTTTCCTCTGTGACTTTGTACATGCTGGTATCACTGACTGGAAAATTCTTCCCTACTTTTTCTACTTGGAAAATTCCTCTTTTAAGAAATTCCCCTTTCTCCTCTGTCTATGTTATATAGACTCTTCTCCTATGCAGTGTTAGATATTCCTTCTTGAGTCCCTTTGCTTTTTGTATGTTTTCATTGCAACCACTTACACAATGATTTGGAAGCACTTCTTTACATGTATATTTTTGCTTTATGAGGAAAGGAACCATGTCTTATTCACTTTTCTGTGACTAACACCAGGCACAGTGCCTGGTGGTCAAAAGATGTTTGTTTTATTAATATTAAACAGAGAAGCAGGTACACAGATAAAACACATATGGTCCTGGATTTCAAGGAAATATGTTAAAGATCTAAAGATGTATCATGGAAAAAAATGTAAAATAGGTTTGCTTTTATCCCACCAGAGAGTAGAACTAGTAAAATTTACAAAGAAGCAAATTTTTATTTAATAAAAGAAAGTACTCTGTAATTTGTGGAGTTCTCCAACAACCAAACAGGAAGTCCAAGGATTAGTGAGTTTCCCATCTCTATAGTCAAACTGAAACAAAATGGTCTAATCAACCAGAAGGAGGGCTGGATTCAATACCTGTAATGAATGAGGGTTTAGGCCTCTATAAATCTGATGTCACTCTGTGAAAAAAGACATGCTTTAATGATTCTGAAACAATTTTTTGAGGAAATAAGTTTATCTGATATTACTCCCATGATTCAGTATTTTAATATATTAAATTTAAATTAAGTTCAGAGTGTTTATAATGAGTTCACTGAAATTTTATAATTCCACAATATTCTGGGAATGAACACTGTATTAGAGTTATCTGGGGGAAAAGCAATAAATATCAACTTAGGAAACATGGACATAGGAGTCAGAAACATGGAGGTCAAATAGCACCTTTGTTACCAATGAAGATGAAAAGTTTTTTACTGATAAGCCCCATTCCTCTGCAGGCCTAACAAATAACCCTGTATTAAAAGTACTCAAGCCCCACCCCGCAAAAGATGCATGCTTCCCCTGCAGTGCTCCCAGAGGGTAAAATGCAGAGCAGCAGAAACATCATGAGGACCCAGAAAGCAGCCAGCCCTGCCCTGTTCCTTCCCCATTTTCAACCGTCTGTGGAGGGGAATGAGTGAAGGAGTGGGGAGAAGCTAGAGATGCTTCTTTTACAAATTCTTCTGGAGAACTTTGGGGAATGCTCCTCCTCTCTATGAAGAGGAAATGAAGAACAGGAAAGAAGAGTCTTATATACTCTTAAGAGCAGCACCTTCTTTCCAGTGCCTCTTATTCTATGATGGGCTTTACAGATGAGAAAACAGTCTTGCTTCATTGATACTTTAAAAGAATCAAAAGTCAGCAGCTATACTAAAGACTACCCTCTTTCTTTATTCTTTCTGAATTTTAATAACATATTTTACTTAACCCAATATGTAAAATTACATTAATTTCATAGTGTAATCAACACAAAATTAATTATTGAGATATTCTACATTTTTGTCCATTCTAAATCTTCAAAGTTAGGTGTGTATGTTTACACTTAAAGCACATTTCAGTTTGCATTAGCAACATTGTATTTGTCAATAGCTACTGTGACTAGTAAGTATCACACTGGACAGCACAGATAAATGGTTAAACTTTTGATGTAAATTTGTCCCTGTTGATAGCATATATCTTGTTTTTTTCATCCAACCTGACAATCTCTGCTTTGTCATTAGTGTATTTACATGCAATGTGATTATAATATAATTAGATTAAGCCTATCATCATACAATTTTTTAATAACTTTTTATTTTATATTGGGGTATAGACAATTAACAAACAATGTCGTGATCTTTTCAGGTAAACAGCCATATATGCATGTATCATTCTCCCTCAAACTCCTCTACCATCCAGGCTGCCACATACAGTATGTCCTTGTTGGTTATCCGTTTTAAATACAGCAGTATGTACATGTCCATCCCCACTCCCTAACTATCCCTTCCCCTGTCCTTCCACCCAGCAACCATAAGTTTGTTCTCTAAGTCTGTGAGTCTCTTTCTGTTTTATAAATAATTTCATTTGTGTCATTTCTTTTTAGATTCCACCTCTAAGGGATGCCATATTTCTCCCTTTCTGTCTGACTTACTTCACTCAGTATGACAATCTCTAGTCTATCCATGTTGCTGCAGATGGTGTTATTTCATTTTTAATGGCTGAATAATATTCCACCGCATGTTTGTACTACATCTTCTTTATCCATTCTTCTGTTAATGGACATTTACCAACCTCTTTCTTTAGAATGACTTGTTTTACTGTTTACTCACGCACCCATAGAGTCAATGAACATTATTAAAAGCCTACTGTACCCCTGCTGCTTTTGTGCTAGTGATCAAAGACAAATAAGCCTCTGTGTCCTTGAAGAAGAAAGTCTAGCTGGAAGCAATGTCCTATTAATAATGTGATACATTGGGTAATAGAGGCAGGATAATTATACTATGAACCCAAAGGTGAAGGAGCAATTAATTACTAGAAAAAAGGAAAAGGAACATGGTAATGAAAGTGGCAAAGATGAGGGGGAGTCCTGATGCAGGCTCTGAAAGATGATTGGGAGTTCACAGGAGAAAGTGGATGGGGACAAACACACCCCTTGGAAAGAATGTCTCTGGGCAAAGGTACAAACATCTCAATATGAAGAGCTTCAGAAAGCATGAAACTAAAAGGAAAACACGGCAGAACATTTGATATATGTGAAATATTTTCACATTTAACTTAAAGTTTATTAAAGCAAGGAAACTTTTGCATAGTTTAATATGCTTACAAGGACCTAGACATGAGGCATTTTGAACTAGTTAATAATAACCAAATGACTTAGGGAATTATTCATTAATCATTAGCAAATACCCCCTGGATCCCTCATCTTTGGTTGATTTCCAACAGTTATATCTCAGCAGCCTTGGCACTTGATATTTGAATTTAAGCATTTATGCCCGTAATATAAAAACCAAAAATATTTTGCTTCTGGGTCATTAAAATTTTTAGAATAATAAGCCGTTCCCTCCCAGCCTCTCTCTTTGGTAGAACGCCATCCAGGAATGTGTTTTCTATCGGAATTCACGAGGGAAATAAAGCAGTGTTCTTATTAAGGAAATCCATTTCCTCCAAAAGGATAAAGTCTGACAAGGACTGTTTTTCCAACTTAATGTAAATTTCATAACATCAGCAGTGGGCCATGCAAACTGCCAAATGGAAAGGCTCTCGCACACATGCTACCCGCAGAAAATAAGGGCTCAGAAAGGACAGAGGTTCCGGGCACCTCAGAGAGGAACACCCTCGCCCAGTTCTCTAAGCTCTAAACCGGTGAATCTACTCCTATCATTTGAAGGCTTAGTCGTTACTAGATACTTTTGTTCAGAACAACTAAAATGATGAGAACTTTGGTTTTTGTTTTCTTTTTTTTCCTTTCCTTTCTGTCTCTTTCTCCTCACAGATACAATACCAGTGATTGAAAAGCCTGGCCTGCAAATCTGACAGTTCAACTTATCTAGGTCTATCTCTAAGTACAAGGTCGACATTATCTCAGCCTGCATCCTGTGTAATTATAGCATTTGGCTGGCATTGCCGAACAGGGGCTGAAATCCATCAGGTTCTAGTTAATCTGCCTTGAGTAACCACAGCTGGTTGGCCGGAAGAAAATGATTATGAAATAAAGTTGTTGTGTCTTAATAATAAAGATTACTGATATGCAGGAAAGATGAATCTAAGGTTAACCTTTTCCTCTATAGGAAGGCTCTGTATAATGTGAAGCAAACAAATTTTTCTGTAGTCTTCTCGATTACATATTTGGTGTCTCCTCCTTTCTTTTCACCCTTACCCTTACCTAATTTCCCACCAGTCCTAAATTTTTATTACTCTTCAGTGAAACACGTATATTAACTTTTTGGATGCTTTCCAAACAGACCACACTAGAAATTTAATGGACATGAGATCAGCTTCCTTCTTTTTAATTAGTCTTCAAACTTAATCTTGTCTTGTTTTATTAAGAATCAGTTTATCTTGCTAAAGGCTATGTGCTATTCACACTACAGACAGGATAACAATGAACCTACATAGTGATATTAGGTAGTTATGTCTAGTGCTATGTGGTACAAGGCAAGCCATGTATATATATACAACACATGCAACAGACTTATAGATGGGGGAAAACTCCCCATCACTATTTGTACAACATAAACAACTCAAGCATACTCCCAATCCAATAATCTTGACCTCTTTCAACAATAAAAGATGAGCATAAAATGATTTATCTTGCTACTGTGGAAAACCTCATGCAGTAGTATGGTGGTTAAGAGCATAGATTTCAGAGTCCATACCCAGCTCTGCCACTCGCCAGCTGTGTGACCTTGGGCAAATTACTTAACCTCTCTGTGCCTAACCTTCTCAAATTTAAAATGGAGACATAATAATAATAGCTGTCTCATGTGGTTGTCATCAGAATTAAATGAGTTAACTTATCTAAAGTACTTAGTACAGTGCCTGGCATTTCATAGGTATGGTAAGAGTTCACTGTTGATCAAGTTAAAACAGCTAAAGAAACAAGACTGGCTGCACCATGGTCCTACTGGATAGTTAGTAAGTAGGACTTGCAAAATCTTTTGCTCTAAATTCCTGTGTTTGATATTTGACTTCAGGCTATTAACATTCAACTGGAGGCTCATAAATAAGATGAACTGTGGTTAAACCCATCATGTTAATGTGTCTATTCATAAGAAAATAAGAATGCACATAAAAATGGTATGCCTCAGACTTCACTTGGCGGGCTAGAATGAGAGCAAAAGAGGACAAGGGAAGATGCTTTGCTCTGGGCTGATAAAGCCTGGACGTGGTGGCTCCAGGTTCTTCCTTATTCCACTGCCCTCGCTGCCCTTAGAGTGCATGCTGGGATGACTGTGGAAGTCCCTCAAAGGAACTCAGTTTCTGGATTTCCAAGTCTACCTTCCCACCATGGGCATTCATGCCTTGGCTCTTGCACATTCTTCTTTCTTTGTAATCACATCTCTAGTGGAAATGCATCCAACAGTCATCCTTAATTACATCCTCTTAATTGCATACCTATTGCAGATTCATGCCAAGCCCCCTTTGTCAACATTTAAGTCAATTGGTTAATATTAAAATGCATAGAGACATAAGAAAATCATCCATGGGGGTTTTGGGGTGAAAAGATAAGCTGAGGAATATGTCTTTTTAATAATTCCTTTTCATTTTTTGTGTGCTTTTAAATTTTGGAAATTGCTTTAAAAAAAAAATGTTGGATGCACTGGGTCTTTGGGGCTGTGGGCAAGCACTCTCCAGTTGCAGCAAGCGGGGCTACTCTTGGTTGTGGTGCACAGGCTTCTCATTGCAGCGGCTTTTCTTGTTGCAGAGCACCGGCTCTAGGCGTGTGAGCTCAGTAGTTGCAGCACACAGGCTTAGCTGCTCTGCAGCATGTGGGATCTTCATGGATCGGGGAGCGAACCCATATCCCCAGCATTAACAGGCAGAGTCCCATCCACTGTACCACCAGGGAAGTCCTGGAAATTGTTTTTTAATCAACTTACAGTAGCTCTTCTTCATTCTTATTATTCTTATCTGACTTTCTAAAGATAACAAAGGAAAAAATGGCAGGACAGACTCTTGACATCTATTGTGTGTTTGTTTATAAGATTTCAAGACATCATACTCACATTTATATATTTCGCTGATCTTACAGTATGTTCATTTATTTTAACTGAAGATAATATATAAAAGTCAAAACATGTCAAAACACATAATCTTCCTTATATACCAAAAAAGTAAACAATTCATTAGTGAGTCATCATGATTTTATAATCTACAATGAATTTCTATCTAAGTACCTATTTCTCACCATAGTAAATCGGCATGGTTCTTATTAATGTCAAAGAAACTTAAGTGTCCTAATAGAAAGATCATGTGAGAATAAATGTGTTTTTAAAAAGTAATAACCACTACCAGTTGAAATAAAAGAAATATTTTTTTGCTGAAGTTTGTTATTGGATGTAGGGTTGGGGAGGAATGCCTGTGTTTCCAGTTGCTATGAAGAGATTTTTTCAGGAATCATCTTTTCAAATGGAGCTTAAAATGGGTGGATTTCAAGATTGTCTTTTGCTCACAAATCATGTCTCTAAAGCTAAGGAAGAGAATACATGAAATTAAATCACTTGGTAAAATATTAAAAAGTCAAACTATTTTAAACATATCATTATGAAAATAGACTTTCATAAGATCCTTGCTTTCTGTTTTGTTTTTTTTAAAGCAGTAGTCTTTTCATTTCTTTAATAATATTCAGTGCTGCTTGTGTTTCCATTTCTATACTGAGCTTCCTAACATCTGTTTTCCATTTTTCTTTAATTTCCACCCATGACCTTTGGCCTATTCTCTGTGTTTGGAGAAAAACAGGAATTAAAGTTGACATTATCTCTGTGCCTTCTCCAAACTGCATAAATTTCAAATTTTTAGCCTCCCTTATTTCTCAGCACAGGCTTTCTGACCACAGAATCAATTTTTCTATTGTTTAGGAGGAAGTTTCATAATGTTCAAAACTGGGATCTGCAGCCTGGAGTCTGGATTTCTGGGGTGCTGCCTGGGCTTTCAGAGAACCAGAGTATTTGTTCTAGATCTGTAGCCACTGTGAAAACTGCTCTGGTCTAGTTCTAGTGTTCTAGAAAATCCCTAAAGCATGACACATGTGAGGTTCTTTTTTATAATTACAGCATTTAGTTTCTCATATGAGGCAAAAATGTGATACTACCATAGTATGAAAATAATATCATATTTTCTGAAAAAAACATATTGTCTGAAAAAAAACAGTAGGTAAATGAGGAGGTTTTTGTATTTGAAAGCTTCTGAGACATTTAGATTTCTCATATTCAGAACTGGCCAAGATCATGGTGCACAATCTTGAAGAGTTTCTTCGATTTTTTACAACAAATACGCTCGATAGGAAGGGGTTGGAAAGAACGCACCAGTCTCTCAAGGCAGTTTGTCAAGTAAAGTGTGTGGTTCCAAGATTCTCAGCAACCACTCCAAGGAAACCATGCCGCCCACCCCGCCACCCAGAGTGTGTTGCTTGTGTAAATATTATGCAGGCAGAGAAGTAGTTTAAGAACCTTTGACCTTCAGTTTCCAATTTGGTAAAGACAATCCTACAGGGGATTTATACAAAGTCTAAAAGAGCAGAATTTCCTGAGAGGCAGAAGCCACAAATAATTAGATCAATAATCACTATTCAAAACTCACTGCAGAGAGACTGCTATGTTATCACCAAGACAGAAGACTTCAGGCTGCCTCCCATGATCCCACTCACCCCAACCTTTCCTGGACCTGCAAGGGCACTTCCATAGAAGCAGAACTAACAAAAATCACAGCTTTTCTACTCCTTTTGGCATTAGCAACTAGTTTTACAAGTTTTCTTTAAAGGGTGAATGACTTCCTGTTTATCTGTACAAAATGCTTTTTCATACAGACTTTGCTACATATTTCAACATCAAACAATGCATTCTTACCCTGAAAGAAGTGCTACTTAAGAGACTAGAATACAAATTTTTATGGGAAGACAAAGATGAGCCTAAAATAAAAAGGTGAACCTATGATTTCCCTTATTTTTATAATTTAGGATCATTTGAATTAATTATTTACTTGTAATGTTGCTGGGGTCACTAGATCTTTTTTCACCAAATGCCATCTTATACAATTCTTTGAAGTTACACTTCTTATAAATCTATTAGTGCTTGTCTCTCCTTACAGAACAATAAGAAAGTAACTAAAGTGTTTTCCATGCTGTAGAGAAATCCATAAATAAGTCAGAAACCTTAACAAAGGCTAGCTATTTCTGTTCACCATCATGCTTCAAACGAGGAATTTATTTTTGGTCAACTCCATATTTTTTCTCTTGTGTGTCATAAGAGTGATTGTCAAATAATAAAAGAGGATCATTTCTTAACACCAGAAATATGAACTATAAGACATAAATTATTTTATCTGGCTAACCATTTGTACAAATCTTTCTTTACTTGTGATTAAATCCATTTTAGTATCCGGTACACATGACCCTTCACTCTTCCTTTCCAAGTTCCTTAGTTTCTTTTTGAATATGCTGTATTCTCCACTTCAAAGATTGTGTATCCGGTGTTTATTCCCACTTTCTTTTAAAACAAATTCTTCTTGGCATGGCGCAGGCATACTTTCAATGTTTGTTTCCTCTTCTTTCTTAAAATAAAGGTTCAAAAACAATTCCAAAAGAGCCAGGGATCTCTCAGTTCTCTGAACACCTAAAGCAATTTTTTTTAAACCATCACCCAGTAGAAAATACTATTTTCTGGAGGCCCAATTTATTCACCTCCCCAGATGGGACCACTCTCACCTGCCCCTCAGCTTGCCTCTGCCCTCTTTTCTTGCTTCCTCTTAGTTGAAAGCCTGGGCACTTGGCCCCAGCATCTCCTCGTCTTCCAGCAGGATGGTCGCCTTTGCCCCTGGACAGTTGGGACTCAACAGTCCCCAACACCTAAGTCCTGCCCAGTGGTGCTCACAGAGATTCTGGCTCACTTGGGGACTGAAGAGAAGGGCTGGACAGCAGAAGCTGGAGGTGCAGGGAATTCAAGAGGCAGAAGGAGAGGAGGGAGGGGAAAGATGAGCAGCTGACTAATTCTCTGTTATAGCTTCCTCGGAAACTCTTTCAGTGTACAGCATGCCATGTTGCTTCTCCAGAGACACCCTATGTGGGCAGGCTTTCCTTGTTAAGCTCCGACCAGCCTGGTAAAGTAACATTGGTATTTATTTACTTTCCCCCCTTCGCTGACTCACGTCCGCCATTTTCCCCTCCTCCTCGCTTCCCCGGGAATTATACTTCTCCAAGAAAACATTCACCACAGGCTCTCTTTTCTGGGGTAAATGGCTTAGATGCCATTTTTTACTAGATTTCTTAAAGTTTAAATGTCTCTGTATCCTTCACAGCACCTGGTATCATACCAAACACCTGGCTGATGCTAAAAAAATAAATAAATAAATAAATAATATCTATATTTAACATTTCTACTGTAAGATAAGCTAGTTTAAAAAAAAGGAAAGTAACACATTTCTAAACACGTAGTGGATACTTCCAAAAGAGGCTTGTCTTTTGTCATTTGTCTTTATGAAAAATGTAAGTATTGGCATTAAAGCATTATCTATCAGGCAGTCCCCATCAGGTAACGTTTAAAAGCCATGTCTGACCTATTTTCAGAATGACAGAAGTAATATTTTTAGTTTCAAAGCAGAAACATCCACTTATATAACCTCCATTGTTAACTTCCGGTTGTTACTAAATTTTCCATGCCACTTCCTCCAAACTAGAAAAGATGTTGAAGTAGAATTAAATGATTACAAGGTATTTGTGAATCTACATAAAGAGCCTTTCTATAGAACGTTTTTTTGTTTTTTTTTTTTTAGTGAGGGCTCAATCATCATCTGTCTTTATACATGATTCTTTCAGCCCATGCTACTTTTCATTCCCTGGGTTTGACTTAGTTCTCAAAAAAAAAAAAAGAGAAAAACTATAGACAAAGTGTTTTTCAGTTCAGTATCCAAATATTTTTATGCAAATATCTCTTTTATGTTGGTTTTTATTTTACTTTTTCAAAGATGAGAATTGAGATTCAGAAATTGCTCAAAGGCACACAGCATAGAGTGGCAATTTTAGAACATAAGGAGTTTACATTCTGAAAGTTGCTTGTTTATCAGGCCAGATATCCCCTTTAAACACTTGGTGCTCTTTCAGAAGAAGTAAAGCTTCTGCAGGTGTGGTGCTAGCCAACCCCTTCTTCTCCTTCTGGAGCCGGGGTCTCCAACCTCTGGGATCTAATCCCTCATGATCTGAGGTGGAGCTGATGTAATAATAATGGAAAGAAAGTGCATAATAAATGTAATGCACTTGAATAATCCCAAAATCATCCCCCTCCCCAGGTCAGTGGAAAAATTATCTTCCATAAAGCCAGTCCCTGATGTCAAAAAGATTGGGGACCACTGCTGTAGAGGACAGATTCTAGCTGTCTCTACAATTAGGACACTCTCAGACACATGGATTTTAAAGACCTCATGGGATCAATCAATATATGAAGAAGAAACCAGAGTCAAGAGTTATCTCCTCTGTAATTACAGCTTTCCCACAATGCTGCCAGTGATAGTCAAAATAGAGGACGTTGCCTTATATGTGTGAGGTAAGCACCACTACAGAGACAGCACACTACAGAACTGATATTAACAATATCATGTAAAAGTTTACTAAAAACTTAGATGGAAATTCATCTCCATGTAACCCCACACAGGTCATGTCAGCAGTGATTCCAGCACATTCATGTTGAGGATTTTTCTACCAACTCACTCCCCTCACATACCTAGAAGACTGGAGAGCACACACTTCAAGGGCATGAAGATTAGAAATTAGGGAGAAAAAAAATCTTCTTACAGAAGCCTTAAATGCCAGGAATCGATTTAATCTTTTAAATCAATTCAGTACAAGGTAAAGAGTTATTGAAGATATTTTTGGAACAGGAGAAAAATAATCTTGGAGCTTCACTCAGGAAAAGAGTTTGAAGTTGTAAGTATTAGGAAGAGAATAGGAGTGATACATTTGTCCATACAGTGTGAACTAGAAGCCAGGACTAGGGTGCAAAAGCTCTATTAGTTGACTTCTCTTTTTTTTTTCAATTCCATCTCCCCACATCTTCTCAAACTAGAGTGAGAGTAGGAAGCCATACAGATGGCTGACAATTGTCTTCACTGTTCCACAGTAGGAGCCAGACCTGCAGCCCCTTATGTGAAGTTCAACTCAATACAGTTTATAATTGCTCTAGGCAAGATTGAGCTCTCTGACTATTTTTTAAATGAAAGAGCTAACTATAAATTCTAGATTGTAGAATTTCAAATTTGAGACCTAAAGCTAAGTCTCCCACAAACCAAAAATCCTTTAACCTAGTCTCAAACATTATAATGATGTAGAGATATTGTACTGTATTTGGTTAAGGGTGTTGCTTATTTGGAGTGGGGATGGGCATTTGTGCATGCTGCATCACTGATTCTACCATGAGTTAAAAATCAATCTGTTCCTTCCTATTTCCCATATCATCTCATAATAAAAAGTGCTAAATGACATTTTAAATTGTTTCAGGTTTAGTGTTACTGCTGCATTTAATAACCTTATAACAAATTGTCGTCATCTTTTATAATTCTTTGTAGCAATAAAGTCTCCATTATGTTCTTCCCTGCTGCCTTAACCTTCGTCTATTTAATAAATGCTATACATCAAAGTATAACTAATGGGTCATAAGACAATTTTAACACCTTCATGGACTAATTATTAAAGTGGCCTTTATTTAATTCTCTGAGGTCTGAGCTCCAAGAAAATTACAACCCGGTGACAACATGAACCGAAAACTCAATGTTAGGCTTTCACTGTAACAAACTAGCACATAGTGTCCACTTGGCCGATCATAGTAAATATGAATCATATCAGTATTTATCCAGTTCAATTATCATAAAATTTGCTTAAAAATTATTTTCTCCCTATAAAATTGACCCATTTAACTGAACTTTTCCAGCCCACAAAAAACAATTTTATTATAGTGGCCATTGATCAAATCTTTAAGAAAACTTCTAGTTAGGGACTAACTTTTTGAAAATACTGACTTTTCTGATAGTTCCTATATAATCAAAGAGAGCTTAACAAACCATTTTCTGTATTGGAACATAAAACCTTGTTAATATGTTTCTGTTATATCAAAATGCTTTTTCACTCTTCAAATATAAATTAAGAAGAAGGAAAGAACTTCTAAATGAAAACAAGGACTCAATGAATTCAATTCAGCTAATACATTTAAGTCTTACCCTTCAGCAATGGACTGTTACTGACCAAGGATTCCTAAATCAAGGAACCTCAGGTTCCTTAACACAGTCACATCCGCAAAATCCCTTTTGCTGTGTAAAACAGTATATTGGCAGCTTCTGGGTATTAGAGCACGAACATCTTTGGAGGCTATTCTGGCTACCACATCTGGTTTCTGTAACTGCACTACCAGTGGAGAGGGCCACAGTCAGTCTGGCTTAGTGGTAAAGAATCCACCTGCCAATGCAGGAGACACAAGAGACACAGGTTTGATCCATGGATTGGGAAGATCCCCTGGAGTAGGAAATGGCAACCCACTCCAGTATTCTTGTCTCGGAAATCCTGTGGACACAGGAGACTGGAGGGCTACAGTCCATTGGGTTGCAAAGAGTTGGACACAACTGAGTGAGCGCACACGGGCATGTGAACACGACATAACCTAGGACTTGGGGAGGATGGCCTTCCATTTGCTTCCTCCCTATTCCAAATGCGTCAGTTTCCTCAGTCCCTTTTCCTTTGCTATCCCTGTCCATTTGCAATTTATTTAAAAACTTTGTGATTCAGTCTAACATTTGTTCTGTCTTTCTGCTTCATGAGCTCTGGAATGATGTGTCTGAGAGTGAACTTGGAGGCTACCCCGGAATCAAGGTAACTCTCCAAACAACAGGATCTCAGTCTTGGTTGGTCCCCAGATGGAGCCTCTCAAACCTCACAACCTTATATGAATGAATCATGATTAATCTCAAGTGAGAAGATAGATAATTTGTCATTTATCTTTCCTGTAATAAAAGAAGTCTACCTAGGGAAGAGTAGAAGATCAAATCGATCAAAAAGACTGAGAAAACTGAGTAAGAAGAAGGAGATATAGAAAGGAAAATAGTTTTAACTCAATAGAAACTAGAAACCACAAGAAGCATACTGCTTGGATTACCAGAAATGATAACTTTAATCTGAGTAGAAATTGAAGGTCAAAATGGGAAGTAATTTGTGGTAGACAAGAAACGCCAGCCTCAAAGCAGGAAGAATTTAAAACTAGAAAAATAACTATGATTTTTTTTTTTATAAGTAGGGCAGGCCAAAAAACCTGACTTAGGCATATTCTTGGCCTGAAAGATGCAAGATGTTCTTTGTGTCCCAGATTTCTTAATTTTATTTTTTAAGCTGGACTTTGTATCCATTTTAGGCAGTTAGTATTTGTCTATTTACATTAGCACAACAAACATTTACTTGGCCCCTGTTCTATACAAGGCATTTTTCTAGGTGCCTTAAGCCTGGCTTCTGGAAAACAAAAATGGAAACTAATGACTGTAGCATGTAACGTGTTACATGATCTGGCTCCTGCCAACTTCCAGCTTCTCACATCAGCCTTCCCCTTACTCTGCCAAAAACATTTCCTTCCTGCTGCTCAGCAAGCACCCGAGTTATTTCCACTCTCAAGATCTTTGCTGCTGCTTCCCTAGAATGCTCTTTTCAGATTCTGTTCCATGTCGGCTACCCCCTGTGCTAGACAATTCAGAGGGCTCTTCTCTGTCACCCTGTCGAAAGCAGCATTGCTGAGTCCCGTCCCAGCTGTGCCCTATAGGATCACTTCTTCCAAAGCACCCATAACTGTCTACAATGACCTTATTTGTTTCCTTGAAATTATTCATTCTGTTTCCCTGTTTCTGTTTACTAGGATGCAAGCTCCATGAGACCAAGATTTTGCCTGTGTTCTCACCACTGTTATCACCAGCACCCAGCACTCAAGTGTTGTGCACATTTGAAATAAAACCCAAATGATTAAGAATGGATAGATAGATGGGTTTAAAGAGAAATTAGATTATGTATTCTGGTAACATTATAGAATTTATAATCCTACTGAGGTGTGAGATATGTTCAAAGCCCCAAATTGTCATGTTTCTTGTTGAGTCCTGCCCCAAGGCCACAGAAGCAGAGTCCAGAACCAAAGTCACCTTCGAAACTACAGAGCCCTGTTGTAACTGTTGCCAAAAGCCCCCTGACGATCACTAACAAGCTTCCTGACTCCAAATGAGGCAAAGATGCCCACTCCAGTAAACACCCCATACTGCCCCAACCAATCACCTAAGGCCAACCTTCCAGCAGGAATTTTCTTTTTCTTGAGGCTATAAACATTGGCTCTGAACTCATGATAACTGTCAACTCTCCCTGGTCTGTCAGGAGGTTGGCCCGCTGTACTCACCCTGTCTACTTTATCTCTGCTCTTTTTTCTTAATAAACTCACTCCCTTCTGAAATGCTCTGCCTGGAAATTCTTTTCCAACCGGAACTTGGACTGCCTTAACATTTCTGATTGGATTATAGTCACGGTTCCCAAACTGTGTGTCAAACCTGCCAGGAAACCTCAATTAACATTCAGGGGAACATTTCAATGCTTGAGGAATTTATAGCAAAACATGTACTAGACATCATGAGAACTGCTAGGTCAAGGTACATCACACTTTCAATGTCAGATCACATTACATTTTTTGATGATGTCATATCTTTGTGAAGATGGGTTTTTTAATGGTTGTTGTGATGACAGGAAAATACATGCAAAAATCAGTGTGGAATAAGAAATGAAGTTGGTGGTATCCAGTTTGATTCAAGACTTGAAAAACTGTGCAGAGCCCAACAGATAAGTAATTCCAGTTATTAAAATTTAAACTCTATATGCATGCGTGCTCAATCGTGTCCGACTCTTTGCGACCCCACAGACTGTAGTCTGCCAGGCTCCTCTATCCATGGAATTTTCCAGGCAAGAATACTGGAGTGGGTTACCATTTCCTACTCCAGGGGATCTTCCTGACCCAGGAATGGAACCCTTGGCTCTTGTGTCTCCTGCATTGGCAGGCAGACTCTCTACCACTAGTGTCACCTGGGAATTCCAAATTCTCTAGTAATCCATATTTAAAAAAGGAAAAGGGACAGATTAAGTTTAATGGCACATTTTATTTAACCTAATATATCAAATATATTACCATTTTCACATGCAGTCGATCTAGAAATATTAAGGTAATATTTTATTTTAAATTCTTTTTTGCATCCTAGGTCAGCAATTCAGCAATTCAGACCAACCACATTTTCTATGCCCAGCAATCACAAGTGGCCAATGCAGGTCTATATCCACAAAGTCTCAAGCAGAAGGTATGTTTCATTATAAAATTCTGCTATATTTTTCAATCTAAAGAAGAAAAAAATTTAACCAGTTTCTATGGCAAATAACTAATAATTGGACATGACTTAAAAAGGAAATTAAGAAGATAATTATTACAAAATAACAGTCTGTCAATGATTTCATATTTTCCATCTGATGTAATTCCATTCTTTTAATGAGATCATCTGTTTAAGGCATTTACACAGTACCTGGCATGATTCTGGATAAGTATGGAGTATTGTTATTTATACCAAGGAAGACATATCAGTTTAGCAATATCCTTTATATGACTAGGAAGAAAGAAAACACAAGAGTACTCATCAATTACTTTTTAGACTCTCTGTGGTAAACACTGGCCAAATAATTACATCAGAAAATATTTGTAAGATGAAGGTGAGTAGTAAATTGAGCACTTCCTAAGTATTTAAAAACCTTTCAAGTTTCTCAGCCTTATTACATTACTCAAGTCTGAGTGTCTCCAGCACCAGTCTATATCTTTACTTTTATGATCAAAACTAATCAGTATTTCAACCAGGAATTTTCAGGAGTTCACTATTATCCATACATCCTTCATTTTTGTTCAGTTTAGGGGGAGAAGTAATGAGCTGATACTGTTTTACTTCCATATTCTCTTTTAAGAAATCCCTTCCATTACGCCATCCATGTTTCTCCCCACTTAAGCAGGAATGTGGCAAATGTGACCGTTCTTAGCCTAGTTAAAGCAGAGTAAGCATTTGCTTCAAGCATGAATTAATGGTAACCTTTGTAAGGCTGTATTTAACCTCTGCAAAATCCTGCTCGTTTCTGAAATATTCCTTGTCCTGAAATCAATAAATCACTGAAACCCCACTGGGAGGGAAACTTCCTGAGGTCTCAAAGGCCAAGCTAGAGTGGAACTAGTAAACATCAGGTTCTCACAGACATGCAATTAGAACATCTGTTTGTGTCTTCTATGCCTATTAAGATGTTTACTCTGTTAATTGTAGGCATAACATGGGTATCCATCAGTATTTTTGTTTTCGCTCCCACTACAGGAATTCAATAACAGAGTTTCTAACCCAGGCCAAGCTACCTTGCCAGTCAATTAGTAACTTGTCTTTTGAAAAAGAGTATAAGAAATGCAGTTTGTCAGAAGCAAATGATGACTGATGAGAGATGATCATGAAGAAAACCTGCAAGTTGCACTATGGACAAATGTCTCAGCCATGTGAAAGTTCATTATTGAATTGATTACGTCAAAAGAGCCACTTCTGGGATCTATGGATAGATTGCAAGCATCTCCAAGCATTTTAAATGCTTAAGTTCATTAGCCTTTCCAGCTGTGCTGTTAATTTTCCAGCTTGGGTTTTTCTGCATGAACGGGTAGTAATCTTCTGTAGTTTCCTCAATTTTAGAGTATTGGGAAAAATAGAGAAAGAATGTACCAAAATGCCTGAATTAGAGATTACTGAAAATTATTCATTACAACTCAGTAAATTAGCTACATTTAAAAATTTTACTAGATAAATATAATAACCATGAATTCATAAAACTAATCCACTTGAAAACTTTGAAATACTGATGAAATTTAGGAAAATATTTCCCAGATGATGTTCCAATGGTATCACACACCAAAATTTGGGGTTCAGCTCTTTCTCAATAATATTGCTATGTGCATAAAGTAGTTTAGCAGCGTTTAATGTAATCTTTACTTTACATTTATCCAGTAAACTTAACTTGTTCCAGTTCACAGAAGTGATTATATAGTAGTAAGCATCTGTATATAAAATCTTGAAAGCATAATAGACATTTAATTTACATAAATTTCCCTCTGTCAAATAATTATCCAATATTCTAATAAGGAATAAAAATGTAGTATTAATTTCATCATCATTTCCATTCATTATTTCTGATAATTATGAATAATGACAATTGCCACAAATAATGACAGTACAGTAGAAGCAAGAAGTTGACGATATTTAGCAACTAGCTTGCTCTGTGTCCAACACTGTCTCTGAAACATACCAGCTGGTTTAGGAGTATGTTTCTATGTCACCAGCCCTTTAAGAGAGGAAATTAAAAAGAAGGTAATACTCACCTGAAATTGAATTTCAAGATGGGTTTCCCATCTACTATTTAGTTGAAATTTCTGAACTTCCTCAAAAGTAAGCACAACCACAGTAAAAACTCATTTGCTAAACATCCTGCCTAAAACGATATTTTTCAAACATCTGGAAACACTCCTTTGCCTCCTTTCTAAAACCTTAAGAACTACACATTGCTGAAGCTTGATGAAGAAATTTTATTTCAGTGACTGTGGAACAGATATTCTCTACATTGGAACTCTATCAACACGGGGCTTTTCCAGTTCAGAGAATGCCCTTGACTGTTTGTGGCGAAGAAATGGATTTTTAGAACACCCCCCACCAAATACACACCTATTTTAGCTCTAGAAACCAATCTAATCATCAAACAGCCTCTATCCAGTTTCATAGTCATTTTATCTGTTGTCACAAACTCAGGTATCCTCAACACAGTTAAGACTCAAATTAATCTTTTGTCCTTATTAGTATGTATGTATTCTGTTTCTAAGTTAAGCCAAAATGGTGACCTTACTGGGGATTAGAGTCAAGCTAAAGTGATTGCTTCCGTGGTGGCTCAGATAGTGAAGAATCTGCAGGAGACCCAGGTTTGACCCCTGGGTTGCGAAAATCCCCTGGAGAAGGGAATGGCAATCCGCTCCAGTATTCTTGCCTGGAAAATCTCATGGACAGAGGAGCCTGGTGGGCTACAGTCTGACTCAGACATGACTGGGCGACTTTCAATGGAATGATTTCTACATTCCCCTGTTTTGCTATCTCAATCATAGATAGGGAAGAAAGAAAGCATACATTTGTATATATTGGTTTTGTTCATGTTATTTGTCTGTGCTTGTGCTTAGCATGTCCCACTCTTTGAGACTCCCATGGACTGTAGCCCACCAGGCTCCTCCTGTCTATGGGATTTCCCAGGCAAGAATACTGGAGTCTGTTGTCATTTCCTCCTCCAGGGAATCTTCCTGACCCAGGGATCAAACCCAGGTCTCCAATGTCTCTTGCATTCACGGAGCCATGGGGGAAGCCCTCTCTTCACATTCATGTTATAGCAACAGGTAGTTATGAAAACAGAAAAAGAATACTTATAGCCTATGGATTTCCCTATAGCTCAGATGGTAAGGAATCTGCCTGCAATGCAGGAGACCTGTGTTCAATCCCTGGGTCAGGAAGATCCCCTGGAGAAGAAAACGGCAACCAACTCCAATATTCTAGCCTGGAAAATTCCATAGACAGAGGAGCCTGGCAGGCTACAGTCTATGGGGTCGGAGAGAGTTGGACACAACTAAGCAACTAACACACACAACATCAATATACATATTCTTAGCCACTATGCTATCCAGCTTCTTCATAATAAAAAATTCAGCACTTACTTTAAATACCCACCAAGGAAATTTTTATTTGAACTATGACCAAAAGAAAATGGGATTTTTCTAAATAAGGGATTTGTTACAAGAATGAGACACACACAGACAAAAATTCCACAAAGTTTCATGAGGTTCTTCAAAACCTGGCATGTGAATTTTAGAAACAAAAAACTACGTGCCATGTTTATAACAAAATACATCTGAGACATAAATGAAACTTAGCAAGGTAGATTTTCATTATGCAAACCTACAGGTAAAGCAGTCAAGCTACAATACATCCCTTAGAGAACATAGCAGACTGTACAGCTGTTGAGGAACTATGCATTATATGGCCAAGTCAATTTATCATGAAAATTGACCAGATTTCCTACAGGCTAATCCACTTTGGTTTTGATCATTAAAATATACGATAAAACGTGTCATAATTCACATTGTTATAATCTAGACATACCCAAAACTCAGCAGATTTGAAACCATTCATTTATGTAATGATCACTACATCAAAGTTGAGTACCTTAAAAAAAAAGGTTGAATATCAAGGTAATAATTTAATAAATGATCCACAAAATTTCTGAAGCTTTCTCTAAAAGAGATGGGACTAAGTTCTATAAAATTTGCCAAAGTTGACAACAACAACAAAAGATAGGGATGGGAATCAGTGGAGTCTTGTGTATTCTTTAAATCTTGTACTCCTTACAAAACCAGCAGTTACATCAAATTTCTCTAATCACAGGATAGCAAAATGTCAGAATTGGAAAGGAAAAAAATTTATATCTAGTTAGGAACATAAGAAAAACAATGCAGAGTTTTAAGGTTATTGTGTAAATCTGATGAGCATCCACAAAGAAAAGCTCGAATCAAATGCAACCTGGTAGGTCAAATCTTCTTTTACAAATTCTCTGTACATTTTTAACCCCTCTAGCACCATTTGCACACCCGCAGTAAAGCCGCATGGACACGGTGTTTTTGTAGCACTTCCCTTGTTTACCTTGCCACACGATAAAGTGTTTTAATTACTTTCCAATCTCCTCAATGATACCATAAGTAGCTTAAAGACAAAAATCTATATATCCTACATTCTTTCTGTTGCTAACATCTAGTATACTGTTGTTGTTCTTTAAATATTTGCTGAATTATACAAAATTCAGCACAGTAACTTTTAAGCACAAAGGATATCTATTTCACTCTGTTTCTGGTATTATACAGTTACACACCAAGGCAAAGTGAGGGTGTGTGTGTGTGTGTGTGTGTATAAATTGTACATATATATTTATATGTAATGTGTATATATTCCTTCACAGGTGGTAAGGAGTCTGCCTGCCAATACAGGAGACATAGGAAACAGGGGTTCGATCCCTGGGTCAGGAAGATCCCCTGGAGAAGTGAAACCCACTCCAATATCTGCCTGGAGAATCCCATGGACAGAGAGCCTGGGGGACTACAGGCCACAGGGTTGCAAAGAGTTATACATGACTGAGCACACATACAATGAGGAGTATATATAATCTGTGTATAATGATACAGAACTGCATTATGTTATATACACACATTATATATATATACAAATAAATAAATATAAATATATATATCTATTATCTTGAACTGATCTGTCAGTAAACTATCAAGTTTTCATTCTTAAATTGTGTGGTTTAGAAAGGAGAAATTATTCAAAATTATTATATTATATATTATTATATTACATATAATTATTATATTAAAATTGTTCATGATTATTATATTATATTTGAAATTATAAATATTTTGGTATTGCATATAGTCAGACTATAAAAGCTCAGGATTTAAATTCCTGAGGCAAAAATCAAAGAAATAAAGAACTCCTTCACTATACCTCAGCCCTTCCAGGAGTCCTTCTGAGGATAGAAGAGACCCCCAAAGCATTCAAAAAGGCTTGGAAAGGAACTACATCTATTCTTTTTATTTTTTCCTTGGAAGGAAAGCTATGACAAACCTAGACAGCATATTAAAAAGCAGAGACATCACTTTGCCAACAAAGGTCCATATAGTCAAAGCTATGGTTTTTCCAGTAGTCATGTATGAATGTGACAGCTGGACCATAAAGAAGGATGAGTGCTGAAGAACTGATGCTTTCTAACTGTGGTGCTGGAGAAGACTCTTGAGAGCCCCTTGGTCAGCAAGGAGATCAAACCAGTCAATCCTAAAGGAAATCAACCCTGAATATTCACGGAAGAACTCATGCTGAAGCTTCAATACTTTGACCACCTGATGTGATGAGCTGACTCATTGGTAAAGACCCTGATACTGGGAAAGATTGACGGCAGGAGGAGAAGGGGGCAACAAAGGATGAGATGGTTGGATGGCATCATCGACTCAATGGACATGAGTTTGAGCAAACTCCAGGAGATTGTGGAGGACAGGGAAGCCTGGCGTGCTGCAGTCCATGAAGTCACAAAGAATCAGACATGACTTAGTGACTAAGCAGCAACAATGAGTCAATGACTGGGGGGAAGCAAAGTGAATTTTAAAAAGTAAAGTGGATAGAAAAGCAAGTATGTAAGTTCACAATAAAAATAAAAGCTGAGATATAGAGTCCAGTGAACTATAGACTGAATAAAATAATGAGGTGAAATCATGATGGCCAGCTCTTACATTTGCCTGATATTCTGAAGGATGTGGAATAGTATGCTTTAAGGTTTAAGAATAACATAGCTAAAAGTAATCACTGTCTACATTTTCTCACTAGGTTGTATTTTCTGGAATTCTATAGAGTAATCTGTATTTTTATAGTGTGTTTCTACTATGTCAGATGCTGTTTGATATAACTGATAGTGGGTGTCTGAAGGGAAAGTCTTCCCAAATCACTTCCCTCATCTTGTAGGGTAAATGTAACTCAGTTACAAGTAGTTAACTGCAAAGAATTATCCAGGTGACTGCATCTTCTTTAGCAGTGCCATCTTTACCTTGATCCTCTTTCTTTTGTTTATACACTGCACTACCTACTGTATGCCGGCTCAGCAGTAAAGAATCCACCTGCAATGCAGGAGACGGGGGTCCAATCCCTGGGTGGGGAAGACCCCCTGGAGAAGGAAATGCAACCCACTCCAGTATTCTTGCCTGCGAAATCCCAAGGACAGAGGTGCCTGGCGGGCTACAGTCCATGGGGTTGCAGAAGAGTTGGACATGACTTAGAGACTAAACAACAAGCTATACAGTATAACCAAGTTGAAGCATACTGTTCTATAACAGAAAGCCTTGGCCCTTAGGACTTCAGAGTATAGCACATCGCCCTCAACATTTAGCTCTCTGAATTCACTGACTCTAACAAGCCCAGGGCCATTTTCCTTTGGTCAATAGAGCAGGTCCCCTTCTATACCTATTAGTTTCCTGTAGGAAAACAAAAAACAAGAAAAGACAACATTGACCCTTTCAGTAAACATTATAAATTGGAAAGAATATTAGAGACAAGCATATTGTGCTATGATCATTTATACTTGAGAATAAAATTTAACTTCCTTTTTCAATTATTCTCCATCTGCCCCCTATGAAACACAAATCTTTATTTGGTAGCATAAAGTCCCTTGTTCTTTAGTCGCTAAGTCATTTCTGACTCTTTTGACACTCTATGGACTGTAGCCCACCAGGTTCCTCTGTCCATGGGATTTCCCAGGCAAGAATACTGGAGTGGGTTGCTATTTCCTTCTCCAAGGGATCCTCCCCACCCAAGGATAGATCTCATGTCTCCTGCATTGGCAGGTAGATTCTTTATCACTGAGCCACCTGGAAAGCCCAAGAGCATTTAATAACATTCGACAAACATGTTTATGGCTCCAAATCTCTTGAAGGAATACTTTATAACTTTTAGGACACACTCACCCTCACACACACATCATGATTTAATATGTAAAAAAAAAAAAAGACAACTTGCATTTTTAAACAATTTTAAACATAATTTTATCCAAATAAAAATAGCCACCAAGAGACTTTGTTTTCAGTTGAAGCAGTATGCTTATTTAAAAGAAAAAGCCAATAAAGAAAATGTCCAAGGCTTTGATTATAGGTTGTTTTTTATACATTGCTGATCATTCTCAAGTTTAGTTTATACACCAGAAAGCCATACTAGACTGCTAATTTTCTGCCACAATGAAGAAAATGGCAGATCAAGATGACAAGTTTTATCAGTTCTTTATCTTTCTAGATTCTCCTCAGACTCCTTGGTATGATTCAAGTAGAGGTGTTTTTACTGATTCATTTTCGTTTTACTTTGTTAGGGAAAAGATGGACTCATAAAATATGACTAACGGTGACTAAAATATTAATTATTTAAGCGATTACTGTGGCAATCACTTATTCCAATTTTCTGGAACATTGTTGATTATAAACATCTGTGTTATGTACCAGAAAGACAGGGCTAATGTTTTATATCATATATCCCAATATTGTATTTTGAACAAATGGTCATACAATCTTCCATTCCCCAGTAGTAGTATTAAAACTTTCTGTATCACTTTTCCAAAACAACAAAGGTAACTTTTTCAGTGAATGAGTACTTTGTGCACATATGTTCTCAGGCCCTTTAAAAAGAGATTTTAAATAACTGGGAGTTTACTCTCAGGAGAACAAACTCCCTGCAGTACTTTTGTGATCTGTTTCCTCTTCATACCGAGCAGATTTGTGTTGTCAAGTGCTATGTGCTTGGCTTCCCATCAAGGAAAGCTCAGTTGCTGCAGATGGCAAGTGTGTGTAATTCATTTGCCCACCTAGACCTTGTAAGATAGGGCTGAATCAATGCTGCAAGCACCCAACCCACAACAACCCTTGAGCACAAGAGTGAAGAAAGGCCTGTGGATGTCAGTAAGGCTTCCTCAGTCATCCCATAATCATCAAATGGAGACTGAATGTCTGGCTAAAGTAATCACATGCTTCACTTCCCTAAGGGCCTACAGGTGTCCTGCTTCAGAAGATTGTGTATCACTGAGGTGACCTCCAATGAAGAACAGTCAACCATGCAAGCCCTGAGAACTGTGGGGACACAAGAGACTGTCATCCAGATGCTCATGGCTCAAAGATCACCACACACACCATCCTCTACACGCACTGCAGGGTTGGGGGAGGGCAGTGGGAGGTGGAACGTGTCCTCTTTGTGACCCCCAGCTGCCCCAAAAGGGCCCACCCAGAAAGTCACTAGGTGGCTAAAACCCTGAACTTTAAGCTTAATCTGTGCTCATGATTTTTTTTTTTTTTTAATGTGTGTGCATGTGAAGTATATGTCTCCCTCACTAAGTGTCCTTCCCCAAGATTCTGTTTCATCATAAAATGGCAAATTCATTCTAAGGGCATGACTTTAAGCCTTTTCTATTACTGCGTAATAATTAGGACTAGTCAATAGAATCCGATACTATAGACAACTAAATACTGGTGTACAGTAAAGAGTGGAAAATGCTCGTATCTGGTTACACTCTTCAAACTGGCTCATCTAATTTTATTTTGCTTATTTCATTTGTATTTGTGTACATAAATCGATGGAATTGTCATCTTCTACCCTCCAACACAAAAGCAGGAAGTGTAAAAAGAGAGTCTTTCTGAGTACTGTTACATAGATTAGCACATGAAAACCGGATGGAATAAAACTAGGCTGTGGTGAAGTCAGTGAGCTTAGAGGCTCATATCTGATCAAACCTTTAACCTCACTATTTCCTTTCCTTCTCCGAGTATTTATTTTAACTCTGAATTTTAGTCTTTGGCCTTCAGTGCCAGAAATATTCTTACATGTTCAGATAAGGCACTTTCATCCAGTTCCAAAAATGCTGAGGGTGAGGGTCAGATCTGAATTCCTGCTTATCCTCCAGGCAAATGTCTCCAACCAGACGAGCACTTGGAATGTCTTGACTGAAGTCCCTGCAGCTGACAGAGGGCCGTTTGCTGTCTCATTTTTTATCTCCACCATCCCCCTTTTCTGAATTGACATGGCAGCAGAGACAATAAATCGCTTGGAGATTCTTCCCATTCCCGCCAAAAGCTCAGCTGAGGACAGAAAGCCCCGGTCGATTTTTTCAGCTTGACCCTACCTGTGTTTGGCTTTTGCCACTCGACCATGTCAGCATTCCAGGACCATGAGAGAATGCCATGTTTGCAACCCAACAGGAAGAGGAGTAAGCCAGGCGTTGACATCACCTGACAGATGTGTTTCTCAAGTGGGAAATTTTATTCAAGGCTTTTTCATGGAAATCATTGACACAGAAAAGGAATAAAGAAAAGGGGGAGGGGGGAGAGAGAAAGCCAGTGCCGTGATAGGCATGTTTGCACCTCATAAAAGAGGAATTAAAATGACTCAACCTCAGCTCCACTTCTCCACACTCCCCCCCGTCCTCACTCATCCTTTATGTCTGGAGGTAAATGTTTCTGAAACACTATAGCTACCGGTGGAGCAGCAACACATAATAACATGGTAGCAACACATAAAACTGTCAGTCTTCAAGGAAAATAGATGGTTAGGTTGAGGGGGTAAATGAACTAAATCAATTTGAACACGCATGTTAAGGACTGTGAAAGGGCAGAGTTTAGTGCTGCTAGGCTGGAAAACATTTGTCTCTGTCTTCTTGTATTTCCATAGCACCAGGCAGAACCCACCCAAGGGCTTCTCACTTGGCTCCAGTCTGACTCTGCGGCTGATTAATGGCAGCTGGAGGTGTCCAGTAATTTCCTCACCTAACAAGAAACTCCAACCCCAAATGGAGGTTCCCCTCAGGCCCACAGTGAACATACCTCCACACAACAACCAGGATCCAGGCAATTACATTTGCCTCTGTGCCCACTACTCGGAAAGTGTGCACGCCAGCAAGGCTGTCCATTCCGTTTACCGGGGACCCAATTTCTGCCTATAGGCAGACGGTTCTTGTTACATGATGAACATGTATTAAGTTCATTCAGAGACCTATATATATATATATAACTTAGAAAAGTCTTCTAGTGATTCAACAAGATACCATTTTAAAGTGATCCCAAAACCATGGGAGAAAAAAAATGTCAGATGATGGACTGGTCCTCAGCCTTTTTGGAATACAGATTTTAAATTGCCATTTCTGAAATGCCAGGAGTGTAATTACAAAGCCTGAAGCCTAAGCCATCAGACTAATTCCCCGCTTCCTGAGACAACCAATAAAGCTGTTTGTACCTGGGCTCTTTCTTCCTCTCAGATTCGTTTAGCAATGAGAATTGGTCCATGCCATGAACGACGAGGTGATTACGTGGATTAACTTTGCCATTTTGATTAAGTGGTTAGCCTCAACATTTGTATTTATGGTAATTAACACAATTAATTTAAGTTAATGAATAATACATATTATATACCAAGATGAAAATAGAGAACTCTGTGTGTTCACAAGTGTGTTAGTTCCACATAGGAAGCAGCAGTGTGGGGTGATGAAGACTACAGGGGCTTGTTTTCAGATTTCATTTCTGCTGCTTTATTGCATAATCTCATGAAATTATTTTAACTCCTATGAACTTCTGTTTCTTCACTTGCAAAATGAGGATAATAATATTTATCAGGAATAATGTATGTAAAGTATCTAGTTCAAAATCTGGCACATGGTAGGCAACCTATTAGTTTCACATGTTATAAGTAAAGTCTTAAAGCAAAAGTTAATAAGTGTAAAATACACACAACATGAAATTCATTATCTTAACCATTAAATGTACAGTTAGGTGGCATTATATGCACTCACATTGTTGTGCTACCAGTACCACCATCCCTCTAAAGAACTCTTCTCATCTTGCAAAACTGAAACTCTATCTATTAAACAATAACTCCTTATCTCCTTCCTCTCCAGTCCCTGACAACCATTCTACTTTCCATCACTATGAATCTGACTACTCTGGGTTCCTCGTGTAAGTAGACCTACATGATATTTTCCTTTTGTGACCAGTTTATTTCACTTAGTATAATATCCTCAAGATTCATTCTTATTTTAGCATGTGTCAGGATTTTCTTCCTTTTCAAGGCTGAATAATAATTCCATTAAATATATAACACAATTTGTTTGTCTCTTCATCTATCAACAGACATTTGTGCTGTTTTCATCTTTTGGCCACTGTGAATAATGCTGCTAAAGAACAATGATGTACAAATATTTCTTTGAGTCTCTGCTTTCAGTGATTGAAGGTATACACCCAGCAATGGAATTGCTGGGTCATATAATATTATTTTATATGGTTAAATAATTTCATATTATGATTAATAAAGTAATATTCCCATTCCTTTGCTTAGGAACAAAGAGAAAAGAAGTCTGTCATAAAGATGCCTAAAGAATCTTTCTGATTCATAATTGCCAGAAATGGAGAAAGTTGCTTTTTCCAACTTTCAAGCTGTATCAGAATAATCCAATAGAGACTATGTAGCAAAAGGGAAATATCAAATTAACTGACCAGGGCATTGCAAAGACACACAGAATCTGTGTCAATGAAAACCTTGTCATCTTCCTTCTGTGTTTTTAAGAAAAATTATACCAGGCTTATAGCCTGATACATATTTTGTCCCTATTCAAAAGCCAGGATGCCACACAGAAAGTATTTACTATTATCCCAGTATGTAAAATCCTTGATTCTGGTAGTCCTTAGGCATGGGGAAACTCTCTAAACAAACTGAAATCCTTGGCAAGAATGAGGAGACATTACATAGGGCAGACCTGCCCGTGTTAAAAATAAAAATTAGTGTAGTGTCACAAGTCTTTTTTTTTTGGCTGAGCTGGGTCTTCGTTCCTGTGCTCAGGCTTTCTTCAGGGGCTACTCTCTGGTTGAGGTGTGCAGGCTTCTCACTTTTGTGGCTTCTCTTGTTGCAGAGCATGGGCTCTAGAGCACATGGGCTTCGGTAGTTGTGGCACTTGGGCTCAGAAGTTGTAGATCCCAGGCTTCAGAGCACAGGCTTGATAGTTGTGGTGAGCGGGCTTAGCTGCCCCATGGCAAGCGGGATCTTCCCGGATCCGGGACTGAACCGTGTCTCCTGCATTGGCAGGCAGATTCTTTACCACTGAGCCACCAGGGAAATCTTTTTTAAAAATTAGACTATGTGAGTATTGTTGAATTGCCATAACAGTTTATATTACAATGAAGAATATATTGTAAACAAGTATAGTACCAGCACATTCTGGCTGAATATGATCAGTGAAGACGGGCAGATTATGTGGGTGGAAGAGGATACTGGCACTAAGAAAGATGGTAAAGGAAAGGAGAAAAGAATCAAGGAATTCGGAAATATCAGAGAAGAATAGTAGCAGAACGAATCAAAGATATCAGATCAAAAACTAAAAGTTTATAGCGTAGGTGTTAGACCTCTGTCAGGAGATCCTAAAATAGGCTTGGCCAGGCAAAATGAGAACAGAATAGAGACATTGCCAAGTTCATGACAGAATGTGTCATGGAATCCCATATTTGGGGAGACTTGATTGGAACTTAGAACAAACAAGAATTTACTTGATGAATTAGTGACGTGGGACAGCAAATACCAGCTAATCTTACTACTTTATATTATTAAAAGTGCATCTTCACCCATTGTGGCAGGGGTAACTGCATTCAGCTAACTAAGTTTGTACGTGCCACTGAAGTGTGTAATTTTTAATAGAAAAATGTTAAGCCTTCTTAACTGTCCCCTGAGCTCCCCCAAAAGTGGAGACCTTTAGATTACTGAGGAGTCTATAGGTCTGTGGACCATGCAACAGTAAATCTACACTGGATGAGTTGGATGTTGTTGGCATTGTTCAGTTGCTCAATCATGTCTGACTCTTTGTGACCCCATGGACTGCAGCACACCAGGCTTCTCTGTCCTTCACATCTCCTGGAACTTGCTCAAACTCATGTCCACTGAGTCAGTGATTCTGTCTGGATCAGACAGATGGATCTCATCCTCTGTCATCCCCTTCTCCTCCTGCCTTCTATCTTACCCATCATCAGGGCCTTTTCCAATGACTCAGCTCTTCGCACCAAGTGGCCAAAGAGTTGGATGTACTTTTGACTAAAATGGAGGACCTGGCTGGACAGATTTAAACATGTGTATACTGACACAGTGCACATTCAAGTGAACATTCTGACGCAGTCACCCAGATTTGTACTGAGGTCTTAGCTCTCCTAGTGTCTCCCACTGAGATGTTTCCCTGGCCAGCCTCCTTTCACATTCCTGCACATGGCCAGTAGCTCTCTACCCACATCAATACTCACAGCTCCCTCATCCTACTCAAGTTGAATCCATACATCTAATCCGAGTCTCTTGTAAGCAAGCTATTACTACTTTTTCTATTCCCATTCCACCTCTCCCTTTTAATCAACATCAGTTCAGTTCAGTTCAGTCACTCAGTTGTGTCTGACTCTTTGCGACCCCATGGACTGCAGCACACCAGGCCTCCCTGTCCATCACCAACTCCCAGAATTTACTCAAATTCATGTCCATTGAGTCGGTGATGCCATCCAACTATCTCATCCTCTGTCGTCCCCTTCTCCTCCTGCTTTCAATCTTTCCCAGCATCAGGGTCTTTTCAAATGAATCAGTTCTTCACATCAGGTGGCCAAAATATTGGAGTTTCAGCTTCAGCATCAGTCCCATCAATGAATATTCAGGACTGATTTCCTTTAGAATGAACTGGTTGGATCTCCTTGCTGTTCAAGGGACTCTCAAGAGTCTTCTCCAACACCACAGTTCAAAAGCATCAATTTTTTGGTGCTCAGCTTTCTTTATAGTCCAGCTCTCACATCCATACATGACTACTGGAAAAACCGTAGCCTTGACTAGACAGCCCTTTGTTGACAAAGTAATGTCTCTGCTTTTTAATATGCTGTCTATGTTGGTCATAACTTTCCTTCCAAGGAGCAAGCCTCTTAATTTCATGGCTATAGTCACCATCTGCAGTGATTTTGGAACCCAAAAAAATAAAGTCTGGCACTATATCCACTGTTTCCCCATCTATTTGCCATGAAGTGATGGGACCAGATGCCATGACCTTAGTTTTCTGAATGTTGAGCTTTAAGCCCACTTTTTCACTCTCCTCTTTCACTTTCATCAAGAGGCCTTTAGTTCTTCTTCGCTTTCTGCCATAAGGGTGGTGTCATCTACATATCTGAGGTTACTGACATTTCTCCCAGCAATCTTGATTCCAGCTTGTGCTTCATCCAACCCAGCGTTTCTCATGATGTACTCTACATATAAGTTAAATAAGCAGGGTGACAATATACAGCCTTGACATACTCCTTTTCCTATTTGGAACCAGTCTGTAGTTCCATGTCCAGTTCTAACTATTGCTTCCTGACATGTATACAGATTTCTCAAGAGGCAGATCAGGTGTTCTGGTATTCCCATCTCTTTCAGAATTTTTCACAGTTTGTGGGGATCCACACAGTCAAAGGCTTTGGCGTAGTCAATAAAACAGAAATAGATGTTTTTCTGGAACTCTCTTGCTTTTTTGATGATCCAACGGATGTTGGCAATTTGATCTCTGGTTCCTCTGCCCTTTCTAAAACCAGCTTGAACATCTGGGAGATCACAGTTCACGTATTGTTGAAACCTCACTTGGAGAATTTTGAGCATTACTTTACTAGCGTGTGAGATGAGTGCAATTGTGCAGTAGTTTGAGCCTTCTTTGGCATGGCCTTCTTTGGGGATTGGAATGAAAACTGTCCTTTTCCAGTCTTGTGGCCACTGCTGAGTTTTCCAAATGTGCTGACATATTGAATGCAGCACTTTCACAGCATCATCTTTCAGGATTTGAAATAGATTAACTGTAATTCCATCACCTCCACTAGCTTTGTTCATAGTGATGCTTCCTAAGGCCCACTTGACTTCGCATTCCAGGATGTCTGGCTCTAGATGAGTGATCACACCATTGTGATTATCTGGGCCATGAAGATCTTTTTTGTACAGTTCTTCTGTGTATTCTTGCCACCTCTTCTTAATATCTTCTGCTTCTGTTAGGTCCACACAATTCCTGTCCTTTATTGAGCCCATTTTTGCATTAAATGTTCCCATGGTATCTCTGATTTTCTTGAAGAGATCTAATCAACATAAATCAATGTATTATTTTCAAAGGTATAAGGGCAATGCCCTCACACACACACACATACACACACACACATCTTTATCAGAAAATTTGGAAGAAGTTTTTTCTTTATTTTTGTTTCTAAGTGGGAATCTTATATTGTTGTTTATGAAGTAAGATTAGGAAGCAGTACCTAGTTAAAAAGAGTGAAAATCCTGAACAGATATGTACTAAAAACAAAAGGATATGAAAGGAAAAGGTGTATGAAAATACAGGCATGAATAAGCTAAGTTACACTCATGAGTAACAAGAATTCCAGAAGGGAGTAAGAGCTGCAAAACTGGTCCTGTCCTTATATCGTTCATATTTTTGCAGGATATACTCCATCTTCTTTTCTATTTGGCCTGAAAGTTGCTGCTTATTCAAACAAAGGGGGGGGGCAGGGGAGGACTGAAATATACAGAGAAAAATAGAGCTCAGGAAATAAAGGCCTAGTGAAATGATAAGATTCAGAAAACATGGGTAAACCTCTAAGCTTCCCTGATGGTCAAGTCTGAAAACAAATGCTTTCTGAAAACTGGATAGAAAGTTCAAAGACTTGAACCACTAACTCAACATCAGTTGAGTTCTTGGTGTATGTGTACTTAAAGGGGTGACCCTTGTGTAGATACATCCAGGAGGAATATTCCTATCATCTCTGATTATTACCTAAGTGATGTTACAGTGGCCACAAATAACCTACGCTCCTTCCCACCAAATTCCCTTGTCATCACTATCTCCAACTCTACTCGGAGGAAGAGGCAACACATTCCAACTTGCACAAATCACTCATTTAGTGCCAAATGAAGCTTCAGATAGTAATCATCAAAATCCAGGATCTATTTCAAAATGTTGTGTGCAGTGATCACACCAGTGACAAAAACTGTCTGAACTACACATTAACACCTTGGGCTAATATAATTCACAAGAAACTGTGTACAGTTGATACTTTTCACTACAGTTGCTAAGAGGAAAAAAATAAAACTACCGAAAAGACTAAATATTCAACATTTTCTGAAGTTTTTCTTTTCAAACTAGCAAGTGCTTGGAAGTCAAATTATAATCTGAAGATAATGATAGAACCAGATTAAATGGAAGTAGTTAGATGATTTTCCTATTAGTGGTAACAAGTATCTCTTCCCATAAGTATGATCTTCTCTGTTGTTGTTCAGTTGCTCAGTTGTGTCTTCGGCGACCCTATGGACTGTAGCCCTACCAGGCTTCTCTGTCCATGAGATTTTCTAGGCAATACTGGGGTGTGTTGCCATTTCCTTCTCCAGGCGATCTTCACAACCCAGGGGTGGAACCCAAGTCTCCTGCTTAGGAGGGTGGATTCTTTACCGCTGAGCCACAAGGGAGGCATTTCCCTCATGCTCTATGTCATGTCTCTGATAGACACAGCCAACCTAAACTCCCCCAAGTCCACCAATCCATTACTGACCCATACCCTTCTGATGGACAGATGCCTTGTCACACTAAGCGGCTTCAGTTCATCACTGCGGACTGTAGCTCACCAGGCTCCCCTGTCCATTGGAGTCTCCAGGCAAGAATACTAGAGTGGGTTGCCATTTCCTGCTCCAGGGGATCTTCCCGAACTGGGGATAGAACCCACATCTCTTAAGTCTCCTGCACTGGCAGGCAGGTTCTTTACCATTAGCACCACCTGCAAAGCCCGATGGACACATGCTCTCTTCAGATATATTAACATCTCAGAGCATTTCCCCAAGTGGGAGAACAACTAAGTTTCTAATTAGTGTACCAGAATCCTTGCATTTTGAAGTCCTTAACACAATTCACAGATGTAGGGTTTCTTCTCTGGGTCAACTGGGATGATTTCCAATATCTGAGCTTCACCTTAGGCTCTTATTTTTCACATTTAAAGGGCTTCTCTATGTGAATTCTCCAGTATCTGTGGATACCTAATACCTAAGAATTTTATATGTTGAATGTTTACAGCAGTTTTACTCATGGGAAATCTCTAATGATATCTTGTGGTGTATAATTGCAAAAGTCTTCTCAATTTACTGGACCAAGGTTTCTGTTTCTTAGTACCTCTCACATAGTTATTTCAAAGGAAATTGCTCTAACACAGGAGATTTTAGGTACCCATTTTTCCCCTTGGGAAAATCCTGCATATATATTATTCTTCCTTCAATGTGCATGGTGCATTCTCAATTGCTTTAGTCATGTACGATTCTTTGCAACCCCATGGATTATAGCCTCCCAGGTTCCTCTGTCCATGGAATTCTCTAGGCAAGAATACTGCAGTGGGTTGTTATTTCCTCCTCCAGGTGAGGAAATCTTCATGACCCCGGAATTGAACTGGGTCTCCTGCATTGCAGGCAAGTTCTTTACTGCCTGAGCCACGACTGCCTATAAAATAATTAAAGCAAAAGACATTACTATTCTACAACTGTGGGGTTTAAAGCAGTGGCCACTCTTAGGATCCCTTTATCTCTTTTTCTGCAGAAGATTTAATCCCATAACAGAATCTCTTTTAGTACATGAATATGCTGTGCATGCATGCTAAGTCGCTTGAGTTGTATCTGACTCTTTGCAACCCTATGGACCATAGCCAGGCCAGGCTCCTCTGTACACAGGATTCCCCAGGCAAGAATCCTGCAGTGGGATGTCACGCCCTCATCCAGGGGATCTTCCCTGGCCCAGGGATAGAACCCACGTCTCATGTCTCCTGCATTGGCAGAAGGATTCTTTACAACTGGCACCATCTGGGAAGCCCTGTAGTGTTAATTGGTATATATCTCCCTCTTTCTTGGAAAAGTGCCACATAAGATATCACACAATCCTGACACATCTATACAAAGAGCCTCTTTAAAATAAATTTTCCTTTATAGATTAGTCATTAGAAAAAGTAATAAGCTGTTCCATTAAGGAAAATTACATATGTATAACACATTAAGCTCTAAAATAAGCAATAAATATATCTTTACAGCAAAGGAGAACAAGAGAAAAACGCAAGCAAAACTGGGGAACAAGAAAGGAAAAAGGAGGAGAGGCAAGTGAGAGACAGAACTATATTCACAAAATATTTCTCTCCCTTGCTTAATTACACAATGGTGTCAAGCCTTACCTTCCTCATCCCTCCTCCTGCTATTCTCACAGCTTTCTTGTTATTAAGAGAAACTCCTTTAGCTAACAAAATCACCGCTCATTGGCCATCTCTGGTACATGGGAAATACGTGATGCGGTGCTATTATACTTGTCCCCAAAAGCTCAAAGAATGTTCAAATTTACATAAAAGCTACTTGATAGACTTGTAGATGAAAAACATATTTCAGCAACATAGGTAATTTTTATGTAAGTCGGTTCTTAATACCCATTTTTAATAATTTTCATTTCAGAAGCCATAAAACTAACAAATTTAGACAAATCCCCCTCAATAAAAGACAGTTGAATTTAGTACCTCAGTGTTATTGACTGAACAATACCAATCTTGAAATTAATAAATAATTTCCAAACCATGTGTGACTGGGTGTAGTCACTCATTAGGAGAAATCCAATTAGCCATCTGAGGCTTAGGGACCAAATGACTTTACCAGAATATATCATAAAATGGTGTGGCAAAATTTTCACTGATTCCTCCCAGAGTCCTTTTAAATGTAGGAGCAGGCTGACTTTCCAGACATTAGTGCAAATGTATATTCCACCTTTTCAGGGAAATCCGATCCTTTCACCTGGTATGCCTACCTCCGTTACCACTTCTAGACAGAGATAAAATGTCCATCTTAGGACACTGCAAAGTGACAGGAGAGTGTATTCTGCAGGTCAAGGTACTCAAAACCACAGTAATCATAACACCAAGCTTAAAAAACCTGTGAGCTGGACTTTCCAGAAGAAGGAGTGCCTCTCAGAGATGACTGTCTCATTTTCAAGATACAGTTTGGAACGCTTGTTATATGTAAAATGATCTGTAAAGGTTTGTCTAATTAAACCAGAGTATTGTTTCTGCTGGGGGCATCCCTGGTGCCAGAGATGGGAAAGCGTCTGTCTGCAGTGTAGGAGACCTGGGTTCGATCCCTGGGTTGGGAAGATCCCCTGGAGAAGGAAGTGGCAGCCCACTCCAGTATTCTTGCCTGGAAAATCCCATGGACCGCGGAGTCTGGTAGGCTACCATCCATGGCGTCGCAAAGAGTCGGACACGCGTGAGCTGAGCGACTTCACTTTCACTTTCTTCCCAGTATTCTTGCTTGGAGAATGCCATGGACAGGGGAGCCTGGTGGGCTATAGTCCATGGGGTCACAAAGAGTTGGACACGACTGAGACACACACACATTGTGTCTGCTAGAGTGTGAGCTGGGGCTTCCCAGGTGATTCTTTACTAGCGGGAAAGAACCCACTTGCCAGCTCAGGACACATAAGAGGTGTGGGTTTGCTCCTTGGGTTGGGGAGATCCGTTGGAGGAGGGAATGGCAACCCACTTCAGTATCCTTGCCTGGAGAAGCCCATAGACAGAAGAGCCTGGCCAGCTACCATCCATGGGGTCGCAAGGAGTTGGACACAACTGAAGCGAGTTAGCCGGGACCCACAGTGTAAGCTATCCCACTTGGTGATATTCAAGCACAAATACCAAAACAACTTAGAAAGTTTTCTGCTTTATTTTGAAAATTAGGCAAATGGGAATTTTAAATCTATGAATGAATACAGCAAACCCAGCAGCAAACGCTATTTTACTGTGATTGAAGAAAAAATATTAATATAATTCACAGTACATATTACACATGGTCTTCCATGATCTGGCCCCTGTCCAGCCCTGTAAACTCCACCCCACCTCCACTCACAGCCCAGCTCCACACACCCCACTGCACTTCCCATCACGTGGTACTCCAACCAGCATAACTGTGTCACTTGCAGCCTCAACAACACTCCAAAATCTCTTTTGTCCTGAAATTCATATAAACTGATTTCTCTGCCTCAAGTCTCACTCCCCACCCCCACTTTCCAAATTTATTTCCACAGTTTTTCCTTTGGCTCACTCCTCCTTGTCCTTGCAATATGTACACAGGCTCCCAAACTGCCAAGAATGGATGTGGCATTAAAACAAACATCTTTTCAGGCTCTTTGACAGTACCCTCATATCCTGCTTTACATTACAGGATTTGGCTTTGCACAGATCACTATTTGGGTAAATGTGACCAAATAAATGGTCCTGCCTGCTGGCAGAGAAATTCATTAAACTCCCAAGATCCCTTCTAGTACATTTCATTTCATACTAAATATTTCACACTGAGTATCAGATTGATATTCTAGTATTCAAATAATACAAAAAGTTATTGTATTTTTACCATCTAGATTATGTTTCATTTCCAAATAAGTCTCTAATTTCATGGCTTGTGGCATATTTGATTTACTGCTTAAGCAAACAATAACGAACAAGACACCATCTCCCCACATCATAAATTAATAAAGTTATGCTCATTGAAATTCTTAGGGAAACTCAACAAAAAACCATGTATAATGAATCCTCATGCTTTTGCTTTCCAATAAGCAGACAAACTTAAGAAAATACTGATAAATGATAAGTAACCTAGAAAATTAAAATATGAGTCATTTTTCTTCTAGCTTGATCTTTATAAGGGTGATAATCAAACTGTAATTTCAATTATATCCTAACTCTTTTAGGTGAGGTTTTTTAACAGTAATCTTGATCATAAGTTTCCCGCCCCCCCCCCCCCCACTAAAAGGATATTCCCCTAGTTTCAAAGTCACACTTGGAAGGAGAAGCTAGAAAATTGGGCAACATTATATCTTCAATGTAAGAGAAGCAAGTGTTGCTCAGGTTATACCCAAAGGAAATAACATACCAACTTCTCTTTAAACTTTTACTGAAATGGTGAGCCTCAGTTCATGAAGTGAACGTCTTTAATAAACTCTCTTCACCTTTAAAGCTCTTACACCTCGAAGCGTGCTCTAACTCCTGAACACAATTCTTCTGTGAGGGATCATGTGTTTCCATATTAAAAAACAAGAGAACAAAGTTGAAAAAGAAAAAGGAAAGCGCGAGTCCTCACTGCCAGGACTCAGGCTTATCTCAGCAGCCTCCTATTTTTAACTAGATTGCAAATGGTATCCGTGATCAAAGGCCCAGAGCCCTGGAGGAACTTGGGCAAACAGCACACAGCAGAAAGCTTCCTGATGATCTGTAAGCAGGAAAGGACTTTTGACATGAAAGACAGCTTAAAACAGCACAAGAATAGCAATAAACCAGCTGTAAAATGCTGAACGTTGCCCTTGAATGAATGCAAATTGTTCCAAATAATTTTTCCTTTTTTCACAGCCTCTGGATGCCCCGCTGGGGCATTTAAACAGCCACATGCTCAGGACACAAAAGCTTCTCTAAGTGAGAAAATACAGTGCACTAATGTGTTTTGAATAAGGGAGCCGTACACATCCAGAGTTGAGATCTGATGCCTCCTTTTCCTTTTGTTGGAGACTAAGTTCATTAACGACAGGCTTGTTGTGGGTACTAACTAAGCTTCTAGTCAATAATGTTGAAGGGTAATTTTTGGTTTAGAAATACTCATTTAACCTCTGAAGTGGTTCTTAATATAAAAGATAAATGGGTTATTGAGTCTTCACATAGGACTATTCATGCCACTGGAATGTATATTCACCTAAAGATTAAGAAGTATGGTGCTCACTTTTCTTTATTGTTTTCTGTTAGAAATACCATTTCTGTTAGAAATATACCATAGAAATACTATGAATTCTGTGATGTTTATATATCTTTTTCACTATAAGTCATGACAACAGTATTATTATATTTCATATTTGCATAGTTATTAAATATTTATATGTATGATTTCATTTAATTCACAAAAATGCTTTCAAATATATTAATGTTCTCCTACATAAACCTTTGAATACATACATAAAACAAAATGATCTCTCTCAAAAATGATACTTGTCCTAATCAATTTTGTTAACTATTTAAGCTGAAATAATAGATTAAAAAGAAATCTCTTAATACATCATTATTTTAAAAATACATTGTGTAGTTTAGGACACAATATGCTTACAATTAAAAGACACATTTTATTTCACAAGAGAAAAAAAATTACCTTCAAATAATTTGGCAATTCACTAGTAACAGTTAAAAAGAAGGATGTATTTAAAAATCAAGCTATCAAAAACCCTTTAAAGTTACTCACATAGATACAGATATGTTGTATTTGATTAAATTTATGTGTTGCTTTAATATTAAATTTAACCACAATATTTATGAATCAAAACATATAAATTACATTTAGGGTTATAACTAAATGAGCTATGATATCAAACTCTTCTGTAAAAAATATTTTGCTTAATAAATTATTACCTAAGTCTACATTGCCACACGTGCATGAAAATAAAATTATTTGAGATAGTTACTTTGTGATCTCACATGGAATAAACATCCCCACAAGACCATGTACTATAAATACATACATATATATATATATATATATATATAGTACAACCAGAGAAGCAAAATATTCCTCTGCCTAAATATTAAAAATCACTTTAAAAGGTAATATTTTAAGTGAAACATTCATGGAAAAGGGAATTTTTCTCCGCACTACTCAGCATAAACACATTTATGTTTAGAAGCATCGCACTGAAGATTTCCTATAGGGTCAACTATTATATATTAAATTTCTAAGTACTTTCTATGAAAGTAGTCAAGTTATCAAAAACTCTTTTTTCAAGTATAGAAAAGTGATACTGTTAAAAATCTATACTTAGTTGTTTAGTGTCATGCAAACCAATAATATTTATTAGTAAGAGTATAGTATGTATTAAAATCTAAATCCTATTGCCCCAGAGATTTATTTCTTATTATACTCTGTTTTTACTTTTATAATAATAAATATGAAAACAGTAAGTACACAAAGCCTTACTGTGCTTCACTGGGGAACCAGCTAGATGACTAGCACAATTGCTCTGATTTTAAACCATGTTTTACTTAAGACTAATTTTTCATCAGTGTTAGAGGTTAATAACACTGTTATTTCCTCTATTACCTGGATTTAATAAAAGCAGTGGGGCATAACATTCTGTAAAGCCAGGCAATAAGAGGAAATAACACAAATGTTAACCTCTAACATAAATGTAATGGTAATTACTCCAGTCTAGTTTTAAAATTAATGCCTTTGGTAGTCTCCCAAGTGGCCAGAAAAAAATTCTCTCCCTTCAGTGTTCTAGCAACTACCAAGATCCAAGGTCAAGGGCAAATTATGCCATCAGTTTATATGTTTAACAACATTTGTGCACTGTATCAGCTTTCAATATAGAAGTACATGATATTAGGAATAAAACACTGCAATAAAGTAATAAAACTGTAATTAAAAATTAGCTAAACTGAAATTACATGTTGAAAATGTGAACCAAAAAATGTTGCAATACAGGAAAGTTGATCCATCTTCTCATATGTCAAATACAAAATCAAGCTACATAATATGGTAGGTGAATATCCAAATTAAATAGATAAGACAGGGTAGCATGCAAAAGAATTTCATCTATATTTAACCAGTACTTTTTAAAGGGGCATCTATGAAATGTTCATTATTTAATTTGCTTTCATTCTTTGTAAAAACCTATTATGGGTATTTTTATATACATACTTCAGTAATGTTTCTCTATTTGATAAGCATACTTTTCTAATGTTTTGGCAGGTAGAATTAAGTTCAGTTTTATTACATGTCAACTTTGTCTTCCATAGCACCAAGTCATGTCAGCAACCTCTCTGCAAACTGTTGTCAGCAAGTTTAAGATTAATTCCTATTAATTATCTCAGATCTTCAAGCCCTGCAGTGTGTTCTCTGAGAACCAAGTTTCAGATTTGATTTTTGCAATTCTGCTAAGCCCATTTGCATTTTGTAGGTCCACCAAAGTAAAAATGTTCCAAGCTTTCATCTTTCAAACACCACTACTCAATACAAACTTCAACCATCTATTATTTCTTGTTAGCTTTTCATAGTCAGTTTTCGAAAGTAAAAATGTGCCTCCAAACTATTGATGACCCAGAATTTGTTGGAATCCTTTCTTAATAATGCTAAATGCCTTGTATACATAGATCTTGTCACTCATTTCTTGTACCCTTCAAAGCATGAGTACTGGGTGGCATCCAACAATATTTACTGATAGTCAGGCAACATGGAACCAGGAAGAAAAGATCTTTGTTCAATCGGAACCAGCCCAGCCTTACCATACAACTTACATCATATATCAAAAATCACATACACACAAGTACATATAAAATAGAACCAACAAAGACCTTGTGTAATAATCTATAAGGGAAAAGCATCTGAAAAGGAATATGTATGTATAACTGGATTACTGTGCTATATACACCTAAAACTACAGAATACTAAATGAACTATATTTCAATTTTTAAAAGTAATCTAATTTACGATCCACCTCTTGTTACATAGATTGTGAAAGTCAAAGTGTCAGCACTAAATATATCTTATCCTTTGACAATTGGCAGGTAGGGTAGGAACTGCAGTGGTAACTAAATCTTTCAAAGGAAATTCTAATTAGCACAACAAATATTAATTAGGATGACAATATCATTTTCAAAGTATATATCAGCTTAGTCTTTGAAGAGCTTGAAATCTTTATCACCCTGTAAAACATGGGGGACGGGGGAGGGAGGACCTCAAACAGCCTTACAGGAAGTTTCAGAAAGAGAAATTTAATATCTGACTGATGAGAAGGAACACCAGTGGCCCAGAGCCATGAACAAGGTCGCTTAAAAAGACAGAAAACCCTCCTCAGGTGTGGTCCCTTGACTGTGTATTTACACTGGCTCCTGTGTTGAGAGGAGGCCTTCACGGTTTTGGAAACTGCCAACAACTCCTGGCTGAGTGCAGCAGTAAACACGGTCTGTGATGCTAACCTCTGGTGCACTCCGCGTGTACCAGGTCTCCTAAGGCCTTCCCTCCTCTCTGTCACAAGGTAGAACAACATTTGAGGTCAAGACATTAGGGGGTGCAGGGAGCAATGAGAGAAGCCAAAAAAACCCCAAAAGTGACAGAGTTCATTGTTTAAAACAGTGGGTTGCGTTAGTTAGCATCCACCCAGACCACTTACCAGCTCTATGACCAACTAATTATTTAATCTCCCAAAGTTTCTTCACCCATAAAATTAGAATTAAAACTGTATCTACGTCATAAAGTCAGCACGAAAATCTCTGTAAAGCAAGGACTGGTATGCAATAATTACAGTCTGACTGGAATGCTCACTAAAAACCATCAGGAAACCAAGACTTCAAAATAAAATGCAAATACAAAGTTGCACGTTGATCTTTTACTATTCAAACCAAGAATTCAAAAATAAGTTACTTAATTTAGAAAAGTTCCAAGGAACATGTGCTTATATTTTATGTGATAAAAACCTCAATATCATAGTCTTAAAAAGACAAAAGCCATACCTTCTCCCACTAAGAAAATGCCACCTCACCTAATGAACTATGAAAAGCTACACATTCTTAAAATTTATTTTACTGAAGTATAGTTAATTTACAATGTTGTGCTAATTTCAGCTGTTCAACAAAGTGATTCAGTTATATAGACATTATTTTTCATATTCTTTTCCATTATGGTTGATCACAGGATATTGAATATAGTTCCCTGTGCTATACAGTAGGACTTGGTTGTTTATTATAACTATACATTTGAAGAAAGAATAACCAATTATAGTTTCCTCATAAATTTTTATTGGATAAAATAAAGTCAGACTTCCTTCATTTATTACAAATATTCAACTCTGCATGTATATTTGACAGTATAATGAAACCTATCAAAGTGAAACAAAGACAAACAATATGTGGTCTTAATGCCCAAAGAGTTTAGAATCTAGTAGACGAAAAAGGGCATGCATAAATAACTGTAATACTGACTCACAAGAGAAATGACAAAGATGTTTCAAAGCTTCCAGAGTACAGAGTCCAAGGATGAGGAGGATGCCATAGTAAAAGATGACTCAGGCCAGGAGAAAAGTAAATCCTGAATGTCTTGAATGAACATCCATTTGTGTGCTAGGAACATAACCAAATATATGGCTGATTGCTCCCACAACAAGAATTACCCAAATGATGGGGGAGAACTTGCCCCACATCCCACCATCACCATGACTATTTGAAGATCCAGAAGGAAGTTCCAGGGGAAAAGTTAATGCTTTGCTGCCTCCACACAGTTTAAAAACTATTTAGAGCCCGAACCATTTCTTATTCAACTTTGTATTCTTTGGCACGTAAAACAAAAATTGTAGACCACTTAAAGAGCTGGTCTCTTGGTCAGAAACCAGAATTCCCTTAGTTTTACAGCATGTCCTCTGAGTCCAGAAATTAATCCCTACCAGTCAGAACTACCTCTGGCTTTTAGGGAACAAATCCTTGTTTTAGGAAGATACCTCCTCTGGGATCAAGGCATTCCACCAACAACTAGTGGCCTTTTATGAATAAAATAGTCCTCAGTTTTGTTGGTCCCTCGTTCTTGTATAGTTTGTTAATTTTGAGAGACCTAGGACTTTTCCCAAAATTAATATCCATTTTCTTAATGACCTAAGAAGATATGGTGATGGTGGATGTCATTATGGGCTTCCCTGGTGGCTCAGTGGTTAAAAGAATCTGCCTGCAGTGTAGGAGATATGGGTTCAATCTCTGGGTTGGGAAGATCCCCTGGAGGAAGGCATGGCAACCCATCCCTTCTGTATTCTTGCCTGGAGAATCCCATGGACAGAGGAGCCTGGTGGGTTACAGTCCATGGGGTCACACAGTAACAGACACATCTGAAGCCACTAAGCACATATGTAAGCATGATGCCATTATATTATTTAAATTCTGTTAAGTGCTAAATCCAATGTTACATGAAGATATTGATTTTTACTTCCTGAGCTATAGAAATCCAAAGGCATTGATATATCTTAAGAAATTATGATGGGCGAGAGTCAATACCAGCTAAGGTGGCCCATAATCAGGAAGTTGTCTAACTAAAATAGTATAGGAGATAATCTTAGAGAAATTAATTATCAATGAACTTTGTGCTGTTTCAGCTTAGAGCCAGTCTAAACCTGGGAAACTTGTAGTTCAGGAAGATTAAAGTCATTCTAGGATTCACTGATTTAAGTATTTGGCTGCAAATCTTAGAAATCTGCTCTAGGACCTCTGTCCTAAAGCAGTTCATTTCTCTTAACAGGGTGAGTGGGATTTTTGCAACTGGGACCACTCTACAGTCAGAGCCCAGACTTTCCAAATCTCCATCTCCCAGGCCGGTTGGCAATTAAATAGGGCCCAAAGGAAATGGACTAATGTTACTCAGTTGTGTCAGGGACTCTTTCAGATCCAATGGACTGCAGCCCACCAGGCTCCTCTGTCCATTGAATTCTCCAGGCAAGAATACTGGAGTGGGTTGCCATTTCCTTCTCCAGGGGATCTTCCTGACCCAGGTGTCGAACCCTGGTCTCCTGCATTGCAGGCAGATACTTTACCGTCTGAGCTACTATGGAAGCTAGAGTTCCCTAATTAAGGGTACTAATAACAGGTTTCTATATACATAGCTTAAAAAGAGGAAAAGGCAAATGGAGATGATCTAAAGAGAAAGTAGGACATTTCAATGAATCACCTATAACCAAAAGTTGTTTTAAGTCTAGACAGAAGCTTTAGAAAATACTAATGTTCTTAGTTTGAAGAAAAAAAAAATAGCTACATGAACCTCAAATCACTCTTTCTGAAATACCTGAAAAAAAATTAGTTATAAATAGCTAAATCACAAGAAATTTGTGAATCAACTTACTGGGAAGAATTAGAGAAGATTTAAAGTTATCAAACGGTAAAGCATCTGCCTATAATGTGGGAGACCCTGATTCAATCCCTAGGTCGGGAAGATCCCCTGGAGAGGGAAATGGCAACCCACTCCAGTATTCTTGCCTGGAGAATCCCATGGACGGAGGAGCCTTGTGGGCTACAGTCCGTGGGGTCACAAAGAGTCAGACACGACTGAGCAACTTCACTTTCTTTCTTTCTAAAGTTACTCGTAAGGGGGTATTATGAATAACTTGGTAATTTAAAGTTAAGAGCAAAATGGATACTTTTAAGAATCCAGAGACGTTGAACTGTTTCTATTCATTTTGAATATGGAATAGAGATGACCTTTTCATTTCCTACTTTTGATTCATGTGAAAAGATAAATGCTTAGTAGCAGAGCAACTGCCATTGTAAATCCATTCATCAGATAGGGCCATGGAAAGACACTGCCGCCGCTGGTACAGGGTCTTCTAACATGATACTTGAAGAGAGTAGAAAGTTAACTCTGATAAATGTTGCTAATAGAAAAATACAGCTCATCTTGATGTCACTGTGTTAGCTTTTTCCCCATTTCACCCAGCCAAAGCAGATAAACCAGCCCAGAGCAGGGATATAGGTGAGGAGATTCTGAGAGTGGAAGAACTCACAGCTACAGAACACCATTGTGAGACCTTAAATTTGTATTATTCTTGAACTTTAAAATGCAAAAATAAATAAAATGGAAAAGAAAGTTTCCTGATAATTTCTCATAATCATGTCAATAGCGCTACAAGACAAAGAGGAAATCAATTATGCTACAGATGAAGAAGAAAAGGCTCCACAAACTTGCATAGGTTTCTCCAGAGTTCCAAGACCTAATAAATAGAAATTTTAGAACTAAAACAAATGTCCTTCAGTCTGAAGCCAAAGAAATCTTCCTGCTATACAGGCCACAAGCCATCCTGTCCATATTCCTTTCTGTAGTCTCAGGACTTCTCCAACTATACAGCCCTGATAAGAAAACTTCTAGGTTAATGGCTAAAAGATTCTCCCCCGTTAGGGACACCCAGAGAGGTTCACAGAGTTACATGAAGAAGAGGAGAGGGAGGAGGGAGATAGAGATGAACAGGAGGAGAAAAAGAGGGACTCAAGAGGAGAGAGACAGATCTACGCAGCTGTCTGTTCCCAGAGTGTTCTCCGTAGCCCAGTCACCTACAAGGATTCACAGAATTGGATTGGGAAGAGAAGGGGAAAGGAGGAAATAGAGGTGTTCTGAGGTAGAAAACAGAGAGTCAAGATTGGGAGAGAATAATCTTTGGTTTAAAAATAGGGCTTCTCTTCTTCTTTTTTTTTTTGTAAGGTTATAGTGTATTGAAAATGAAAATTAAGGAGTAGTAGAGGAGTACTAGAGGACTTTAAAAGAAATAAGAGAAAAAGAAAAATAGAAAATAGAAGAGAAAAAGGAAAGAAAAAAAAGAAAAAAAAAGAAAGAAAAAGAAAAAAAAAAGAAAAGAAAAAAAAATTTTTTTCCCCCTAATTAAAAAATCGTAAAAGTCTCCTTTCGAAGACAATGGGCTGCTTTTCTGGGCGCCTGATGACCTCAGCTAGCGATCCGAAGTTGTTTTGCGAAGTTTGCTCTGCGTTCAGTTATTCTTTTGATGAATTTGTAGGAGAGAAAGTGGTCTCCCCGTCCTACTCCTCCGCCATCTTGGCTCCTCCCTCCCATATTCCTAAGTTCATAAGCAACTGAATTGACTTGCTTCCTCCATGCAGATGTTCCGTGGAATTCCTCTATTATTTAAAACAAATGTATTAAAACCTTGGTTACAACAAGACAGAGGAAACCTGAAAGTTATTCTGCATCTGTTTTTGTTACGCATGGTAACCAAGGAGACAAAAACACCCACGGGCTCTTCTTCTGCTACTAGTAGTTGAGTATTAGTGTTTTATGTCCTTGATGGCCATATTTGATTTTTTTAAGAGACAGAAAATAAACAAAAGCTCTATGTGCTGTTTCCTCTGTTTGCAAGAACTGTGACCTTTGACTCTCATAAATCTATTCAAAGCTGAGGTCTGGAGATGGGGTGTTTCAGGAATGTTCAAAATATAGCTTGAGATTTATAGAACTGCAAACTTTTCTTGGCTTTTCTTGGTCCATTTTATTTGATAAAACTTAACTGGTAAACAAAGTGACTGCACATCCTCTACAAAACATCCATTAGGTTATCTTGCTTTATCCCAAACTAGAGTTTGTTTGCACAAAGAATTAATGAGAGGGGTTATTGAAGGACTTTAGTCTTTTCTTTTCTTCCATTAGGACAAATTGTTTGCAATACCAGTACTAATGAAGGCAAATAAAAGTAATTGACATTCTAACATATAACTCATTTTCAGGGAGTCTACTGTTAAAATAGAAAAACATGTTTCTTTCAAAAAGTCCTTTGAGGGTCTTGATGTTACAGTAGTTGAAATTTCCGTTAGTGTGTATAAAGACCATGCTGTTCCAACTAGCACTGAGCAAGATCTCAGAAACTTGAATAAGACAGTTTCCTTAAGCTGTGTTTCAGCCTTACTATGTAAAATATGGCCCTATAATCAAGGCTGTATGTTATATTTTTCATAATGAATCTGTCGTTGGTGTTTAAATTAGTTGGAATGAACATAATACATTTCTGTGTCTAGAAATATTTCAAGAAAAGCCTCAACATCTAATATTTCAGAATGTATTTTAAGAATCTATCATGACTTGAAAGATGGCACTGATAAACCTACTTCAGGGTGGCAATGGGGACGCAGATACAGAGAACAGCCTTGTGGACACAGTGGGAGAAGGAGCGGGTGGTTTGAACTGACAGAGTAGCATGGAAGTAGGTACTTTACCTAATGGAAAACAGATAGCCAGTGGGAATTTGCTTGGTGACGCAGCGAGCTCAGCCCAGTGCCCCGTGACAACCTAGAGGGGTGCAATGGGGTGGAGGTGGGAGGGAGGCTCCGCAAGGAGGGGACATAAGCATACCTGTGACTGATTCATGTTGATGTATGGAGGAAACCAACACAATAATGTAAAGCAATTATCCTCCAATAAATTTTTTTTTTTTTTTTAAAGAATCTATCATGAGACCAGAGCACTGAACTAGTGTTGATAATGTGGTATAGACGGTGGCAGTGCTGACTCTTCTGGTTGAAATGATGATTCCTGAAAACGGAGGTAGAATTCTTCCTCCCATCTTTCAGGATTCAGTCATCCTAAAACCTCATTTGATAGCTAGCCACTCTGGGCCATACCTGATGTGGAAAGATTTCTGACTACCCTACCTCCTCAAAGCAGTTCCTAATAAGGGGTGCTTGCATTCCAGAGGATCACCAGGTCATCCTTTTATACTTATTTTTAATTTAAAAAGTAGGAAAGCAACCAGGTTTACTAGCATTTAATATACAGATTGAAACTGGTTCCATCATTAAGCTTACAGGTCAGAGGGCTTTAGGGATTCTATTATAGTAAATTTTGAGATTGTATTACCTTGAGTGGAAAAATATTTACTGCAATCTGCACTAAAATGAGAAGCTGACATGAAAATCTCAAGTACTATAAGGAGACTGGTTGACTCATGGTAAAGTTTTTTAAAAAGCTGGAGTATCTGAAGATGAGTTTCATGTTTTTCTCTTATTAAAAAAAAAAAAAAGCTATTCCAAATTTCTTAACTTTCCTATGATTATGATTAAAAATGCCTGCTTAGCAGTATTTAAACACACTCACACCCTTAATATGTACCAATATAAAAGAGGCATTTTGAATAAGAAGTGAGAAAATGATTGTTTTGGAAAACAGTTCCTGCTATCAAGAGAAAACTTTGAAAACAGATGTTTGGCAAAGTTTTCATCATTATGCAACTTTGTTAGTGAAAACAAGTTAAGTATGTCGATTATAAAACACTTATCTGCACATTTTGAAAATTAGATGTTATATATTTTATAGAAATAGATAATATTTGTTAATTTGTGTTACTGTTTTATTTAGAGTTTTTGCATCTCTGCTTACAAAAGACATTGGCCCATATTGTATTCACTTCTTCCTCTCTCTCTCTCTCTGGCTTTGGTAAGTTGAGAAACTTCTGTATTCCTTAATTTTTGAAAATGTGTCCAAAACAGATGTTATCTATCCTTTGAAAACTTAGTGAAACCTATACTTAAAAATTGTCTCATTTTGTGCCCATTTTGTGAGTAGGTTCCTGACCAGGTAAGTGACAATGGTTTTAGATTAAATACTTTTTAAATTTCTTTTCTGTCAATTTTGGTGTCATACAGTCTTTTGGAAAATTGGCCAGTTTACTCAAGTGTTTATATGAAAATTTTAATATTTTAATATTTATTTTTAATAGTTATATTCTATAGATACTCATGGTCCTTTTTATTAATAATATTTGTACTGCCTTTTTAAAAATCAGTTTTGTTAAAGGAATTTTTTTTAGAGAAATAGATTTTAAGTCTATGCTTCTTTGTTTTATATTTAATTAATGTTTTTCTTCTGTCTTCTTCATTTCCTTAGTTTATATCCCAAGTTTGCTTCTTGAATGTACTTTGTCTCTGTCTTTCTGACTTTTAGTGCTGAACTCATAGAAAGAACATTAATTTTCAAAGTGTCTTCACCACTATTATATGAACTTGAGATAGGATTCCCTACAAGCCATTTAGCTGCCTTCCACAAGTTTTGATATGTAGTGTCTCATTGTTGCTTAATTGCAACTTTCATTTTTATTTCTTCACATTGTCATGGTTTAAAGCATGGTAACTGAAATCAAATTATCTGGACTTTCAGGCTTAGCTCTATCCTTCATTAACTCGATGCTTTAATTTCCTCATCAGCAAAATAATAACAGGAGTAGAACCTACTGCTAGGGTTTTATGCCATATATATTGTGTATATATATGACACAGTGTGTATGCATATATATATTGCCATATATGTATTTTATGCCATATATATTTTATGCCATATATATTGTGTATATGTACGACACAGTACATGACCCATGTCAAGCACTCTACTGAAATTTGCTGCTACCTTCATCATCATCTAAATGTCATCGTTATGACATCCAAGAAATACATTGGAGAATGTTGCTTTAAAATTCAAAATACATGTTATATCCATCTATTCAAAATATATTGCTGTGTAACGTTATTGCCTATGATCAGACAATATCCTATTGATTTACTGGTATTTGTTGTGATTGACTTTGTAGCCTGTTCTAGGGTCAATATTTGTATAAGTTTCATGAGTGTTTGAAAAATGATCTCTCTACTCTGTACTGTTGGGTGAGAGATTTTCTAGATACACATTAGACCAAATATGTTAGTTGTGTTATTCACTCTGTCTGTATATGTATTAAATTTATATGCTTGATGCCAGTACTACACAGAGTTGTGTTAAAATCTTCCACATACATGAATTTGTTAAGTCTTCTTAAATTATTTCAATTTTGCCTCATGGATTTGAGGATGTGTTGTTAGTTGCACACAGGTTGAAACTGCTACATATTCTCAGGGAATAGATTTATCATTAAAATATGATTATCTTTATCTCTAGTAATCTATTTTTGGTTTCAAATCTATTTGGTGTGATATTAATATAGCATGTCTAATATATTTTTCCATTTGTTTACTTTCAGCCTTCCTGTGTCACTGTTTCGCCATTTCTCACAAAGTACATAAATTTAAATTAAGAAAATCTCTGTGCTTTAACTGGCCATATGATTAATCAGTTTGCATCCATTGAGATGTTTTTATATACTTGAATTACTATACCATTTTGTGCTGTGTCATTTTTGTTGTTGTTTGTTCTCCTTTCCTGGCATCTAATGAATTTATTGAATTATCTTCATTCTCTCTTTACAATATTGGAAGTTCTTTTAGTGGAGACCCCGATGTTTTATTTTGTTTTTAAATTTTGGACATATGAGTTTAATTATCTTCTAGACCATTCACATGGAGGTAACTGAATGGAAACAAGGGGTCATAAACTTAGAAGAGAGGTAAGTATTTTAGAACAGCATTTTTCATTTAAGCCAATTTGGGTTTAGCTGTTTACCAAACTGGTTCACTTTTTAACATTTAAAATAAAACGTCTTTGCCAAGTTTAAAAAAAAAACAATTTATTAAAACTGGTTTACAGAAATAGTCCAAATAATGTTTTGAAGCACGATTTGAGTGTGTTTCCTCCACGCTTCTTTAAATCTCAAGTTTTCTTTGGCAAATGTATCTAAAATGCCACATTTTCATTTTAGAGATTAAAATTTACATTTATATAACAGAGTGCAATAAATTGGTGTTCATAGGATAAACTCCCTCTAAGCCCTAGCGGTTTATACTTCTCCTTTGAAGGCAGCACTAGTGGTAAAGAACCCGCCTGCCAATGCAGGAGACATAAGAGATGCGGGCTCAATGCCTGAGTCAGGAAGATCCCCTGGAGAAGGAAATGGCAACCCACTCCTTATTCTTGCCTGGAGAATCCCATGGACAGAGGAGCCTTGAGGGTTACAGTCCTTGGGGTCGCAAAAGACTTGGACACAACTGAAGTGACTTAGCAGATCGCACATTTAAAATTTATAAATATCTTTTAATTAAGTTGTCATTCTCAAGGCTGTTTGGAGAAAAATTTGTGAATTATGTATCTATAAATTCTTACTCTTTGCTCTCTTTTCCTTTTGTATCAGCTGGATACCTAATTTATAAAGTACTAGGGAAGAAGAAGCCATGCAATAGAAAGACTTCAGTCTCTGACACTGTGTAGAAGACCTTGGTCCCCAATACTAGGATCCTTGATCTGCTCTTATGTAAGCAAGAAGATAACTCCTATTGTGTTAAGTCACTGAAATTGTAAAGGCTATTTGTCACAGCAATGACCATTATCTTCCTGATACATATTTTTTTATTCACTTCAACAATTTACCTTTTTAGTTGATGTATATATGTATTTAAAGTGATTATAAATATTAATTTCTACCATGCTTATCTGTTCTAATCACTGCACTTATTTTTTTCTTCTTATTTCTTTCTTTTTGTGCCTTTCCAGTTTCAGGTGAGCACTTCATGATTCTATTTTTTTTTCTTCTTTTATCATATCAATTATACTTCTTTTAAAAATATTTTTAGTAGTTGACAGAATTCAATTGTGCATTTTAAACCAGTGTAAATCCACTTTCAAATAACTCTATACTGCTTCATGTATATGTAATAGAGCTATTCCCAATTTGTCCCTCCTGTCTCATTTTCACTTATTCATTCACTTCACTTACCCATATCCCATAATAACCTAATGCATTGTTACTATTACTGCTTTAAACAAAGTTATCTTTTAGTGCAATTAAAAATGAGAAAAGTAAAAGCCTTCATTTTACTTTGATTTATTACTTTGCCAACATGTTTCCTTTCTTCATGTAGGTCTGAATTTCTATCCTATATAAAATTTTCTTTCTCCCTGAAGAACATCTTTTCACATTACTTTCAGGGTAGTTCTGTTGGTGATAAAGTACCTCAAGTTTTCTTTGTCTGAGAAAAACAAAAAATTTTTTTCTTTGCTCTTGAAGAATGATTTTACTGGCTATGGAATTATATACTGATGATTTTCCCTCAAAACTTTAAATATTTCCCTCCACTGTCTTATTTCTGATAAGAAGGTCACTATAATTCTTTTCTTTGTTCATCTGTAAGTATGGTATATTTTTCCTTTTAGATTCAAGATTTTTCTCTGTGGCTTTGATTTCCTACAGCTTGAATATGATATGCCTAGGTGTAGTTTCTTGATTTTTTTTTTTTTTTTTTGAAGGAGGACGTGCAGTAATTCTCCTTCTTGGTATTCTCTGAACTTCCTAGATCTGTGGTTTAATGTATGATTAATTTTGGATAGTTTTCAGCCATTATGACTTCATATATTTCTTCTGTTTCTTCTTTATCTGGTATTTCAATTAAGCATATGTTACTTTTTTGCAGTTGTCTCATAGTTCTTGAATGTGCTTGAATCTTTTCTCCTTTCCCTTTCAATTTGGTATTGACATATTTATATTCTATTGACCTATTTATTCTATTGACCTATCTTTGTTCTCACTAAATCTATACTCAGGCATGTCCAATCTACTGTCGAGTGCATCAGAGACGCTCTGCCTTTCTGTCTGATTTCTAATATTTCCTTTTGATTCTTTCCTAGAATCCTCCCCTCTTCACTTTCATTACTCATCTCTTCTTATGTGTTTTCTGCTTGTTCCTTTAATCTTTAACTTATTAATCATTGTTACATTAAATCCTGGTAATTTCAGTATCTGTGTGTACCCTTTTGATTCTGATTCTTGCTTTGTTTCTTTAGACTCCATTTTTCTTGCTTTTTGGCATGCTTCATAATTTTTTTAAAGTCAGATTTTTTGTGCTAATGTTTGCTATAAATGTAGGGTCCAGAGAATTCAATTTCCTCTAGTATACTTGTTTTTATCTTCCCTATTGACTTTGGACTTCCCTAAGTACTCTTCTTCAGAGATAATCTGCATTTTACAGCTCTTTCCATTATAATCCACTAGGCTGCTACTTTGGAGCCTGGTTGGTGTGATAAAGTGTGGTAGAAGGGAGGCATTATGTAGTCTAAGCATTAAATCTCAGGTTTTAGGATGCCTGGGTCCCTGGGCTGTGACCCTCATAAGAGCATCTTCATGGTATAACTTTTTTCCCCCTTAGGTGAGACCAGAAAACTGGTTGGAGTAAGGATGCCCTTCCCTCACCTGGGATAAGGCTCTGATAAGACAGTAAAGGATCTGCCTGCAATGCAGGAGACCTGGGTTTGATCCGTGGGTCAGGAAGACCCTCTGGAGAAGGAAATGGCAGCCCACTCCAGTATTCTTGCCTGGAGAATTCCATGGACTGAGGAGCCTGGTGGGCTACAGCCCATGGGGTCGTGAAGAGTCGGATATGACTGAGCAACTAACACTTTCCTTTTTTTCACAAAGTCTTTTCCCCTCAAGCATATGTCTTTGTTATGGACAACTCTCTGGGAATATTTCACCATGATTACTCTTCCCCTTTCTGTGCCAAAGCCACAAGAGGATTTTCTTGGATCTTCACTGTGAGACAAGCTGGGTTTCAGGAACTTAAAGCTCACTGAAGACCCATAAAGCTGTGGTTCCACACGTTTCTCCCTCTCATCCTGGTTCATATTCGGTCTCCAGTTTTTCCTCAAAATCACCCTTTAAGTGTCCCTATTGGATTACGGCACCAGCAGCTTCCGCTTCAGTTCATGAATAAATCTCAGCTGTGACTCTGTATTTGCCTGCCTCACCAACATTCAGAGTGGGAGTTTGCCCTGCAGTCTCTGTTCTCTGATGGGTCCATGGAAAATCATCAATTTTAAGTGCATTTATCTTCATCAATATAAAGACAGGAATGACCTCCAAGTCCTTTATATATTGGAAATGAAATCAACAGTCCTATTTTAATTTTCTATCCTATAGGTAATTCTTCCCATCACATGAACTAACTGCTCTTATCCATACCTATTGTGTCAGCCTCACATGTTTGCAACGTGCCATGGAGTAAGAATACATGTCAGTCCTTCTCTCCTAATGTGGAACAAAATCACCCACAGAAGTCAAGCCCTTGGAGATTTTCTGAAAAACAAACAAATGCTGTGTCTAGAAAGCAGGGGTGACCATGAATAGAGGACTTGGTCCTGCGAACCAAAGAAAGAGGAACATTGTCTTCTTTTTTTTTTTTTTTTTTTATTTTTCTTTTTCTTCCAGTGGGTTTTGTCATACATTGATATGAATCAGCCATGGATTTACATGTATTCCCAATCCCGATCCCCCCTCCCACCTCCCTCTCCACCCGATTCCTCTGGGTCTTCCCAGTGCACCAGGCCGGAGCACTTGTCTCATGCATCCCACCTGGGCTGGTGATCTGTTTCACCATAGATAGTATACATGCTGTTCTTTTGAAATATCCCACCCTCACCTTCTCCCACAGAGTTCAAAAGTCTGTTCTGTATTTCTGTGTCTCTTTTTCTGTTTTGCATATAGGGTTATCGTTACCATCTTTCTAAATTCCATATATATGTGTTAGTATGCTGTAATGTTCTTTATCTTTCTGGCTTACTTCACTCTGTATAATGGGCTCCAGTTTCATCCATCTCATTTAGGACTGATTCAAATGAATTCTTTTTAATGGCTGAATAATATTCCATGTGTATATGTACCACAGCTTCCTTATCCATTCATCTGCTGATGGGCATCTAGGTTGCTTCCATGTCTGGCTATTATAAACAGTGCTGCGATGAACATTGGGGTGCACGTGTCTCTTTCAGATCTGGTTTCCTCAGTGTGTATGCCCAGAAGTGGGATTGCTGGGTCATATGGCAGTTCTATTTCCAGTTTTTAAGAAATCTCCACACTGTTTTCCATAGTGGCTGTACTAGTTTGCATTCCCACCAACAGTGGAAGAGGGTTCCCTTTTCTCCACACCCTCTCCAGCATTTATTGCTTGTAGACTTTTGGATAGCAGCCATCCTGACTGGCGTGTAATGGTACCTCATTGTGGTTTTGATTTGCATTTCTCTGATAATGAGTGATGTTGAGCATCTTTTCATGTGTTTGTTAGCCATCTGTATGTCTTCTTTGGAGAAATGTCTGTTTAGTTCTTTGGCCCATTTTTTGATTGGGTCATTTATTTTTCTGGAATTGAGCTGCAGGAGTTGCTTGTATATTTTTGAGATTAATCCTTTGTCTGTTGCTTCATTTGCTATTATTTTCTCCCAATCTGAGGGCTGTCTTTTCACCTTACTTATAGTTTCCTTTGTAGTGCAAAAGCTTTTAAGTTTCATTAGGTCCCATTTGTTTAGTTTTGCTTTTATTTCCAATATTCTGGGAGGTGGTCATAGAGGATCTTGCTGTGATTTATGTCGGAGAGTGTTTTGCCTATGTTCTCCTCTAGGAGTTTTATAGTTTCTGGTCTTACATTTAGATCTTTAATCCATTTTGAGTTTATTTTTGTGTATGGTGTTAGAAAGTGTTCTAGTTTCATTCTTTTACAAGTGGTTGACCAGTTTTCCCAGCACCACTTGTTAAAGAGGTTGTCTTTTTTCCATTGTATATCCTTGCCTCCTTTGTCAAAGATAAGGTGTCCATAGGTTCGTGGATTTATCTCTGGGCTTTCTATTCTGTTCCATTGATCTATATTTCTGTCTTTGTGCCAGTACCATACTGTCTTGATGACTGTGGCTTTGTAGTAGAGTCTGAAGTCAGGCAGGTTGATTCCTCCAGTTCCATTCTTCTTTCTCAAGATTATTTTGGCTATTCGAGGTTTTTTGTATTTCCATACAAATTGTGAAATTCTTTGGTCTAGTTCTGTGAAAAAATACCGTTGGTAGCTTGATAGGGATTGCATTGAATCTATAGACTGCTTTGGGTAGAATAGCCATTTTGACAATATTGATTCTTCCAATCCATGAACACGGTATGTTTCTCCATCTGTTTGTGTCCTCTTTGATTTCTTTCATCAGTGTTTTATAGTTTTCTATGTATAGGTCTTTTGTTTCTTTAGGTAGATATACTCCTAAGTATTTTATTCTTTTTGTTGCAATGGTGAATGGTATTGTTTCCTTAATTTCTCTTTCTGTTTTTTCATTGTTAGTATATAGGAATGCAAGGGATTTCTGTGTGTTAATTTTATATCCTGCAACTTTACTATATTCATTGATTAGCTCTAGTAATTTTCTGGTAGAGTCTTTAGGGTTTTCTATGTAGAGGATCATGTCATCTGCAAACAGTGAGAGTTTCACTTCTTCTTTTCCTATCTGGATTCCTTTTACTTCTTTTCTGCTCTGATTGCTGGGCCAGAACTTCCAACACTATGTTGAATAGTAGTGGTGAGAGTGGGCACCCTTGTCTTGTTCCTGATTTCAGGGGAAATGCCTTCAATTTTTCACCATTGAGGGTGATGTTGCTGTGGGTTTGTCATATATAGCTTTTTATGTTGAGGTATGTTCCTTCTATTCCTGCTTTTGGAGAGTTTTAATCATAAATGAGTGTTGAATTTTGTCAAAGGCTTTCTCTGCATCTATTGAGATAATCATATGGTTTTTATCTTTCAATTTGTTAATGTGGTGTATTACATTGATTGATTTGCGGATATTAAAGAATCCTTGCATTCCTGGGATAAAGCCCACTTGGTCATGGTGTATGATTTTTTTAATATGTTGTTGGATTCTGTTTGCTAGAATTTTGTTAAGGATTTTTGCATCTATGTTCATCAGTGATATTGGCCTGTAGTTTTCTTTTTTTGTGGCATCTTTGTCTGGTTTTGGAATTAGGGTGATGGTGGCCTCATAGAATGAGTTTGGAAGCTTACCTTCATCTGCAATTTTCTGGAAGAGTTTGAGTAAGATAGGTGTTAGCTCCTCTCTAAATTTTTGGTAGAATTCAGCTGTGAAGCCATCTGGTCCTGGGCTTTTGTTTGCTGGAAGATTTTTGATGACAGTTTTGATTTCCTTGCTTGTGATGGGTCTGTTAAGATCTTCTATTGGAACATTGTCTTCTTAAAATTTTTTTTTTCTAACTGAGCTTAAGATATTCACCTCGACTGATTTATGAGAGTGTAGGTGGAAGCAAGGGCAGGGGTTGGATTTCCTCAAGCATGTTCTCATGCCCGTATATGTTGCTCTTACTGCACTGATTTGGAGCTAAGGGTGTGTCTTACAAATGCTTAGGGCATGTTCCTGTAATATTTCATTATGTGCCAATGCAGTCATCATCTCCTGCAAAGTAGCAGTGTCTAGAAACAAGTTATCATTAGGAAATAATAAAGGCTATTCATTTTATTGACATCTAAAATGCATGAGAACATTTATGACCAAACTCATATATTTTTCTCATCATGAATATGTGGCATTAATTATCAAGCCTGCTCCAGGGATAGACATATTTATAACATTGTGAAACAGATCTTTCTTCTAAGTTAAGGATGTTGCATTTGGAAGGAAATTACTGTGCTGGTTAATTTGGCCCAGTCTCTGATGACATCTTTCTGCAACCATCAATATTTTTCTCCATGGGTAGCATTTAAAAAATACTTGATATTACATTCTAAACAATGCTGGTAGGAAACTGTGTTTAATATTGTAAATTATTACAATTGAGGCATTACTTAACTAGAAAAAGCTATCTGAGTTATATTTCATTTGAAAAACAATATGACATGTAGTAAAGGAAAAAAATAGTTTATAATAGTTACTACTACCTCATTTAAGATATAATAACCAAGTTACTGCATCAGCTAGCATGCCTAAAAAGACAATATAATATTATATTTCTATACCATTAATATTAATGATAATAAATTGATATTTTTAGCACTACACTGAGAAGAAAGACCTTTGAATCCTCTTATTTTCACAATAGTTTAATTTATTTATTTTTTAATTGAAGGATAATTGCTTTACAGAATTTTGTTGTTTTCTGTCAAACCTCAACATGAATCAGCCATAGGTATACATATGTCCCCTACATCTTGAAACCCTCTCCAACCTCCCTCCCCATTCCACCCCTCTAGGTTAATACAGAGCTTCTATCTGAGTTCACTGAGACATACAGGACATTCCTGTTGCCTATCTATTTTACATTTGGTAATGAAAGTTTCCATGTTACCCTCTCCATACATCTCAAGCTCTCCTCCCCTCTCCCCATGTCCATAAGTCTGTTCTCTATATCTGTTTCTCCATTGCTGCCCTACAAATAAATTATTTGGTGCCATCTTTCTAGATTCTGTATATATGTGTTAATATAGGATATTTGTCTTTCTCGTTCTGACTTACTTCACTCTGTATAATAGGTTCTGGGTTCATACACCTCATTAGAACTGACTCAAAGGCATTCCTTTTTATGACTGAGTAATATTCCATTGTGTATATGTACCACTACTTCTTAATCCATTCATCTGTCGATGGACATCTAGGTTGCTTCTATATTCTAGCTATTGTAAATAGGGCTGCAAAGAACAATGGGATACATGTGTCTTTTTCAGTTTTGTTTTCTTCAGGGTATATGTCTAGGAGTGGGATTGCTGGGTCATATGGTGGTTTTATTCCTAGGTTTTGAAGGAATCTCCATACCATCTTCCATAGTGGTTGTATCAATTTACATTCCCACGAACAGGGCAAGAGCATTCCCTTTTCTCCACACCCTCTCCAGCACTTATTGTTTGTAGACTTTTTTTTTTTTCATTTATTTTTATTAGTTGGAGGCTAATTACTTTACAATATTGTAGTGTTTTTTGCCATACATTGACATGAATCAGCCATGGATTTACATATGTTCCCCATCCCGATCCCCCCTCCCGCCTCCCTCCCCATCCCATCCCTCTGGGTCTTCCCAGTGCACCAGCCCTGAGCACTTGTCTCATGCATCCAACCTGGGCTGGTGGTCTGTTTCACCCTTGATAGTATACTTGTTTCAATGCTATTCTCTCAGAACATCCTACCCTCGCCTTCTCCCACAGAGTCCCAAAGTCTGTTCTGTACATCTGTGTCTCGTTTTCTGTTTTGCATATTGGGTTATCGTTACCATCTTTTTAAAATTCCATATATCACTCATTATTAGAGAAATGCAAATCGAAACTACAATGAGATATCACCTCACACTGGTCAGAATGGCCATCATCAAAAAGTCGTAGAGGTGTGAGGTGATATCTCATTGTAGTTTTGATTTGCATTTCTCTAATAATGAGTGATGTTGAGCATCTTTTCATGTGTTTGTTAGCCATCTGTATGTCATCATTGGAGAAATGTCTGTTTAGGTCTTTTCCCCACTTTTTGACTGGGTTGTTTATTTTTCTGGCATTGAGTTATATGAGCTGCTTGTATATTTTGGAAATTAACCCTATGTCAGTTTTCATTTGCTATTATTTTCCCCCATTCTGAGGGTTGCCTTTTCTCCTTGCTTATAGTTTCCTTTGCTGTGTAAAAGCTTTTAATTTTAATCAGGTCCCACTTGTTTACTTTGGTTTTTATTTCCATTACTCTAGGAGGTGGGTCATAGAGCATCCTGCTTTGATTTATATCATCCAGTGTTCTGCCTATGTTTTCCTCTAAGAGTTTTGTAGTTTCTGGTTTTATATTTAAGTCTTTAATCCATTTTGAATTTATCTTTGTTTATGGTGTTAGGAAGTATTCTAATTTCATTCTTTTACATGTAGCTGTCCAGTTTTCCCAGCACCATTTACTGAAGAGACTGTCTTTGTCCCATTGTATATTCTTGCCTCCTTTGTCAAAAATACAGTACCCATAGGTGCATGGGTTTATTTGTGGGCTCTCTGTCTTGTTCCATTGGACTATATTTCTGTTTTTGTGCCAGTATCATACTGTCTTGATGACTGTAGCTTTGTTGGATAATCTAAAGTCAGGAAGGTTGATTCCTCCAGGTCCATTCTTCTTTCTCAAGACTGCTTTGGCTATTCAGGGTCTTTTGTGTTTATATATGAATTGTGAAGTTTTTTGTTCTGGTTCTGTGAAAAATGCCATTGGTAATTTGATAGGGACTGCATTGAATCTGTAGATTGCGTTTGGTAGTATAGTTGTTTTCACAATATTGATTCTTCCTACCTAGGAACATGGAATATCTCTCCATCTGTTTATATCATCTTTGATTTCTTTCATCAGTGTCTTATAGTTTTCTGTATACAGTTCTTTTGTCTCTTTAGGTAGAGACATCCCTAGATATTTTAAATATTTTATTTATTATATTATATTTCCTATATATTTTATTCTTTTTGTTGTAGTGGTGAATTGGGTTGATTCCTTAATTTCTCTTTCTGATTTTTCATTGTTAATATATAGGAATGCAAGTGATTTCTGTGTATTGATTTTCACAACAGTTTTTAATTGGATATTTTGTGAGAAGCAGAGAAGGCCTATGGCCTTAAAGAATGCATTGATTCCTAGAGTCCTTTCCAGGCTAAAAAGGCAATGGCCCTATATTTTTAGATCAGGTGAGTAAAGAACCCGCTATGTGATCATACATCATAAAATTCTCAAACCATACAGTAGAATCAATGACTGAAACAGAAAATTTCAGCACCAGTCAGAGCTCGGAAAGTTTAAAATAAAAAAGAGGTATGGGACTTCCCTGTGGCTCAGTGGTAAAGAATCTACCTGCCAATACAGGAGACATGGTTTCAATACCTGGTCCAGGAAGATCCCACATGCTGCAGAGCAACTAAGCCCATGCACTAGAACTATTGAACCTGTGTTCTAGAGCCTGGGAACCACAACCACTCAGCCCCCCAGCCACAACTACTCAAGTCTCTTTACCCTAGAGCTCATGCTCCACAACAAGAGAAGCCACTACAATGAGAAATACACACACTGCAAAGAAGAATAGCCCACACTCTCCACAACTAGAGAAAAATCCAAGCAGCAATGAAGACCCACCACAGCCAAAAATAAAAATAAATTAACATTTTAAAAATAAAATTATTTTTAAAAAACTCAAAACTCAATTATCAAAAAAAAAAGAAAAGAGGTTTGAAAGCATTACTTTACATCATTAGAATCAGGCCAGTAGGAAATGGATATTAAGATGTTAGAATCTGCTAAGAAAATGAATGTTTCCTATCACACATTTTTGTGTTCTTATTCCAATGCTTCCACTTACTAATTATGTATCCTAGACCAAGTGTCTGAATTCTCTGAGCCTCATCAGAATAGAACTCTTTATGTCTTTATCTCCAAAATGAATTTAACAGTTTCTCTCCCACACAAACAATGATGAAGATTATATGAGGTAATGTGTAAAAAAAAAAATTCAGTATAATGTTCAGCAAATCTTCAAGACCTATCTAAATGCTCAGACTTATCTCCTTCTTCCTCTCCTGCCTTGTAATCCAAGTAGAAATATTTTCAATTTACTGCTTAAGAAAATCGGTATAAAATTCCCCTTGGTACTATGGTTATTTAGAAATGTTCAGCTATATAACTATTTTGTTTAGTGTTTCAGGGAACACCGTAAAGATTAAACTTGGTCACAGCTACATGATTGTGATTTAATAAGGAAAATGGCACAGACACATATTCTACCTATAAAAAGCGGAGCTGCAGTGATTACAAAAGTGATGAGTAGTTGAGAGGATCCAGAATTATGTTGGTGGTTTGGAGGCCACTGGATTTTACAGAAATTGTCCTGGAAGAAGTGCATCTTAAACTATAATCTGAAAGAGAGAAAGGAAGTGATGAAGCAGAGGAAAGAGTTATCCTGAGCAAATATTTGGATTTACAAGGAGTATCAAGGTCAAGTGAAATATGGCTCTTAACATGGGCAAACACCCACCCAGGCAGGTGCTCAGGACTTTCATTCTTCCTAATAATTACCCATAACTCTCAGTTAGGCTTCCCTGGTGGCTCAGATGGTAAAGAAACTGCCTTCAATGCAGGATACCAGGGTTCAATCCCTGGAGAATTCCATGGAAAAAAGGAGCCTGGTGGCCTACAGTCTATGGGGTCGCAAAGACTCAATACCTGAATCAGCCCTAAGCTGGAGGTCATCTATACTCTAGGCTTTTTCCCCCCATTTCTCTCCATTCCATCAAAGTAGACCTGTCCTACTTTGCAATACTTTTCAGTATTGCATTACCCTCCTCTTTGTTTTTCAAGTAGACTAAGCTCATCTGAACCCACTCCAGTATTCTTGCCTGGAGAATTTCATGGACATAGTAGCCTGGTGGGCTACAGTCCATGGGGTCACAAAGAGTAGGACATGACTGAAGCATCTAACACACACACAAGCTCATCTGACATAATAATATTTACTCATATGAGTGTAGGTATAAAGTACAAAATCCACACTATCCCACAAAAGTACTAATCAAATTTGAATATTTTTCTAGAACTATCCCAGAATCCACTAATCAAAATAAACAGAACCTGTAAACAAAAAATAAAAATTGAAAGCAACAGTTGCCCATTCCAAAGAATGAGCTAACCCATACTTGGGATATATGGTAAATATGGTAAAATAATTTTAAACATTATAAATTGAGTTACAGCATTAGCTAAAGTTATATAAATATTTACTTAATGACAAAATATTTAGCTGTAAAATAATCTTACCTTTGGAGATATTTTATAATTTACAATATGAATGATTTTAATCACAGATGGTATAAAACAAATGCAAGAATATTTTCCCTTGAGTGCTTAGACTGTTTCAAAAACAAAGATAGTTAATTTCTATGCAGAAACATCATGTTTGACACTACAAACATTATCACAAAACACCATTATCTCAAAGCAACATGCATTTAATGAGCTCAGTTATTTCTTATCCAAGAAAACCAAGGATTTTGTAGTCTATTAGGCACCAAAATGTAAAAGATTATCATTGCAAAAAATAAATGTGTGGGGTTTTTTTTTCTCTTTGAAAATGTTCATCTATTAAGAAGTATAATCTTACTTTTAAACTATGAGTGCAAATCTCACTGAATTTAATAGTTTCATTAAACACATCTAGCAGGTTTTAGTAAACCAAGTTTTAAAAATGACTGCTACATATTCTCATGTCAATAAGCAACCACAGGGACTTCCCTAGTGGTCCAGTGGTTAGGACTTTACCTTCCAATGCATGAGGTGCAGGTTCTACCACCCCTGGTTGGGAAGCTAAGATCCCACACGCCTTGCAGTGGAAAATCCAAAACATAAAACAGAACCAACATTACAACAAATTCAATAAAGACTTTTAAAATGGTCCAAATAAAAAGTTCTAAGTAAGAGAATCACAGTGTCCTCTAGGTAGTTACAGTGTTTGCTTTATAGTTAACATCTGAACACTCCCACGTCTCATAGAACCATACATTTAGTTTACATTCCAGATGTACCAAGTGTGAGTCAGAAGACTCTGATAAAGAGGTATGAAGACGTGACAGAAGCCATCTCCTGATGCCATTGCTAAATTTGGAATCATCATCTTCTTGCCTTTGAAAGACAGAGATGAGGAGACCCTTATCTTGAATAATTATCATCAGTCTCTGATTGATATCACCTATTTAATGTATTTCAGGAAATGATAACCCTGCTGCATGAATATTAAGCCAGTGTGACCCAACATATCCCACTGGAAAGGGTTGTTTTGGTTTTTTTTTAAATAAACTTATTTACCCTAGCCAGATTTTAAAGTCCTGCAGCTCTGAATACAAACTGCAAATTTCAGCATCGAAACATGTATATTATCTATAGTGAAACAGATCACCAGCCCAGGTTGGATGCATGAGACAAGTGCTCGGGCCTGGTGCACTGGGAAGACCCAGAGGAATCGGGTGGAGAGGGAGGTGGGAGGAGGGATCGGGATGGGGAATACATGTAACTTCATGGCTGATTCATGTCAATGTATGACAAAACCCACTTGAATATTGTAAAGTAATTAGCCTCCAACTAATAAAAATAAATGAAAAAAAAATTTTTGAAATCAGGAATAAAAAGTGTTGGTGATGGACTCACTGTGTATCAAAAGTCTAGCATGTATGTGTATTCTCTGATCCAGGAAAACTACTTCTGAAAATATAAGGGAAATAATTATGTATAAATGTGCAATTTATGGATCTTCATTACAGAATATTTACAACAACAAAAATGTCCTCAAAGTGTTCAAAAATTGACAATAAGTAAGATGTCCACAATATAAAATGAATGAAACAGACTATTTTGTCATTCCAACAAAAGTGTTATTCTGAACATACTTACTCACATAAAAAATGCTCATGTAATAGTTACATGAAAAAATGAAGTATAAAATAGTAGGTTAAATATGATCCCATTTTTATTGCAAAGAAAAATATATATAAATATATATATTTAGTGGTTTTCTCTAGGAGATTGGGCCTAGTTTTATCATTGAATTTAGTTTTCTCATTTTCCTTATCTTCTAGTTTTATTCAATTACTGGGTATTACTTATATAATGAAAAGTTTCAAATTAGTACTAACAAAAAATGAAAAATTGAAGTGCAAAATAGAGAAGTTTTTCTCTTATTCTCTCTCCTGCAGCTAAAAATATACAACACAGAGAAAACCAGATTAAACACATTAGGATTAAAACAATCAACAATAAGTACTAAACTAAAACAAGTAAAATTCAACTGCATTTGATCTGCTTAAAACAGTATAAATATACATGTCATATCATGAAAAAAAATTACCAGATTTAAAGGAAGGACAAGTATGTTTATATTTGACTTTTCCCCAATGTCTGAGTGATCTTGGGCAAGTCACACTTACAGTTATCATACCCATAGAATAAGATGGGAGGAGTAGATGATTTCTCAAAGAGCTTCAGATCTAATATTCTATCAACCACTAGAAAGTCCTCTTATCCTTGAATATGCCCTTGATGTTCTTCAGTCATAGAAGGTCCCACACCAGTTTTAACAACTGTGCACAAGATCCTTTGAGCAAGGAGTGTGTCCTGCATAAATATTTACACTTTAAATAAGTCTCCTTCACATAATAACAGTTCAACAAATATTTGATAATAAATCATTCTTCTTGGTATAGTCACATGTTCATGACCTCAGGAAACCTGTCCCAAGATACTTACAAAAAAATTGATTGACCTCTCTGCACAAATAGCAATGGCTAATCTGGTCTAAAATCCAATAATAGTGTAAAAGCTAATTATAATAAGATATAGTACACAGGGTCTGAGTAAGCTGTTTTAATCCAGTTCTCATCATGAGAGAAAACATGGCCCCCCAAAGTCACTGAATACCATTGTTCTTATGCTCTGTTAAAGCTCTGAGACATCTTGCACAGTGGCTGCGTTATGATCCATCTTTCTGGTTTTTCCTTCCCTTTGCTCTTCAGAGGAGCATGAAATTGTTTTGGTAATTTCATCAGCTTCAGAAGAAGCCAGCCTAAGTATGCTGGTTAAAATGTTCAGTGAGCACGTCTGTCAGCGTGTTCAATGTGAGAAACAAAAGACTAAGGCTGCAACCGTAGCTTTAGGAACCAGCAAACAGAATGGGTAGCTAGAGCAACCCACAGGCTGGAAACCAACCAACATAGGGCATGGATTCTAAGGACACGGATGCTAAGAGCCTCACAGCCTCTTCAGCTGGGCAGGGATAGGGCAAAGTCAGAATGGAGGGGAAGAGTAGAAAATGAAGTGCTGTCACTGCAGTAAACTGAGGCAAATCATATCCCTGTCATTCTTGCTTCAAAAAATCATATTTGTTTTTTGTTGTTTTTTTAATGGGTAAATGGAAAATATGATATATGGTTTAATAAAATTAATCAAAACTTTCAAGACATCATGTGGTCATCATTTTGCAATATATACAGATATTATTTTTGTATACAACTGATACTGACATAGTTATATGCAAATTAGACCTCAATAAAAAAAAAAAGAGCTTTCAAGTTTCTAGTTACCATGGCACATTCAATGCACTGTAAAATATTTAGCAAAACTAAAGATACTTAAATTACCAGCATTATATGTACTTTTGTAAATAAGGATCAGGAAAGAGATCAACTATTAAAATAAATGCAGTAAATTATTTTAAGTGAAAGATACACTCACAAGGGGAAAAAAAAGTCTTTGGAGGCAACTGTTTTCTGGGACTTTTAATGTAAAAGCCATAGGTTCAGTTCTGGGGTCCCTTCAGTACTCCCTACTATATCATAATGGACTTTGGTTTGCAAACCTTTTGTGTTTCAACCATTCTGTAATCAGTTACATGAGTCAAATCCACAATGTCCATAAAGGGCCTGTTTAATTCTTAACTATATACAGAGACTCTAAATATTTCACATGTGTATGTGTAAGATACAATTTTTTCTCTTAGGAATATATTATCATTCATAAATTGAAGTAAATGCTTATAATTGTGAGTATCAAACAAATACAAAGCAATACCTGCAACAAAAACCTCTTTTTGAGAAATAAACTATTTTGATTGCACTAGGTTGCATATAGATGTGTCTATTAAACAGCACACATGAAAATATAAAATGTCATGAAGTAAAACAGACCTTAAGTAATCAATCAACTTTAAAAATGTGTTTCAGCCAAGATGCATGAAATTTGGAGAATACCACTGAGCCGTGATAATCTACTTAAGATGTTGCCTCTTACATCAACATCCCATTCACTCCCAGAAAGTGATTTTTTTTTCCCTCCTCTAAGCTCCTTCAAATTTTTATCTTCATCTTCACTCTTCATGTTCTAACTATTGTCACTGTTACGTACTGTGGGATGAATTTTTCAGCTAGAGTGTAAACTCCTTGAGGAAAAGGTGTGCCTTTAAAAATATCTGTAAACTCCAGCCACATTGCTTACCATACTGGAAACAGTACATGATATTTTGGAGATGAATTCATACCTTCTTTTCTCCTAGACAGCTCTGGAGCCAGAAGTATGATAACCTTTAAAGCTTTTATTTGTTTTGATTTTCTCCCCAAATGAAATATATTGGCAATCTCAAAAGCCAGGGATGGACTCCAAACAGAGCTGATAAAAGGTGCACAACTTCTCACTTAATGATCAGGAGAGGACCTGCTTTCCTGACCCCTTGTAATCCTCAGCCATCTCTAGACATATCTTGTGACTAAAGTACACTTTATCATTCAAATAAATTCTATCACTGTGAGAAACATGGATGACAACAGTGACCAATCAACCAGAGGTGATGAGAAGTTTGGAGTAAAACACAATGATGAAACAGGACCTGAGTTTTCATCTGGAATGAGGCTTGACCCACTGAAAGGCAAGAGCCATGTTGGTTCCTGAATTAGAAGTCAGTGGGCCACAGAAGAAGGAATGCTGCACTGGGTGTCAAAGGCCTTGATGCCAGATCTTATCTGCCACTGGGTAATTCTTAACTGGTGGAATACCACTTAATATTCCTGGCCTCAGGACATTTTAAGCTCTCTTATAAATTGAAGAGGTTAAACTCAATATACTCTGATGTTTCTATAAACTATTAAATTCTATGATTACAAATCAAATATATCTTAAGCCTCTCAGTAACTGCGCAAACCTGAACAGTATTTTCAGAAGTTTTGAAAAGCATAGTGTCTGAAACAGATGATAATAATAGTGATGATAATAATAACTAATTTATTCAACACATTTGTGAGATGGTATGGGCTGCTGTCCTAGACCATGAGGATACAGAGAACAAAACATACATGGTTCCACGGAGCTTATGTTCTAGTTCAGGGAGCCAATATTTCATAATCCAGTGCATTTGATTGCAGTGAGAACCTTGGAGAAAAACAATGCAAAGATGGTGATAGAATGTGCCAAAAGGCATTTACTGCATACAACTGAATATTTACCACACATTTTACATGTATCCTCTCATTACATCTTAACAACAATCCTACAAGACAACTGCTATTTCCCTGTGCCCTGTTGCACAGATGTGGGGAGAAAAGGGTACAGAGACATCAATCATATTTCCCAAGGTCACAGAAAAAGTAAGTAATGCTAGTCCAGAGCTTGTGTTCTAACCATTATATAGTTCTGTCCTCTGCCAGATGATATCATAGTACAAATCTTTTAAAAGTTCATTAACCAAACTAAGCTTTCATGGTGGCTCAGTGGTAAAGAATCCACCTGCCAATGCACAAGACATGGGTTCTGTCACTGGATTTGGGAAGATTCCCTGGAAGAGGAAATGACAACCCACTCCAGTATCCTTGCCTGGGAAATCCCATGGACAGAGGAGCCTGATGGGCTACAGTCCATGGGGTCTCAAAGAGTCAGACACAACTGAGAGACTAAACAACAGTAATAACAAACCAAATTAAGCACACATTTTGTGCATTTAGAAAACTCTCTTTTTTCAGCTATGCTTATCACCTAAAAACTATGAAAGGGTGTCAAAATTTTTAAAAGAAGGCATCCTGACATGGGGTTGGGCTAAAGTCAGTGCATCTTGGGCAATAAGTTTCAAAAGCAGCATGCAACAATCATAATTAAAAGATCAAAATTGAAAAAATCACGACCGAGTCTTCACACCGTGGTCCTCATCCTTCCACCTGCTATGCTCGTGAAGCATCCTAAATGAATAGGCATGAGAATGCCAATATTATCTTTGTCCCTCAAGCTTGTTCAAGAAGGAACAAGGAGTCACATTTCTGTGGAACATAACACCAGAGGCTGCAACGGAATCAGATTTCCCATAAAGCAAACACACATGAGGGTCATACAGAGGAGTGGTTAAGTGCGTGGGTTCTGTACTCAAACAGACCTGGCTTCACACTCACTCTCAGCAGCTCTATTTTCTTAGGCAAGCCTACTAACATTCATGAACCCTAGTTTCCTTATCTTTAGAAGAGGAATAATAATATCAACACAATATGCTTTTGTGAGAATTAAAAGAGTTAACATACGTTACAGACTGAACCCAATACTGGCATGTAGGAAATCTGCAGTAATAACCTACTGTTATTATTATGAATAAATGTATCAACTTGGGCAAAGGGATCTACATTTCTGGAAGAGTAAAAGGTTTGACATCTAACAGGATATTTAAGGTCATTTTTCAAAGAACTCTGCACATGAATGTTGAAGGAACTTCCCACTCTCCCTTCCCAAATCTCTGCCTCAGGAATATATTTAGGCACTAATAGCTAACGGGGCTTCCCTCATAGCTCAGTTGGTAAAGAATCTGCCTGCAATGTAGGAGACCCCAGTTCAATTCCTGGCTTGGGAAGGTCCGCTGGAGAAGGGATAGGCTACCCACTCCAGTATTCTTGGGCTTCCCTTGTGGCTCAGCTGGTAAAGAATCTGCCTGCAATGTGGGAGACCTAGGTTCAATCGCTGGGTTGGAAAGATCTCCTGGAGAGTGGAAAGGCTGCCCACTCCAGTATTTTGGGCTGGAGAATTCCATGGACTATGGAGTCCATGGGGTCACGAAGAGTCAGACGCGACTGAGCAACTTTCACTTTCACTTTCAATAGTTAACAGTGGGCTTGGCTTCCCTGGTGGCTCAGAGAGTAAAGATTCTGCCTTCAATGCGGGAGACCTGGGTTCGATTCTTGGGTTGGGAAGATCCCCTGGAGGAAGGCATGGCAACCTACTCCAGTATTCTTCCCTGGAGAATCCCCATGGACAGAGGAGCCTGGTGGGCTATGGTCCATGGGGTCACAAAGAGTCGGACACGACTGAGCGACTAAGCACAGCACACAGATAACAGTGGCAGCATTTCCAAATAGAAAAGGGCAATGACATAACTCTGACATTTCTGTACATTTATATAAATAACTAGTTAGTGGCTCACAAGAAGGAAGAATGAAGATGACTCCAGCCGTGTGTAAAAATAGCCAGAGACAGTCAGCCCCCTCAGTCAACGCACAATAGCCACCGATGATCTGCTCATTTCCTCTGTGTTTGGATGACCTGAAGGCACTTCCCAGCAAGTAAATTCATGACACTAAAGCAACGTTCATTCCCAGTTTACACAGATTTCATCCCACCATATCAACAGCCCACATAGCCAAAGAAAGGGCTTTCAAACACGTTGTTTCCATGGTGTTTATGTGTTTCTACCCTAAACAGACAGATGCAGATGAAGCAATGCATGTCAATCCCATTATGAGGCTGTGAAATGGGCAGAAGTTTTGCTCCACACTCATGCAATCACACACTCTGTGAACATCCTGTTTATTTGGCTCGCCTTCTGATGATTGGCCGTGGTGTATCAGCACATTACCGACAGCTGGGAATTTCTCCAGTGGAACATGCCTTTCCTATGACAAACATCCAAATAGCAATGGGAACACGTGTCTGCCCACTGTGTCCATACGAAGCAGCACGGTTTCCCCAAAAGTAGAGCACATTGGGTTTCTGCATTTGGTTGGAACAGCACCGAGGGGGCCCCCGGTGACCCTTACAGGCCGTATGAGATAATACATTCTTGGACCCCTATTTCCGGACTGCTCTGGGCAAGGTCAGGATGGCCAAGATCCCACTTCCACAATATCAGATGTTACGGTAATTCCTTGGAGCTAATGTGTAAGGGCAAAGGAATGCCTTCAAACCTCATCTAGGCCCTGTGGAATCTGTTGAAAATGCATGACAGCTGTGGGCTTTGGCGAGGCTGTCTGTGAATGTATGAGATTTGGAAACAATTCAAAGCTAGAAATAACTGCACAACTCCTAACCCGGTACTGCGCCTTGCTCTCTCCCTCTCTCTTCCCATCACTCATTTCACACACGCTGTAGCTGGGTCACCATCTCGTCCTCATGACTTTTAGGCATTCTCCACGGCTGGGAACAGTGGGTCACATCCTCCCCACACAAACACAGATGCGAAAAGAAGAAAGAAACAAGGGGTGGGGGTCAGAGCACCAGAATGATTTTAATAAGGCACAAGAACAGGATATTGAGAAAGAGCCTTTTTTTAAAGTATCCAATTGGGAGTTGAGAAGCAACAGCAAACTTGCACACTTGTTTAAAAGCCCATCTGCAGTGCGAATCATCATCGAGTTTTCCAGTGATTTATAGAGGCACTCATTTTCCTAAACCTGCATTATTTTTCCAGGCTGTGACTATTTACACTTGGCTCTTCCAAGTCTTCTATATATTCTGTGCCCTTCACCATTTGCTCTCTCACAGCAAGAGTTTGCGTGTAATACAGTTGAAAAGGACCTAAGAGAAACTGGTTCTGCTCAAAGGCTCTCTTTTCTTAAATCAAATGTTCAGTTCAGTCACTCAGTGGTGTCCGACTCTTTGCGAACCCATGGACTGCAGCATGCCAGGCTTCCCTATCCATCACCAACTCCCGGAGTTTACTCAAACTAAATCAAAAGACTGTAATCCAACTGCCTTACTGATTTCGACCTCAAAATTCCTACCCTTGTCATTTGGACTTGTGTCATCTCAAGATGCAAAGACCATCTACAACCTGACTCATAAACAGTATAACATCCTAGGAAACGCTGGCTCTCCTCCTATATCTTCAGCTACTGCTACGTACAGTCCAGTTCCCCCTCAGTATCTGTGTGTGTATGTGTGTGTGTGTGTCTGTGTGTTGGGGTGGGGAGGAGGGCGGGGATTGGTTCCAGGACTTCCATGGATTAAAAATAAAAGAAGATCAAGGATGCTCAAGCCCTTTACATAAAATGGTCTAGTAGAGCGGATATCTGAATCCGCAGGCTCTGGTCGGTTGACTTTGCAGATGCGGAAATTGCGGTTCCAGAGGGCTGACTGTATGTTTAAAATATGACCTCTTGGCACAATCAGGTTATTCTCACACAGCTTTTCCTCTCTAGTTAACTCCCGGCTTTGACACACATGGTCACTGTGTGTCAGTCATTAACAACACAGACTCTTAACTCTTAGCCCAAAACAAACCACACATTACCATTATCCAAAGTTCGGCCAAGGTAACTGGCCAAGATGGAGGCTTTAAAAGTAAGGAATTATTTCTCCAGTGAATATCATCCCGTCGATATCCTAAAATGAAACAAAACCACATATATCATATTTAAAAATAACTTAGGGTCTGGAAAACAATGTAAAGGGGGGAAAAAAAAACACTCCTCCTGAGAACTTGCTGGATGCTGCCAACCACCTCCTTGGCCAGCTGGATCTCTGTGAGTGTTCAGAAGCAGAGAAAAAATTACTCTGGCCGACCACGCACTAAAACTGATTACACCTAACTTGAAGAATAGAGTCCCAAAGAAACTCACTCGGGGGCACAGATGCTTGCTTGGGGGCATTTACTCTTACATTAGGATCAACTCTAACAAGCTGTGTTACTTGGATTCCCAGGCCACAATGGATTAGAAACAGTACATTAAAGAAAGGCAGAGTGCTGGTAAAGGAAAGTGTGTTGGCAACTACCAGCAGCACAGCTGCCTGGCTCTATAGCAAGAGAAGAGAGCCCCACTTCAGCAGTGTGACTGTCCAGGCATTCAGGTGAAAAAGCCCTGGAACATCACACTACAGCACAGAGCAATAACGGACATGCGTAACAGCGACCCGAGTCATCAAGGAAAAGATACAGGCTATACAAGAATTCATGGAAGTGCATATATTAATACATTCACAGCGTAGTCACATCCAGCTTCAGTGTTCTGTGATGACCTAGAGGAGCAGGGTGGGGAGTGATGGGAGGTCCAAGAGGGAGTGGATACATGCATACATATAACTGATACATGTCATTATACAGTAGAAACTAACACAACATTGTAAAGCATCTATACTCCTATTTAAAAATACACACACACGCAAATAAAAAAAAAAAAGAAGAAATAGTGGTCCTTCCAAAGAGCTGACTTCTTTTATGTCCAAAATAAATAAATGTGGAATATTTCCCCAAATAACAGATTTTTTAACTACAGGATTTAAAAACAGAAGACTTCTAAGGATTTAATATCAGTGTCTCTTATTTTTCTTATGCTCATACCCCACAAGATATATGTTACATGCCATCAGCTTCATTTCAGCACTTCTTAAATAACTTCAGGAGTATGCTACCAGAAAAGAGAACCAAAGAGAGAGAGATATTCTGCTTCTGTCACGTAATATCTACAAATGGAAAGCTATGAACCCATCACTCTATACACATACCCAGAGATACACAGCACTCCACACTAATGACAGGAAGGACTAAAAGGAGGAGGGTGCCTTCCATGTTGGTTTCACAGAGAGACACTGATACAGTGGATTAGGCAAGTGAGTGACCCAGGCAAGAGTAAGGACAGGGCCATTTCTAACACATAGCATTTATGGACAGACAGCAAAAGGTAGATCTGCTTAAGGATTAGTGGTTTGGATGGAAGAGTGTGTGTCCTCCTGTCTCATCATCTCTGCCCTCTTGTCTGGATTTCACACGACCTCTTCCCAGCATTGACATAAACAATCATCAACCTGGCTCTCATCCTATATCTGTGACTTGACTTGCTTGTAACTCCTTTTATAAATCCCTCAATGGACAATGGCTCCACACCCCCTTCTTCTGATAACTACCCTTTATACCATTGTATTTATTCCCCAGGGCTGCCATAACAACCACAAACTGGATGGCTTAATACAACAGAAATTTGTTCTTTCATAATTCTAGAAACTAGAGATCACAAGTGAAGGTGTGAGCAGGGCTGTGCACTCTCTGAAGACTCTAGGGGAGAAGGCTACCTTGGCTCTTTCAGCCTCTGGTGACCCCAGGTGTTCACAGCTTGTGAGAGCATAACTCCAGTCTGCCTCCATCTTCACACAGCCTTCTTCTCTGCGTGACCCTGCATCTCTCCTCCACCCACCCTAAATCCATTACGATGCATCCCAAAGTCCTTAACTAATGACATTTGCAGAGAGTCTGCATCCAAATAAGATGACATTTTGAGATTCTAGGTGGACAAATTCTGGAGGCAAACTTTCATCCCACTACCCCAATTCACAGAATTACTATTAAAAACAGTCATGTTTTATAGAATGACTCTATAGCTCTGGACATGCAGAAACATCCCAATAATAGACATTCATGGAAACAAATCAATTCTCATTTAACAGCCAGTCTTCTCCCTATCTTCCCTACTCTTAGATACCCATCTCCAAAGTTAGCTGCTGCAAGTTTCAGACACTCACTTCCCCAAGCTCCTTGTAGCCAGGAGAGATCACATGACTCAATTCAGCCATGGAGACAACAGAGGAAATGCAACAGAGACGATTTACTTGGAAGCTAGACAAACTTCAGCTTAGGGTCTCATACTCTCAATGACCCCAGTCAAGACCTTCTGCCCAATTTTTTATTTTTAATATTGATCTGTTTGAAAGAAGATCTCCAGAATTATGTCCATTCAGGCCTCACTAATGGCTTCGCAGGTGGTGCAGGAGACGTAAGAGACACAGGTTCAATTCTTGGGTCAGGAAGATCCCCTGGAGAAGAGCATGGCAACCCACTTCAATATTCTTGCCTGGAGAATCCCATGGATAGAGGAGCCTGGCGGGCTACTGTCTATAGTGTTGCAAAGAGTCGGACATGACTGAAGAGACTTAGCATGCACACACGCAGGCCCCACCAAAGCTAAATGCAGTAATTTCTCTCCTAACAGAAAGAATGTTTTACAGAGAATCTTCTTTTGTGCCCCCTTTCTTCTGCTTCAGAGGCTGCCATGAGGATATGATTATCATAGTAACAGCAGCCATCTTTCTACCATGAGTGGAATGCTGAAAGAATCCTAGATATTCTAACCCTTGACACCACTTACTGCTGAACCATCCCTAGAGCCAACTCCCTCCAGATCTCTTGTTCCATGAAAAAAATATATACAATAAAGGGGTTTTTAAAGTCATACAGAAAGCAGAGACATCACTTTGCCGACAAAACTTCATATAGTCAAAGTTATAGTTTTTCCAGTAGTTGTGTACAGGTGTACGAGTTGGACCATAAAGAGGGCTGAGCACAGAAGAATTGGTGATTTCAAACTGTGGCACTGGAGAAGCCTCTTGAGAGTCCCTTGGACAGCAAGAAGATCAAACCAGTCAATCCTAAAGGAAATCAGTCCTGAATATTCATTGGAAGGACTGATGCTGAAACTGAAACTCCAATACTTTGGCAATGTGATGCAAAGAGCCAACTCATTAGAAAATACTCTGATGCTGGGGAAGATTGAAGGCCAAAGGAGAAGGGAGCAGCAGAGGATGAAATGGTTAGGTAGCATTACTGACTCAATGAACATGAATTTGAGCAAAACTCTGAGAGATAGTGGAGGACAGAGGAGCCTTGCATGCTGTAGCTCATTGGGTTGCAAAGAGTCAGACACAACTCAGTGACTGAACAGCAACAACAAAGGTTTTCTCAGTCATAGAGCACAAATTTCCTAACTGATATAGCACTTGACCTAGGTTGGGCCAATCAGAGCCTTGCCCTGAATATCTGGACTTCAGTCCCAGAGAACCTTGTCATTGTCCCTCTCTTGGCTAAAATCACAAGCTATGAAATTCTGCGATATACGGCTACCTGAATTCTTACCACATGAATAAAGCCATACAGAAAGAGAGATGAATGAACTTGACACAGAGAAGCACAGCTAAGAGAAAAATAAAGAAGCCTAATGCTCTCGTCCCTGATTCCCAATGTTATGAGAGCTTGTGGCCTTTCTCCAGTCATGCTTGTCCAAATGTTTCACAGCTTATCTTCCCATTAAAATCCTCTCTTTTGTTTAAACCAACTCAGGGGTGATTTCTTTCACTAGTAAGTTAAATAGGCTAATTAGTAAAGCTCCCTTTCCTTCTGCCAGATGTTACCATTCCCTGTGTCATTTTCTTCTCATATTTCTCTTTACCTTCTGCCAAAGAACTGGAATCCAATTCCATGGCTTCAAATGCCCTTGGTGATAAACAGCAAGCTATGACGTCAGAAATACCTGGGTTGACTTCCTCACTCTGTTACTTGCCAGCAGTGAAATGTTGGCAAGTAACCATCTCAAAGCCTCTTTTATATTCTTTCAAAAAAAAGGATCATGGTAATATTAATCTCATTTGGCCTTAAGAAATAAATAAGCTGGTATGCATAGAGCATTAAACAAAACTACTTTACACACAGTAAACACTAAAATATACTGATTATTATTAAAAAGGCAACTATTAGCATTATAATTTCTGAATCACAAGACAAAAATCTTTCACTAACCTCAATCTCTGGCTTACATTTTAGTCCTATATCTCTTATTCCCTTGTGAGCCTTTCATTAATATTTACCAATTTCACCTTCAACTAAACTGATTCCCACTCTTCTTTCCATCTCTCATCTCCCACCCACACTGTAATCAATAGTCACGGTTCAGTTTGTGACACTATTATTACTGTCTCAATGATTCAGCCTCAGACCTCAATTGGTCTAGTGTTGGTTTTGTTAATTACCCCATTACACGCATGTGTAATGCATTCCTAACTAAAAAGCAAAAACAAAAAAATCACAAGGGTTACAGTTTGTTACATTGTTATACAGTGAATTACAGTTTGTTGTATTTTCCTTTATTTACTTAGTTTAGCTATTCAAAATTTTTTAAAGTAAATTTGAGACTCTACAATCTTGACTCTTCATTGATTGATGGCACGAAAGCCTTTGACTACTTGGCTCACAACGAACTGTGGAAAATACTTAAAGAGATGGGAATACCAGACTGCTTTATTTGTCTCCTGAGAAACCTGTATGCAGGTCAAGAAGCAACAGTTAGAACCAGACATGGAACAACAGACTGGTTCAAAATTAGAAAGGAGTACGTCAAGGCTGTATATTGTCACCCTGCTCATTTAACTTATATGCAGGGTATATCATGTGAAATGCCAGGCTGGGTAGTTTTGCACAAGCTGGAATCAAGATTGCTGGGAGAAATATCAATAATCTCAGATATGTAGATGATACCAACCTAATGGCAGAAAGGGAAGAACTAAAGAACCTCTTGATAAAGGTGAAAGAGGAGAGTAAAAAGGCTGGCTTAAAACTCAACTTTCAAAAAACTAAGATCACGGCATCCAGTCCCATCATTTCATGGCAAATAGATGGGGAAACAATGGAAATAGTGACAGACTATTTTCTTGGGCTCCAAAATCACTGCAGATGGTGACTGCAGCCATGAAATTAAAAGATGCTTGCTCCTTGGAAGAAAAGCTATGTCAAACCTAGACAGCATGTTAAAAAGCAGAGACATTACTTTACCAACAAAGGTACCTATAGTCAAAGCTATGGTTTTTCCAGTAGTCATGTATGGATGTGAGAATTAGACCATAAGGAAGACAGCATCAAAGAACTGATACTTTCAAACTGTGGTGCTGGAGAAGACTCCTAAGAGTCCCTTGGACAGCAATGAAATCAAACCAGACAATCCTAAAGGAAATAGGCTCAAGCTCCAATACTTTGGCCACCTGATGTGAAGAGCCAACTCATTTGAAAAGACCCCGATGTTGGGCAAGACTGAGGGCAGGAGGAGAAGAGGGTAACACAGAATGAGATGGTTGGATGGCATTACCGAATCAATGGACACAAGTTTGGGCAAACTCTGGGAGATAGTGAAGGACAGGGAAGTCTGGCGTGCTACCGTCCGTGGGGTGGCAAAGAGTCAGACACACCTGAGCAGCTGAACAAGAACCATCTTGAATCTACTGTACGAGGCACAGGTGGTGATTTAAAAAACAAAGAAGATATCTCTCATTGGCCATAAAGAACCTGTTTTCTCTATGAGGAGATACAACATGTGGACAAATTATTACATCTTTCCAAGCACGAGGAGGAAAAAATACAGTGTTTAGAGATTTCAGAATGATAGATCACTCCTAGACTGAGTACACTTTTCTTTTAGAAACTTTTCCACTTGGGTAAGAAGAATACCTTTCTTTGGGTTCCACTCTTTAGGGAGATCTGCTCAGTATAAACATAGAAACTGAATTTATAAAAGAATACCTGGATACCCTGTCAATTGAATCCAGCAGGCAGAGCTGATCCACCCCAACATGTGATTTTAAATGATGGCTCTTACATCAAACTTCTCTCAGTTCCCAAATGATCATTCCTTTAACTCTCTTGCTGTCTATTCCCAAACAAAAGATGAATGCATCTGCTTGCTACGTTGGACTTCAGAGATGATACTGCTTCATTATATAGGGGATATTTGAGGAGCAGACTCAGTTAAATAAGAGAAAGTACAGAAATGCAGTAACTGGTCCCATCCTTCTTCTCAGTGCAGATGCAATAGATTCGTGCAAAAGAGGGATCTTTCCCCAGTTGTTGATGAGCACCCATTTTTTCTCCCTATGTTCCAGGTGTGGCATCCTGACATAGTCCTCAGTTCAGCTCAGTTCAGTCACTCAGTCATGTCCGCTCTTTGCGACCCCATGAATTGCAGCACGCCAGGCCTCCCTGTCCATCACCAACTCCCGGAGTTTACTCAAACTCACGTCCATTGAGTCGGTGATGCCATCCAACCATCTCATTTTCTGTTGTTCCCTTCTCCTCCTGCCTTCAATCTTTCCTAGCATCAGGGTCTTTTCAAATGAGTCAGCTCTTCGTATCCTACTTTACATAGTCCTACTTTAGCAAATTAGTATATTGGCAATAGGTCTGCATGGAAGCTGAAGAACAATTTGCAATATTAAACATTTCAAATTTTTCTTAAATTTTAGTACATGTAAATGTAGAAGTAGCATATAAATACATTACCTGGTACACTGATTGTTTATATTACCATATGAATTTTGATATTGTTTTAAAAGGTGATCAAAGAAATACATTATTGCTAACACTTTATTCAAGAAAGTTAAAATACCCATAAAATATTTACTGTGATGATGTTGTTTTGTCATGTCTTCTTACTAATATGGTTAAGCATGATATATAATATTTATGGTGATTTAGAATCAAATATTGTTTTAAAAATTCTATTGACAGTTCCAGTTATGCTAGGTTTATTATAATTCTCCAAATTGGAAATTAAAAATACAAAAGTCTAAGAACAATGGTGATTCAATAAATGCTTACTAAATTGGCATCACTGCCAACATAACATAATTATATAAAAAAAAATCATGATCATAACAGCACTACTGATTTTGCTGAAATTAAGGCAAGAAAAATTGCATGAAATAAATGTGTAGTAATTTATTAATTATGTTTATATTTTACTCCTCATCCAAAAAATGTCAGTTGATCAACACAGGATTCCCAGACATTCACAGTAATTGTGAATTTCATAATCTTGGATATTAGCAACACTGTAGCCTTACACATTTTTCAATTTTGACATTATCTGGCAAGCAAGTGTTTCAGGTAAATTTATCTTTTATACTTTCAGACAAATGGTATGTGGCTCTCATTCATACTTCAGTCCTAGGTTTGCAAATATTAACAGCAAGTCTAGTTTTAAAGGCACTTTATAGGTTAAGGACAATCTGAATTTGGCTTTGAAATCCATGTACCAGCTGAAAAAATCCTGAACAAAGTAGAATTTGGACAAACTTGTAAGGAGCACATGAAAAATGAGCAAATGGACAAAGTGGGGGATACCCGGAGATGTTAGAATACAAGGTCCATGAGAGCACAGAGTGCGTCTGTTTTGTTTATTGATATGTCTTTGGAGCCTAGAACATAAATATTTGATGAATGAAGGAATGAATGAATGATAACTAAGAGTCTGATTTAACTAGACTGTAGAGCGTATAAAATACCAATGCAACAGTGAGGGAAAAGGCTTAAAGGAACAAGATAATGGGAGACAGAAAATACTTCAAATGATGTTTTATCTAACTCATCAGAAAACAGGGCATTGTTGGACTTCCCTGGCAGTCCAGTGGTTAGGACTCCACCCTTCCACTGTAGGGGGTACAAGTTTGATCGCCAGTTGGGAAAGATTCCTCATGGTGTGCCATGTGGCAAAAAAAAGAAAATAGGACACTGTTTTATAGTAGATAGTGAGGGACATCACTCCTCTATCCTTTCTTCAAGATGAGGATAATATTGCCCTAGAACATGGAAATCTTCATTGTTAGGATCAAAGAGATTATTGTTGAAAAAGTAAAGAGTAGTCCTTGTTGGTTATCATATAGCATGGGGCACCCTGCTCAATGTTAGTGGCAGCCTAGACGGGAGGGGAGTTTGGGGGAGAATGGATACATGTATGTGTATGGTTGAGTCCCTTCCCGGTTCACATGAAACTATCACAGCATTGTTAATCACCTATACCCCAAAACAAATCAAAAAGTTAAAGAAAAGAGAAGAAAGAAGAGAGAAAAGAAAAGAAAGAAAAAGGGAGAAGGAAAGCTCTCCATGAAGGATGTTTAGGAGGCTTTGGGGATAAGTCTAGGCAGATTTTGGAGGTTTTACTTCTATAAGAGTTCTATACATTCCTGGGAAGAATAGTGAGAAAGTGCCTTGGAAATGATTGTGAGCTTCAAGAGTGAGATATCTAGAAACAGGAGAGGGACAGAGGCCACCTCCTCACTTCTTGGGACCTGCTGCCATTGAACATAAGAAGCTCATGCTTTAGTAGGGACATGTCACCAGGCTGCATCCTGTTCAACGATAGTGATTCCAAATGTTCAAGAGGAAGAAACGATCAGAGTGCACTGTCGCTGGATCCATTCACTGTGTCCTATGAGTCAGTCCACAAACAAATTCTTCTAAGTTCTCTTATGAAAGAAGAGCCTTAAAAAAAGAAAAAAGAAAGAAAGAAAGAGTGATTCAAATTAAAGGTAAAGAAATAAATTAAGAGAAGTTCATCTACAGAACCTATAAAAACAAACAAACAACAATGTAGCACTGCAATGAAGAACTTGTGCAGAATTCTACAGCTAGAACTACATGGGAAAAAAGAGAAAAAAATAAGAGAAACTTTATGAGATGTTCACTTCTCACCCATATTCTAAGTTGGTTGTTTACAATTTAAAGTTTACTATTCAGTCACCAAGTTTCTGTAGAAGTCTCATATTATTCTTTTAGTTCATAAATATTGCATTGCTAAAACTGAGGCTTCACTCTACGCCTCTTGAATCTGGGTTCACATTTTATAGTTGAAAAAAAATAGAAAATCTAAAAAATAACCAAATTGGTTGAATTTTAAGTTCTTTCAGCCTAAAATAAATAAATGCCTAAGTTTGCCTAAAATGTGGCCCTAATTCTCCACTATATATGGGGCCAAATTTTTCAGCTAATCTGGCACAAATATAAGAGTTTTTAGTGATACCTGAGACCAGGTGAATTTGATTTTAATGCTAAAATTTCACAAAACTACAGGAAACAAAAATTTTCCATTGCCAAAATATTTACTTGGTGATTTTTAAAGACAGAAAATAAAGTTTCTTTGAGTAAGTTGTCTATAGTACAATTCTTTTGTATTTTAAACTAGTCGTTTCCCCAAGTAGGCATAAAATAATTTCATGCTCCCATGTGACTGAGGTCTCAGTTAAGACTTTGAAACATGGAATAGAAGTTCAACTAGTTCTTTCTTGTTTAGTGATTTCTTCCATCCAAGCTTCATAAGCCAAGGTCAATAAGAATAAAATGTATGAGTGAATGGAGATTTTGAAGCAATGAATTATTTATACTATGATTGTTATTAAGACATAAGGTGGGGAAGTAAAAGGAAATTCTATAAACTGACTGCATGAAGACTTAACAGTTTAAAAAAAAAAAAAAAACAGAAACTAGAAATTCCAATGGGAACATAATTTATCTTAGTTCTAAAACATTAGTAAATTGCTGAGAAGTACAGTCACATACCTAACCAGGGAAAAATTGTTAAAGATAAGTTTAAGCCAGGCTAGCTTCCTCCCAGGGCTTCCCTGGTGGCTCAGATGGTAAAGAATCTGCTTGCTAATGCAGGAGATATAGGTTTGATCCACGGCTCAGAAAGAGCCCCTGGAGAAGGAAACAGCAACCCACTTCAGTATTCTTGCCTGGAGAAATCCATAGACAGTGGAACCTGACAGGCTAAAGTCCATTGGGTCGCAAAGAACAGGACATGACTGAGTGACTAAACAAAACAACATCTTCCTGCCAAGATACATTTATATTCTAGATATGTGTATATATATATATATATATATATATATATATATATATTCTAGTTTCCACTGAAGATTAAGTGAACAAGTCTTTAGCAAGCTATTTCCATATTACCCATACATATACTACACAAGACAGGAATTCTGTCCTTCAAATTATTTGAGTTAGGTGGACCTAGCAAGCATAGGCAGGATCAATGAAGAGCTTCCAGAAGACTAAATCATCTATAATCCAACTGCTAGACTGTACAGAACAGAACAGAGCTTCAGACAATATTTTTAAAGTTGTTAGCTAAATTTAAAGAACAAATAGGTCTTGAGTTGGATACTCACTGACTGCTAGTCCACCCTTCAGTTCAGTTCAGTTCAGTTCCGTTGCTCAGTCGTGTCCGACTCCTTGTGACCCTATGAGCTGAAGCACACCAGGTCTCCCTGTCCATCGCCAACTCCTGGAGTTCACTCAAACTCATGTCCATTGAGTCAGTGATGCCATCCAACCATCTCATCCTCTGTCATCCCCTTCTCCTCCTGCCTTCAATCTTTCCCAGCATCAGGGTCTTTTCCAATGAGTCAGTTCTTCACATCAGGTGGCCAAAGTATTGGAGTTTCAGCGTCAAACATCAATCCTTCCAGATGAACACCCAGGATTGACTCCTTTAGGATGGACTGGTTGGATCTCCTTGCCAGTCCCAAGCGGCACTCTCCAAGAGTCTTCTCCAACACCACAGTTCAAAAGCATTAATTCTTTGGTGCTCAGCTTTCTTTATAGTCCAATTACCACATCCATACATGACAGAAAAACCATAGCCTTGACTAGACAAACCTTTGTTGGCAAAGTGATGTCTCTGCTTTTTAATATGCTGTCTATGTTGGTCATAACTTTTCTTCCCAGGAGCAAGCATCTTTTCATTTCATGTCTGCAGTCACCATCTGTGGTGATTTTGAAGCCCCCCAAAATAAAGTTTGTCAATGTCACTGTTTCTCATCAGTTCTCAAGAATTGATGGGACCAGATGCCATGACCTTAGTTTTCTGAATGTTGAGTTTCAAGCCAACTTTTTCACTCTCTTTCACTTTCATCAAGAGGCTCTTTAGTTCTTCTTCACTTTCTTTCATAAGGGTGGTGTCATCCACATATCTGAGGTTACTGATATTTCTCCCAGCAATCTCGATTCCAGCTTGTGCTTCCTCCAGCCCAGCGTTTCTCATTATGTACTCTGCATATAAGTTAAATAAGTAGGGTGACAATATACAGCCTTGATGTACTCCTTTCCCGATTTGGAACCAGTCTGTAGTTCCATGTCCAGTTCTAATTATTGCCTCCTGACCTGCATACAGATTTCTCAAGAGGCAGGTCAGGTGTTCTGATATTCCCATCTCTTTCAGAATTTTCCAGAGTTTGTTGTGGTCCACACTATCAAAGGCTCTGGCATAGTCAATAAAGCAGAAGTAGACATTTTTCTGGAACAATTTTGCTTTTTTGATGATCCAGTGGATGTTGGCAATTTGATCTCTGGTTCCTCTGCCTTTTCTAAGTCCAGCTTGAACTTCTGGAAGTTTATGGTTCACGTACTGTTTAAGCCTGGCTTGGAGAATTTTGAGCTTTACTTTACTAGCGTGTGAGATGAGTGAAATTGTGTAGTAGTTTTAGCATTCTTTGGCATTGCCTTTCTTTGGGATTGGAATGAAAACTGACCTTTTCCAGGCCTGTGAATTTTCCACTGCTGAGTTTCCAAATTTGCTGACATATTGAGTGCAGCACTTTCACAGCATCATCTTTCAGGATTTGAAATAGCTCAACTGGAATTCCATCATCTGCACTAGCTTTGTTCATAGTGATGCTTCCTAAGGCCCACTTGACTTTGCATTCCAGGATGTCTGGCTCTAGGTGAGTGATCACACCATCATGATTATCTGGGTCATGAAGATCTTTTTTGTACATGTACACCCATGGCTGATTCATGTCAATGTATGGCAAAAACCACTACAATATTGTAAAATAATTATCCTCCAATTAAAATAAACAAATTAATTTTTTTAAAAGATCTTTTTTGTATAGTTCTTCTGTGTATTCTTGCCACCTCTTCTTAATGTCTTCTGCTTCTGTTAGGTCCATACTAGTTTTGTCCTTTATTGAGCCCATCTTTGCAGGAAATGTTCTTTTGGTATCTCTAATTTTCTTGAAGAGATCTCTAGGCTTTCCCATTCTATTGTTTTCCTCTATTTCTTTGCATTGATCACTGAGGAAGGCTTTCTTATCTCTCCTTGCTATTCTTTGGAACTCTGCATTCAAATGGGTATATCTTTCCTTTCTCCTTTGCCTCTCACTTCTATTCTATTCACAGCTATTTGTAAGGCCTCCTCAGACAACTATTTGGCCTTTTTGCATTTCTTTTTCTAGGGATGATCTTGATCCTTGCCTCCTGTACAATGTCATGAACCTCTGTCCATAGTTCATCAGGCATTCTGCCTATCAGATCTAGTCCCTTAAATCTATTTCTCACTTCCACTGTAAAATTATAAGGGATTTGATTTAGGTCATACCTGAATGGTCTAGCTGTTTTCCCTACTTTCTTCAGTTTAAGTCTGAATTTGGCAGTAAGGAGTTCACAATCTGAGCCACAGTCAGCTCCTGGTCTTGTTTTTGCTGACTGTATAGAGCTTCTCCATCTGTGGCTGCAAAGAATATAATCAATCTGATTTCGGTGTTGACCATCTGGTGATCCCCTGGAGAAGTCCACCCTTAGTGCTAGCTGTTATTGATGTGAACTTGTGGAAAGTCAAAGATGACAGAGTCGATACATTTTACAAAAAAAAAAAAAAAAAATCTGTAGGGGACACAAACATATACAGAGGGACAAAAGGCACTAAAATCCAGTAAGCAATAGATACATATTTACGGTACAATGTGAACACAGAAGGAAGACAGCAGACTCAGTCAGGAATGGGGGTGGGTGGGAAGTTGGCTGGAAGGAAGCTTGCAAAGCAGTCATGTAAAAAAGAAAGGGAAGGCTTCCCTGGTGGCTCAGTGGTAAAGAATCTGCCTGCCAATGCAGGAGGCATGGGTTTGATCCCTAATCCAGGAAGATCCTACCTGCCAAGGAACAACTAAGCCCGGGTACACAACTACTGAAGCCTGTGCTCTGGAATCCAGGAGCCACAACTACTGAAGCCCACATGCCCTAGAGCCTGTGCTCCCACAACAAGAGAAGCCACAGCAACGAGAGGCTGGTGAACCACAACTAAAGAGTAGCCCCCACTCCTCACAACTAGAGAAAAGCCCAGCAGCAAGGAAGACCCAGCCCTGTAAGAAATTAAATAAGTAAATAAATAAATGATTTTTAAAAAAAAAGAAAGAAAGAAAAGGGAGGACATGCTAGGTAGAGAAGCCAAAGAAACAACAAAAACAATGAGTTGCAATGAGCAGAGTTCATGGGCTAGGGGAAGTGGGAGGAATCAAGAAATAGAAATACCGTTGAGAAGCACTGGCAGGTAAGGATGGATAGCTGAGCTGGGGCTGGATACAGATTGTATAAATGGGGTGAATGGCACCCTCCAAAAGATATGTCTATATAGTAAGTCCCAAAACTTGTGAAGGTAACCTGTTGGGTGGGGGCAGGGGGGGGAATCTTGGCAAATGTAATTAAGTTAAGGACCTTGAGATAAGATCATACTGGATGATCTGGGTGAGCCTTACACCCACTGACAAATATCTTTCTAAGGGTGAAGTAGAAAGATATCTGACATAGAGGAGCAGGCTCAGAGAAGAGGCACTAGCAAGACTGATGTGAAAACTGAAATCTTGAATGAGAAACCAAGAAATGCCACCATCTACTAGAAGCTAGATGGGACAACAAACAGATTCTCCACTAAAACTCAAAGAGGGAGCTTGGCTTTACTGACACCTTGATTTTAGACTCCTGTCCTCCAGAACTGTGAAGGAATAAACTTCTGTTGTCTTAATCCACCCAGTTGGTGGTAGTTTGCTGTGACAGCCTTATTAAAGTAACAAAAAGGACCTTGAGGGCCACACTGAGTCTGGGCATGCTCTGATGGCAAGTGATTTTATTTTGTTGTAGAGGTGGCTTAAAAGTGAAATGCAAGATTGATAGGGAGTTACAGCAATGATTACAGGGAAGGAAAACTTTTGGTAATCAATTACAATAACTCACAAAAGAGGTAAGAAGATTGTTGCCAAAGGTATAATCTTCAAAATCTTAAGACAATATAATTCTCATACAGATTCACAAAGTTTTGCTGAACTTATTAATAAGGAAATAGAAGTGAAGTGAAAGTGAAAGTCGCTCAGTGTCTGACTCTTTGCAACCCCATGGACTATGGTCCATGGGATTCTCCAGGCCAGAATATTAGAGTGGGTAGCCTTTCTGTTCTCCAGGGGATCTTCCCAACCCAGGGATTGAACCTAGGTCTCCCGCCTTGTATGTGGATTCTTTACCAGCTGAGCTACAAGGGAAGCCCAAGAATACTGGAGTGGGTAGCCTATCCCTTCTCCAGCAGATCTTCCTGATGCAGGAATCCAACCAGGGTCTCCTGCATCACAGGCAGATTCTTTACCAATTGAGCTGTGAGGGAAGCCCAATAAGGAAATAAGCAGGATACAAAAGGCAGTCTACCTTTCTGGTTCATTATCCTAACACATACTAACAAATGTATGTAGAATTGTAAAGAAAAATCTTGTAAAAGAAAAATCTTGTAAAAGAAAAATCTCTGGAATGAGATTGCTAAATTACAGCAACAACAACAAAATAATTTATTTTGCTTAAAAGCCGGACATCATATACATTGGATTATCTTCTTTCCAGGGCTAAAACTATTGCATTACTATGGGAAAAAAATAAGCGTCCATCTTCTTTATTCTCTACAAGCTAATATTTATGCTTATACCTGTAAAACATTCTCACAGATACAGGTAAACATCAAGTCAAGGAAAATTACATTCTTACAATAGATAACTTTTGGGTGAGTTTGTGAGGCCATGCCATAGCTTAATAATAAAAGTCATGTCGTTATCTTTTTGGCTTACTTTCAATTTTTCTTAATATTTAGAATAAAGTTGAGTTCAAAGTAGAGTGGGAAACATGTATTTTAGAGACCTTGTAAAGAAAATCTTACAAGACTAATACCTACCTCTCTGTTATGAGAATTAAGTAAATTAATACATGAAGAGCCCCTGGAGGAGCACCCCCTCCAATATTCTGTCATAATTTCACATTATCCTGATGTAATTTGTTTAGAAAGTCTTCTAAGAGGATATATTTTTAATAAAATGCACTTGTATTCCTGTACTCAATAATATCGGAGCAGCTACTGTGCATACAAAGTTATATGATACTTTCCTTCAAGGACTTTATCATACTGGTATGGTTTGAAAGTGTTAAAAGTTTTAGCATAAGAAATAATAAAAGCAATAGAAATAGTGTAGTGTTAGTTGTTCAGTCATGCCCAACTCTTTGCCATCCTGTGAACTGTAGCCTGCCAGCCTCCTCAGTCCATGGGATTCTCCAGGCAAGAATACTGGAGTGGGTTGTCATTCCCTCCTCCAGAGGATCTTCCTGACCCAGGGATCAAACCCAGGACTCCTGCATTGCAGGCAGATCCTTTACTGTTTGAGCTACAGGGAAGACCCCACCAATATAAATATCATATGATAAAATGTTAACCATATTTAATCAAATATTAAAATATATGACTCCCTTCTTATTTTGGTCTTAATGTAGAGTTTCGTGGAGAATTTGTGTGTGATGGGGGAAGTTAATGAGACAAGATTAGAAAGCCAACAAGATCCTGAATTTCACTGATGACTAGAAAAGGGAATCCAGATATTGCTTGAATAGAATGTAGAAGGGACAAAATGAGGGCTTAATGAATTCCATTCACATAATTTGTCCTCAAAACAGATTTAGAAACAAGACGAACTTCCTTGGAAACATGATACAAACAGAAGTCTTTGCTGGCAGCTGATAAAAATATATATATAATCATAGTTTTTTGTTAAATAAGACAGTTTGATGATTTTAAAAAGGGCTGCAAGAGTACTAGCAACTTCTGTTTTAGCGGCTACACAGAGGAGAACTTCATGTCAACTTACATGAATAAATTTTGATATTAACTTTGGAATTTGTCTAGTACTGTACATACGATATGACACAGATTTGTTTTCAGGATGCCGTTTCTGATCCATGATTTCAATGAAAATGCTTAAATTTAATTCCCACAGTTCACAGCTGGTTCACAACTACTGCAGCATATATGATACTGTATTATAATTTTTCCTACTGTACCTACAATGGAATGAAGGTCCTCAAAGACAGGAACCATGCTATTTTTCTCACAATATTCATAGCACAGTGCCTGACACACGCTAGATTCTCAATAAATGCTAAATTGTAAAAGAATGTATCCATAAATAAACAAAAGATTTGGGGGTATTCTGCCACAAAACAAGCTTTTAGGGTAAGTTTGCTAAATTATATTATATATAGTTACACCTCTAAAAGTGTTTGACTTCACTTTGTCAGCTTTTTGTATATGATGTACAAAAGTTCTCTCAAAAGGTAATATTATTAGAAGTTTCTAATTCAAAGCATTAAATGATTTACACAGATATAGAGAGATATATTAATATCTTGAGGAAAACCAGGACATGTCACACCAAAAAATGCCACTTTGATACCATTTTTCTTATTCTGAACAAAAAGACACTTAAGAAACAGCAGGTGCAAAGATACTCTGACCCTCGTCTGTTCCTACTGTGTTCATGCCTATTCTCCCTACAGATGATGTACATCAAGTGATCACTCTGGTTCCAAGGCACCGGAGACTGCAATGGTCACCCTCTACCCGAAGAATAGCCGCACAGTGATGGTTGATTAGGGCTCAGATCAAGTTATGTAACCAATAGCCAATAATCAGGGTGAATAAAGTCAAATTTTAGGACCTATGGAAATCAACAAAAAGTAAGAAACTGGAAGAGTCTTGATTAATCAGGCAGATATTAGAGGTCAAATGTGTGTGCTAAGTTGCCTCAGTCCTGTTCAACTCTTTGCAACTCTATGGACTGTAGCCCGCCAGGCTCCACTGTCCATGGGATTCTCCAGGCAAGTATACTGGAGTGGTTTGCCCTTTTCTTCCCCGGGGTATCTTTCTGACCCAGGGATTGAACTCGCGTCTCCTGCTGCTCCTGCATTGCAGGTAGATCCTTTACCGCTGGACCACCAGGGAAACACACTAAAGGTCAAAGCAGAAATATAAATCCTCTGGGATATGCAGGAAGGCCAGAAACAGGAAATATGGCTATCTCGCCATTTTACAAGGAGGCTGTCCTTTTCAATGAAGCTTTCTTAGAATTTGGGGAATCCTGGGAAGCTCAGCTTCCATTCTCCTCAAACAGAAAAAAGGGCAGTGCTTTTGATAATGCATGTCTACACAGGTATACAGGGTTCAGTAAGTGAAACGAAATGAAGTTTACAATTGAAGGTGAAAGCTAAATGCTATTTTTGATTCAAGAATGCCAAGGCAGAGCTCTAAAAACTTAGAATGAATTTTTAAAGCAATTCTTTTGATGAGCTATATATGTCAAAGTCCCAGAAGTATCTGTTAAAAGACACTAGACAAAGAATACAGAGCTAAAGTTTCAACCACACTTAGATTCACCTGAGCTAGATAAATTGGCTTTCCAGGTAGAGGTAAAGAATCTGCCTGCCTCTATAGGAGAGGCAAGAGACGTGGGTTTGATCCCTGGGTGGGGAAGATCCCCTGGAGAAAGAAATGGCACCCCACTCCAGTATTCTTGCCTGGAAGTGTCCATGGACAGAGGAGCCTGGTGGGCTACAGTCCATGGGGCAGCAAAGATTCAGACACGACTGAGCACACACCACTAGATTGTCTAATATGTAAGCTTATGTTGATTTCTCCATTTCATTTTACAAATCAATTCACTCAGTTCTGAAATTCAAGATGGTATAAAGCAGTACAAAATGTTATTCAATCAGAAAAGATCCAGATCTCTTATCTGATCCCTTATCTGATCCCTTGATCAGCATATAGCAGAAACTCTCAAGTGAGGGACTCCTTACAATAAGGTGAAGGTTCTAATGAGATGGATGAAACTGGAGCCCATTATACAGAGTGAAGTAAGCCAGAAAGATAAAGAACATTACAGCATACTAACACATATATATGGAATTTAGAAAGATGGTAATGATAACCCTATATGCAAAACAGAAAAAGAGACACAGAAGTACAGAACAGACTTTTGAACTCTGTGGGTGAAGGTGAGGGTGGGATGTTGCGAAAGAACAGCATGTATATTATCTATGGTGAAACAGGTCACCAGCCCAGGTGGGATGCATGAGACAAGTGCTCGGGCCTGGTGCACTGGGAAGACCCAGAGGAATCGGGTGGAGAGGGAGGTGGGAGGGGGGATCGGGATGGGGAATACGTGTAAATCTATTGCTGATTCATGTCAATGTATGACAAAACCCACTGAAAAAATAAATTAATTAATTAATTAAAAAAAAAACAATAAGGTGAAGGGAAACAGGCAACACAAACTAAAAGGGTTTCAAGGAGTCAGCACAAATTTAAGGAAATTCAATTCTGTTGACTACACGGCAAATATAAAATACTTTGAACGCAGTATTCCCTCCACAAAGGATGTAGCTCTTGACACAGATTTCAGGTCAAGTGCTTTTTTGAGAAGCCTTATCTCTTCTCAAGTAGGTTTCCTTATTTTCCATTCACATACAGCCTTGCTCTTCCCTTTATATCACATTCTTCAATTTTTAAATATAAAATCCCCTATATAATTATTCATTAATTTCTCTATTTTGAAGATAAAGACATAGTCATAGCAGAGACTACATGTATTTTTGTTCACCGTTTTAACTGTGCCACCTAGAATACAGCTTTCCATGTGCTAAGAGTTCAAAAGTGTTTCAAAGTATTTCTTGAGTACATGAATGAATGAATACATAAATGAATATTATCGCTAACAAAAGTCACTACTATAATTTTAACTCCAACCAAAACAAGTAGGGGGCTTCCCAGGTGGCACTAGTAGTAAAGAATCTGCCTTTCAATGAAGGTGGTGTAAGAGATGTCAGTTCGATCCCTGGGTTGGGAAAATCCCCTGGAGGAGGGGGCATGGCACTCACTCCAGTATTCTTGCCTGGAGAATCCCATGGACAGAGGAGTCTGATGGGCTACAGTCCACAGGGTGGCAAAGAGTTGGACATGACTGCAGTAACTTAGCATGCACACAAGTCCACAAAACAAGTAGAATACCATAATTTTGACCATAAGACTGGACAACTAGAAAAATACAAGCTCCCCTTTGCCCAGGCAATGCCTCCCCTAAACCCAGTTACTGAAAGTAGACCATATAAGAAACAAAGGAAGACAATAGAGTGATTTAGCCTTGCCAATGGTGAATGCTTTAAAAGTGGTTTTAGTCATGTTCCCATTACACCCACCGGAGGAGTCTCCCTCTGGAGCTTCCAGTCATAATTGTGATGAGGAAAGTTGGAGGAAAAACTCTGAAAATGATTAAAGAGCCAAAAAAACAGATACCATGATGAAAGCCTAAAGGAATCAGGATTATTTCACCCACAGAAAAAGTTGGCAGATTAAATATTGGAATGTTCTGGATGGTAAGCAGCTGTTGTACATTCCCAGGAGCATAGGTAAGGGAGGAAGGCTTCAAGTTCAGTCTAAGGAAGGACTCATTCTCCCTCCCACTCCAGTTCCCTATATTGATGCACGGCCACAGGTTTCAGCAGGCTTCACACCTCTCAGGACTGACCCTTTTCTATCTCTTTACTCATAGCTCCCCTTAAAAGTCCTTCTTATAAAAAAATCCCTCTGACTACAGAAGTTTCATGAAGACTCTCCCATGCTGCAGCCCTCACCCTCTGGAGCAACTATTTGAATCTATTGTTTCTGAAATCTTTTCAAAGCATGTGCTTAAAACTGGAAGCCTTAAAGGATCTCAGTTTTCCCTAATGTCTTAAGTCAAAAGCAAAAAGGTTTGGTGTAGATAACATGTATTTTTCATAATATTGAGGATATACACTCAGAAGACAACATTTTTAAGGGCACAGATGCCAGCTTGTGTTGTCCCCTGTTGGCTTAAATCTAAATTCCTTTTCCTGTCTTTTTAAGGTCGTCAGCAGTTGCAGTTCTGCTTAAAGGCGGGTGAGCGAAGATGGAGAGAAGGAGATTGCAACATCTCTCAGACTTAGACTAATATATCCTTGAAACAACATAGACTCATTGGTGTTCACTGAACCGCACATGATAATCAACTTACTGCATGAACTTTCTCACCGAACCACAAGCTCTTTTCCCTTTGATGATACTGGAAAGTAAGGAAGCAACTACAGAAAAGCTCAAACAGAATGAAGATGAGTGGCAATTACAGCATCTTATCTGATCTCAGTATTTGTAATCACTGATAAACTTAAATAATATTTTCAAGCAGAACGATTATTTTCCTTTGCTAATTCATCATCTCAAAATTTCCTTAAGGACCAGTGATTTGGGGCTTTATTCACATAGTGTACAAAAGAGTGTTTAGTAAACTTCACAAAGCTCAGGATCTGGCATGAGCTCTTTTTCCTATTAAATAATACTATCAATCTGGTACTCAGTCAAATACAGAATTGCTGTTAAGATTCATTCGAAATCTAAAAGCATGGTGCAACAGTCCATACAAAGCTCAGCAACTTATATTACAAGAACTCAAGTAAATTTATTTTAACATCAATAAATAAACAACATATCAAACTAGCAGAGAATCAAAACTCTCAACTAGGGAATTTCTGGCGGTCCAGTGGTCAGGATTCTGTGCTGTCGCTGCCAAGGGCCCAGATTCAAGCCGAGCAGCCAAAAAAATAAAAGAGAGAGAGAGAGAGAGAAACAGATAAACACCTCTCAACAATACTTTTATCTAGGAAACTTTAAAATGAAACCCTTAGCAGAGTCACAATTCTTTATGAAGACAAGACAGAGTCATTCCATGTCCGAAAAATTCTAAGAATGAGTTATGTTTTGAATTTTAATTGTGTGTGCTTATGTATGTATGTGCATGTGTATTTTAAGTGAAGAGAATAGGTTTTATTCATTTCCATATAAGTCAAATAAATTTTGGAAAATATATAAGAAGATCTATCTTTGCCCTAAAAAATTAGAACCCAAAGTGAAAAATATGAAAAAAAAATCAATTAAGAAGGAATTATAAGACCTGATTTACAATCTTAAATGTACTGTTCAAATATTCTAATAAGCCACATAGATACCGTGTGCAAGTTCATTTTCATCACACCAAAGAGAACAAAAAGTTATGAATAACAAAAGCATTTACCATCAGTCAATTAAAAATAGACACACAGTAAAAAAAACAATTCAAGCAACTTTGGGGCTCAGTGCTAACAAACAATTTTATTTCATGTGACCAAATCTGTAGCATTTTTTTCTAGAACCAATGAATTCAAGCCTGCCACAGTATTTCATCTTTGGTCTGCATTTATAGAACATATTCAGGGGGGAAAAAAATGCCTCTGTCAGAGTCCAATTCTAAAGAATTTGTGCAATGCTTCCAAGTTTCTAATTGTATAAATATTCATGCTTCCAAACTGCACATAATAATTAAAGTAGTGTGTTCTACTTCAAGAAAACCCATATTTCATATTGGACGTTACCCATGGTAACATGGACAGAAGTGCATTTATGTGCTCTGTTACACATGCTTTTCATTTAGTATCTAAAAATGATACAGCCATGTGATAGGCAACCAAAAAACAGCAAGTTGATGGGAAAAGGCCTTGGAAGTATAATATCTTTTTTAATAAATAGTTTTCTATAAAAATAGATTAAACTTTAAATTTAACCAGGTCAGGGCTCCCTCCTCCAAGCAGCATAAGAAAGTTTCACCTAAGCTTATGCTAAAGTGACCCCTTATCCATGCAATAGAGTAATACATGCACAGGAAACATAATTGCCTGTTAAGGCTGAACTAAATGTACTTTCTTAGTGTGAAGAGTCTTAAAAGAATCTGAATTACAAATAAATGGCTATTAATTGGCCACTATCTCACTGGACTTCCATGTTTTTCCTCATCCTTATTATTCTCTTCCCACTCTGCTCCTTCTACACCCACAGTCAAATAAGGTAAATGGGAGATCAAGATCAAAAGGAACTAAAACTGCAAGATTAGAGAATTGAAATGGGAGAAATGGGACTTTTTGCATAACAACTACTGATTACTAGGCTTCCAGCAAATGCCCCAATGGCCCTGGACATATCATGCATTGTCACAAATCCTTCTTGTCACTAACAAGCTTGTGATAGACACAGCAGTGACTTCAAAGCCCATGTTTTTCCCTCCATGCCAAATTTTCTTCCTTTAGGGCACTCTGTCGGAGCTCCAAAAAGATATAGTGTTCCAGCAGAATTAAATGAGCGAGCAAAACAAGTTTGCACAGTCAACAGAACCAAAATCAGAAGACAAGTTCTTGCCTATTTGGTTGCCTATCTCTTAAAGGTCAGTCGTACTCAACACAAGGATGAGCCAATGATTGTACGAAATAGGAGCCCATCCACACAGGTGATAGAAGCTAATTGATTTAAAGGATCATATGGAAAGAGATTGCCTGTGGTTGCAATTATGTACCAAATAGAGAAGCAGAAGCCTAGTCTCAGGATGTATCTGTGTGGAAAGGACACAGAGGGTGCACACACAGCCCCAGAAGTCTTTGCCTGAATCATGTATCCCCATTGGCCAGCCTATGATGAAGGAAGTACATGGGTTACCGTTCTGGGGGATGAAGAATGTCAAAGATGTGAAAGAATGAATGTGAAAGTTGCTGATGTTATGCCATTCCACCTCACAATCAGGTGTGTTTTCAAGGTCAGAGCCACCTTTCCTTTATCATAAACCAAAGGTAGCTCTTTTTAGGGCTCTGTCCCTCCCAGAGAACCAAGATTTCTCCCTGTGCTCCCAGGTGGACAAACTGACCATTTACCTAGCTCAGCAGACCAAGTAAATGACTCTAGTGTTTCAGAAAGTTCTACTCATATACAAAAGGAGAGTTTTCTTATTTCTTACTGAGCAGAACTCAGTTGTATTTTTTATCCCCTTAACACAAGACCATTAGTACAATTTTTGCTAAAACAAATAAAAGAGATGAATGTGAAAAAGAACTCATCAGTTTGATTTATAAGACAGTCTAAGAAAATGAGTAGACTTAATACCACTCTAACCACATGGATTTGTGAATTACAGCAAATTGACCTGGTAGAATTATTGAAGCCTGTTAATGAAATTCCCGAAAAAGGAAGTCTTGTTGTTGTTTAGTCACTAAGTTCTGTCTGACTCTTTGCAACCCCATGGGCTGTAGCCCGCCAGGCTCCTCTGTCCATGGGATTTCCCAGACAAGAATACTACAGTAGGTTGTCATTTCCTTCTCCAGGTGATCTTCCCAACCTAGGGATCTAACCCGTGTCTCCTGCATTGGCAGGCAGATTCTTTACCACTGAGCCACCTGGGAAGCCCTTTGGTATTATGTAATAACACATAAAATAATCTGAAAATAAGGTTATTCTTGATTTATTCCATTGTACATTTTCAAATCATTTACAGTGTTTATTATCAACATGAATACATCCTGAGGACATTCCAGATAAATATACTCATTATTATCAGATAAACATACATTGAGAAAGATTTGGAGCTGACATTCATGTAATGCTGTCACAGCAGACAAAAATCTGTTGTCAATTTTGTATAAGTGACGATAAAAACAATAGTTTATCCATGACTTTGTTCTAGCCACATGTAGTATTGACATCATGAGTAGAAAAAAATCCCTACAAGAGTAAACCAGACAGTAATATATTTAAAACTCTAATATAACACAGGAATATTTTTCTTGGACATTGACTATTACATAAATATTTTCAAACATTTACATTAGGTATATTTCTATTATGCATATTGTTTGAAAGAAATGCTATCTTAAACTCTCTGAGAAAAATTTAAAAGTTCTCAAGTGACTATGAAAACTAATATAACTTCTGCCGTCTCCAACTTCTACAGCCAGATTCACTGGCTTCATCTGATTTTCAACAACCGATTTCCTGGGTTTAAAAAAATAGCTCTTATAATAGCTAAGGTTTCCAATAAGCTGTTCTTTAGAGGTCTGGCTTGATAATTACTCCAAGCTCCACAGGAAATGCAGTATTTTCAACACATTCAGAACAGCACACCTGTGTCCCCCAAGCAGCCAGTCCTCCTGTAACCTCCATGGCGAGTGTTTCTAACGCCTTGTGTCTTTTGGGTCTCCTCCATTCAGACAGGGACACAAATGGGAACGTTTTGATGTATGTTAATTGATGTTTGTCCAAGCATTATGAAGTAATAATCCACAGGAGCCACAGAAACTTTTACAAGGCAAAGTCAAGGGAACAATCAAAGTTTTGAGTGGATTATTGCAAGTCCACACCCAGGCAAAGCTGACTTACAGCTTTTCATCCTTCCACAATGATACTATAAATAAAGCAAAGAAATTTTTGTTCTCGTCTAATCCCCCCTATTATGTGGTCTTGTAGGCCGTCTCACGCGATTGGTGCAGTCTACACCGCGAGCTCGCGGTGTGGCGGGGTGAGGTCACAGAGCCTGTCTGCCGGTCTCTCACCGTAACTCAATGGGACTGTGAGGGACCGGCATGTTCCTGTGAGTGGAATCTCCGAAGGACAGGAAAAGAACTCATAAATCCCAAAAAGAAAATGGTTTGGAAAGTTGAGGTTAAAATGCCCCAAATGCAATCTCAGAGAAAACAAACAAAAAAAAGCCAGAAGCAACTAACCCTGAGCTATTGCTCGGTGGAACACTCCATCACTTGCTTCCATTTAGCAAAGATAAAAATCACTCCTCTGTGTCATAGGTGCCCTTATGCTTCGCCTTCAGTGCTACAAAGAACAAGCAGTAGCTGCCATAATTAAGGAAGGAGCAGACGCCCCCATGGGAACAACTGGTGTAAATTGCTAGATAATCATTTCAGCTGCAGTGATTGGTATATTTGAACACCAAGAAAAGACTGAATTGACTCCCTCCTATGTGATTCCTTGTTTACATAACAGCCCTCAAGGTATTAACAAGTTTGTGGTTCACTTAATTTCTTGGAATTACATAAATATATAGACATTGTAAGAAAAATAAATTAAGCAATACCTCCAAGCTGTGCTTATTTCAACTCCTGTAGTCATTATTATTTTGTCCTTTTAAAAAATCAGACTGTATAGTAAGTATCCAGGCAAGCATGTGTGTGTGTGTGTGTGTGTGTGTGTGTGTGTGTGTGTGTGTGTGTGTGTGTTACATATACCCCTTCCACCTGGCAGAAAGCCCATTATACCATTTATTTGGTCATAATGCAAAGCTAATAATCATGCCTGATTTAAGGCAGACAATACAGAGTCATCATATTAAAAACATGGTGAATATAAATTGATATGGTAAGTGTTTAATCTGTTCTTATGCTACCACCCTGAAAAAAAATGGGTATAGACATCGTATCAAAGTTATTTAGAAATTCTCCACACCATGCTTTAGAGGATTAGGGTTTGTGACAATGAACTCAGTACTATACACACTGGAAATAAAAAACAACCGCTAAATTAATGAATAGACATCAGAAAAACACAGTGGGTGCATGTGTGTGTTCTCAGTTGTCTAAAAGGGCTAGGATAGAGGAAATCTAAGAAAGATTATTCCGACATAAGAGTGGGTGGGAAAAATCAACATCTGCATTACTGTCTACAGATTCAAGTTCTCTTAATTTAAAAAAAAAAATCTAAATAAAAGAGATGTTTGCTTTATCACTGAAGAGCAAAGGAATTGGTTGTCCTTGGGTCAAATGTTCATGCAATAACTGGGAACTCAGTGAAGGTCACAGGGTCCTGTTGCTTTCCCAGGACTATGGTATGACAAGTTTTCCTAAAAAAGGATGTGAGCAAGACAGGCAATAAAATGAATTTATAAAGACACTCTCAAGATAAAATTTGGGAAAAAAAATCACAGAAATGTTTATTCATTCATTCGAAAAGACAATGATCAACCTTTCCAGAAAATGTACCTAAGTTCTGAGCAGGAGCAGTGTTACACTCAGACACTTAATGATTTGGGGAAGCCCAAGGATCATAGTAATGTTTCAAATGCACATGAAACAAACTGCTTTCAAAGGTCACCTAGAGAGGCTCACTTAGAAAAAGGCTTTAGTGAAAAAAAAAAAAATATATATAACTCTCATCTTCACCAAACCAGTATTCCATGTATAGAAGTCATACTGGTTCTGAAAACTGCAGTGTAATTGGTAGAGAAACCGGTCTGGCCTGACAAATGTTACCACAATCACTCCTGGCTTTCTTGGTAGAGGCTGGGAATTTTTCTAATATTGAAAAGTAAGGAAATTCCTGTTTTTTCTTTCCTTGAAATCTGAAACTGCTTTGGCTACTAAGTTGCCCAGCTTTACCACTGAGCAAAAATTAAGGGAAGATCTTGGAGCAGTCAAGGTTATTCGTACAAAGACTGAACCTGGAATAGGGGGTTTCCATGGCCTATAATCTTAAGCCCCGACTCTTTAGCATGGCATTTAAGGCCGATCTATGATCCCTTCTTTCTGTTCTTTTCCATACATTGTGTTTAATGACTTTTAGAAATCAATTTATCTATTTACATTCCCACCAACAGAGCTAAAGGGACTCCTTTTTTCCACACCCTCTCTAGCATTTATCATTTGTAGATTTTTTGATGAAGGTCATTCTGACCTGTGTGAGGTGATACCTCATTGTAGTTCTGACTTGCATTTCTCTAATAATTAGTGATGTTGAGCATCTTTTCACTGTGCCTCTTGGCCATCCCTCTCAGGCTTCCCTGGTGGCTCAGATGGCAAAGAATCTGCCCACGATGCAGGAAACCTGGGTTCGATCCCTGGATTGGGAAGACCCCCTGGAGAAGGAAACAGCTACCCACACCAGTATTCTTGCCTGGAGAATTCCATGGAGAGAGGAGTCTGGAGGGCTACAGTCCATGAGATGGCAAAGAGTAGGACATAACTGAGCGACTAACACTTTCACTTTCACTTGGCCATCTGTATGTCTTATTTGGAGAGATGTCTGTTTAGGTCTTCTGCCCATTTTTTGGTTGTGTTCTTTGTTTTTTTGATATTGAGCACCAAGAAAAGTGGTACAGATGAACCTGTTTCCAGAGCAAGAACAGAGACACAGATGTAGAGAATGGACATTTGGACGCAGCAGGGGAAGGGGAGGGTGGGAAGAACTGGGAGAGCAGCATTGATATACACACACTATCACGTATACAACAGATAGCTAACAGGAGGCTCGGCTCGGTGCTCTGTGATAATCTTGATGAGAGGGACAGGAAAGATGGGTTGGAGGCCCAAGAAAAAGGGGATATATGTACACATATAGCTGATTCACTTCAATGTACAGTAAAAACTACCACAACATTGTAAAGCAATTATACTCTAATTTTTGTAAAAAAAACAGTCAATTTATTCCTCCAATGCACCATGTATGTTTCACAACCCCATGTATCTGCATGTACAGCTCACTTTGCCTAGTTAGCCCTTGGTTCTCTTTTCCAACTAGTGAATTCCTTCTCACTTCCCAAATCCCCAGATTGAATGCTATGCCCTTTATCTAGCTCTTCCTTATTCCCCAGGTACTTTTAACATTCTTTTAGCATTGCATTTTTCACACTGCATCAGTTATTTATTTGTATGCATCTATCTTCTGAGACATTGAACTCACAGAGATCAGGACATTTTCTTATTTATCTTGATGTTGCTAGCATAGTGCCCAGCATCCAGTAGGAGATCAATAGATTTTTTTATAAGGAAAAAGGAAGCTGCAATTTAAAGAATTAGGAAGATACTCATAATAAAAGGCATTAATGGAGAGAAGATTTTGGATAATTTTGAATGTCTACCAAAGCCTTCCACTTCCCAGTAAGGCGTGTCTAAGTTTCTCAACAGAAGAAAAAGGAATATTTATTTTAAAACTCTGTAATAACCTGTGTGTGGTTTAAAAAAGGAAAAGGAAAGGTAAATATCTTAACACTACAGGGGATGACACTGCTTCACACACGTCAGAGTGCTGACCGAAGACAGGAGCCATGAAGACAGGCTTTGTCACTGAATTAAGGGCATCAGGTTAAACAGCATAAAAGAAGAAGTCTCCAGATGAAGATGGGAGTGATAGCAGAAACAGCCTCATACGATTTCCAAGAAGCAGAGAAAATAACAGCAGCAGCAACAGGAAATGACAAAGCGACCAAATCAAGACAGACCCGAGAATGACAGTGTGTTTTTCGTGGCCGCTACATGGACAGGAAACACTGGGAGCGGCGTTCCCATGGCTTCACCACTCTTTCATCAGTAAACAAAATTAAGAGTCAAGAATAGGGAGAAAACTGGGGCTTTGAAACAAAGTAGACTTGGAGTGAAAACCTGGCTCTACCAGTTACTATGTGTAAGAATGAGGAACTTTCCTGGTGGTCCAGTGGCTAAGACTCCACACTGTCAATGCAGGGGCCCTGAGTTCAAACCTTGGTCAGGGAACTAGATCCTACATGCTGCAACTAAGAGTTCGCATGCCACAACTAAAGATTCCGCGTGCTGCAATGAAGATCCAAGAGCCCCAGCACTGCCAAATAAATAAATAAATATTAAAAAAAAATAATGAACCCCGGGAACATCTATAGTCTGGGCCTTCTAAGAGATGCCATTTCTGAGAAATTGACCTTTTAGTCATTGGTTCCACAGCAAGCACTAAATGTGGAGGCGTTATTTTGTACCAGTGACTTGCAGATGGTCAGATGGATTTACAAAAAAAGCAAAGCTTATCTGGCAAAACCATCACACTGCGGAGCACGTACTGGCTGCACCTGTACCTCCATCTGGGAGGGCAGTGTGTTGCCTCCTGCTTTGTGTAATTGGTACCATAAGCTTCCACATCCTTTGTGATGAAAGGAACTTCACATCCTTTCACTTATGTTTGGTGTCTCTCCATCAATCATTTCAGTACACTGTGATTGCACTATTGTGACAACCACATATTATCTATATGACCCTTGACAAATTACTTAAATTTCTAAGTCCCAGTCCCTCATCTGTAGTACCTGTCATGTAGTAGAACTTTGACAAATGATTGCAATGAAATAGCAAAGAGATTTTTTTTTATAATTTCCCAGCTTCAACATCTTTTACCTTTGTTTCATTCCTTCTTACTTCTTGTATTTAATCAGTCACCAAGACACATCAATTTATCTTTCAAGATATTTATTATATGAGCCTTCCATAGGTTTATAAAACACTATGTACAACATCCCTTACTCTCTTGGAAATTTACAATACATATTACTATATAAAGACTAATAATTCCTAAAGAAAAAAACTTTACTCAATATTTGTCCAATGAAATTACCTCTGGAACTGTTTTTGTTTTTTGAATTGAATTATTTTGAAACCCCAAGCTCTTCTGTTACCAACCAAGATGAAACCATAAACCATGAAAAGTTTTGACCTTGGAAAAGATTCAGGATGAATGAAGGTGGTTTTCTACTTTACTTTAAAATGATAAATAAGGATACCAACATTGATGTTGGTGGGGTAGTAACAATATATTCCTAAATGATTTTGTTTCTTGAAATTTGATTAGTTTTATCCTGATTTAAATTATAAAAACATAGTCAAAGTTTATACTTTTATTTACTCTATTTTGTTTTAAAAATCTGTCTTTGTACAATAGAATTATCTCTTACTACCAGAGTCATTCTTGCTTTTCTTACCAAACAAAGCTAAATTCCAGAATTTTAGATCTAGGAAGGAATTCCAACTAAAGATCTTAACCCAAGCCATTTGGTTGCCAAGACAGATACAGTTCTGTGCCTTCATGTTTACTTTCTCACTCCACTGTGTGTGGAAAATCAATACAAGCCTAGGGAAAGCCAAGATAGGATATTGTCTTTATGTGGCTGCATGTTAAAAATAGAGCAGTTCTAGAAGTAGATACTACATGTAGTAAAGTAGACATTATGTGTAGAAAAGGCTAACAAGCCCACAACAGAAATGAAGGTTGTTAACTATTCAGAGATTTGGGAGAAAAGTCCAAGGTGAAAGAGAGAGTAAAGTGGCAGCTAACTATAGATTAAGGGTAAGTATATTTACAGGAAAAGTTAAATAGTCATAGTTTTATATGAAATTAAGAATTGGTTTTTGCTTTGGTTCTGATCAACATTAGCTTATAATTAGGAAGTTTTAGCTGTTATTTTAGCTAAGTTGGTCTTTCCAAATGTGTTACCTCAATTGTATAACTATTTTAAATGTCTCACTAAAAAAAGACAATACAACAGAAGTAAAGAAGCAAAATTCATTCAGTTGGCACTAACAAAGAACGACTGGATATGATTTTTCTTCCAGAAGAACAAAGGTTGAATATTGACCCCAATGAAGCAGAGTACACAAATCTACATGTAGTACTTACATATTTCACACAGTGATTTTCATCTCATACATTTTTGGGTGATTCACTCATATAACAAATTTTTATTGATATATTCTTTATGAGATATACTATTTGGGGGGAATACATGTTCTTAATAAACATGTGGAGAACCTCAGTTTAACAGTAACTTTGGCCAACAGAAAAAGTTGGTTAAAGCAGGGAATCATAAAAAAAAAAAGCATACATACCTTAAATATTTTGTTCTAACTCAAAACATATAAATGAATATTCATTTGCCAATCTATTGATGTTGGGCCAAGATTTTTTTTAGTACAAATCCATTCTTTTTTTCCCCGAATGAATCATAGTCAAAATGCATCATCTAAGATTTCCATTTGCGCTTTTTAAAATGAAAACTCAAATATATTTGAGAAACAATATAAGTACATAACTTTCCTAAGTGTATACATCTTCCAATATTTTATAGCTGTCTCGGTTACAATTATTTTGGCAGCAACTTTTTAGCATCAGTTTTTATAGATTCTTTCAAAACAACAGTTGTTTGTTTCACCTTCCTATGCCATTAGTTCCTTTAATCTCAAATTAAATGTTATAATTCCAAAAGAAAATAAAGCTGAGAAAGGCTGATCTTCAAAGATACTGTCCAAGTTGACTTGTAGACTGGCATTATAGAGCAGACACCAGATCCTGTCCAGTGTCTACAAACCTTTTATGGAAATAGGACAACCATCTCATGCTTTATGTTTTTTTTCCTTCTAACTGTAAAATTTCTGATACACTGGTGAGCATTTAGTAAATAACTGTTGACTGAATGAGGGCACACAAGTAATTATCCAATCTTTACTGTACATGCCTGAAGCTGTGTGTCTGCAGCTAATCCTTTTAGGAGGCAAGATGATTTGTGGCTCAGCTGATAAAGAATCGCCTGCAATGAGGGAGACCTGGGTTCGATCCCTGGGTTGGGAAGATCCCCTGGAGGAGGGCATGGCAACCCACTCCAGTATTCTGGCTTGGAGAATTCCATGGACTGTACAGTCCATGGAGTCACAAAGAGCCAGACACAGCTGAGCAACTTCCATTTTCATTTTTCATGATACACTGAAAAGAGTATGAATAATGTGGTTAAACAGAACAACATGTGGATGCCAAGCATGTGTGACTTCTGGTGAGCTATTTCACCTAGGTCTCACCTTTATAAGAGAGCTAAAAAACCACCCTTGGGGAGTTATTATGAAGATTGACCAACAGAGCATATTGAAAGCGTGTCACAGGTCAATTGTCCCAGAGGCAGACTCTGAGATGGAGTTAGACTCTAGAACATATATTAGAGAGTGCTTTTAGGATCAGCACCTGAAGAGGGAGGATAAAAAAGGAATGGGCAAAGGGAAGTTTGAGCTTTAATGCAGACCTGACAACAGCTCCAGCTGACCCCACAGGGAGCTTTAGAGCGAAAGTGAGCCATTGGAATTTACCCAGGTAAGGCGGAAATGGCTGGATTTTATACCTGATGCTTGATCGCGAGGGTGACCTTCAGGTGACTCTGTGCAGCTGAGGAAACCCTGGAGGGCTGCATGTGAGCAGCTCTCCCAGGGGATGGGCAACAGACTCTCATTTGAAGCTGATCTAGGCATCCATTCTCCATATTCATCACAAAAGGCCTGACCAATGATATTAGCAAACAAAAGGTAGCTCCTTTCCTTCCCGTCAGCAGTCCCCTTTCAGTTTAGACAGAGTCCTCATTCTCTCCAAGTCACAATCCAAGCCAACACGCCCTGGGCTATCAGAGCTGACTCACTTCTCCACATCTTAGCATTGGAAGCACACCCTTCCTCATAGTTCACTACTTTCCCTTCCTCTGCTAAATAAGCACTTTCTTCCTCTGCGCTCACCAACATATTGAAAGCACTCATATCTTTTCTTGGTTACAAGATCAACTACAATTATACCAATGTATGTAGTCTATATTTTTACTCATCTGAATGGTCTGAATCTCTATTTGTGTTATCTGTACAGATCTTAAAGAGCAATATTGCACCTAACACTTGAAAATATTTTAAAATTTTAACGTATGCACCAAGAAGCAGGCATCATTAGTCAGCCCTTATCAAACATCTGGTATCTGCTCCCTGAAGATCTGAAAGCTATCCACTATTGGAGCAACAACTTCTAACCAGAGTTCAGGCCACAATCAATGATGGATATTGGAGAATAAGTTGAGTTCTTCTGAACTAAAACTTTTTTCTAGTAAGTAAATGTCAGAGTTTTATGAGTTCAGAATACATCAGGGATTTTAAAAGCCCTGCAGAAGTTAAGGCTGTGTAGTCCTTAAAGTGTCTTCAGATGTGGGTCAGCTGGTCACCCCGTAATGAGACCCCTTTCACTGAGCTCTCTTCCCCTCTATAAATGGGGTGAAAGTGAAAAGGTAATTCTCCTCTAACTGACCTTGTCCTAACCCTGTAATCTCTTTTATGGTTTAGTTTTGGAGGTTGGGAGGGAGGGATATTTGTTTTGTAATCAAAAATTAACTTAAAAATGAAATGAGGATCATGGAAGTCTTAAGAATAATCAGAGGATAAGAATATTTGCCAACAAAGGTCCGTCTAGTCAAGGCTATGGTTTTTCCAGTGGTCATGTATGGATGTGAGAGTTGGACTGTGAAGAAAGCTGAGCACCGAAGAATTGATGCTTTTGGACTGTGGTGTTGAAGAAGACTCTTGAGAGCCCCTTGGACTGCAAGGAGATCCAACCAGTCCATCCTAAAGGAGATCAGTCCTAGGTGTTCATTGGAAGGACTGACGCTGAAGCTGAAACTCCAGTACTTTGGCCACCTCATGCAAAGCGTTGACTCATTGGAAAAGACCCTGATGCTGGAAGGGATTGAGGGCAGGAGGAGAAGGGGACGACAGAGGATGAGATGGCTGGATGGCATCACCGACTCGATGGACATGAGTTTGAGTAAACTCCAGGAGTTGGTGATGGACAGGGAGGCCTGGCGTGCTGCGATTCATGGGGTCGCAAGGAGTCGGACACGATTGAGAGACTGAACTGAACTGAAGAATATTTCAGGAAACTTGCCTCATTCCCCTAAGATTGAGATTAGGATGCCCTTAGCTATGTGGGAAAATAAAAATAAAAACTTGATCAAGGTTATCAACTACTGTACTGTTTCTGAAAATAGTCCAGCAAGTGGCCATAGAAGGGGTGGTGTGGTAGTAATGACATGACATCCTCTTCCTCTGTTTTTTAACCGTTTTTTAAATTGAAGTATAATTTACAATGCTATGTTAGCTTCAGGTATACAGCAAAGTGATTAAGTTATATATCCTTATATATACATATAAGCTGATATATATATATAATATGTATATAAAGTTACATATCTATAAGCCATATATATATATGGCTTCCCAGGTATTTCAGCTGGTAAAGAATTCACCTCCAATGCAAGAGACCCCAGTTTGATTCCTGGGTTGGGAAGTTCCCTGGAGAAGGAAACGGCTACCCACTCCAACATTCTTGCCTGGAGAATCCCCATGGACAGAGGAGCCTGGTGGGCTACAGTCCATGGGGTTGCAAAGAGTCAGACATAACTGAGTGATATATATATATATATATACACACACATATATATATATATATATATTTTTTTTTTTCCCTTTAGACATCTTCCTCTTTTGAATGACCACTTTGCTTAGAGGGAAGGAGAGTTCTGTTTACTTTTGTGTATCTTACAGTCAGTGGACTGCTCCAGGGCCAAGTTTGCTTCTTATGCAGCATTAGGCAGCTTTTATAGAAAAAGAAAGGTCTGGGATTCTCAACAATGCAATTCAACACTGAGGTTTGATCCTAGTTCCTTTGTACATGTGAACATTCCCCATTGTACCTGTTCTTAAGAAGTCTGAAATCCTTGGGGAGAGAAATGGGAGTAAGAGAGGAGGAGCCCATGGAGGAGGAGAGAATAAAACTGTTGGGAAGGAGAAAGGAGGGGGAAGAGGAAGAAGGAAAAAGGAGAAAAAGAAGTTATTGGCAACGGAGGAGGAAGGAAGTCAGGGGAGGAGGTGAACGAATATGGTCTTAGAGAGGATCAGAAGTGGAATGGAAACTCCATGTGTGGCCAGAGGTTGGGGACACTGGCTATCTGTGCACACACATGTGTTCATGTGCATAGGGAGCCCTTTTGTTCCTCAGTTACACTAGAGAAAGCTTGGAGCGAGTAGGGTGGGTGAACATGTAATCAATTCTCATGGGGTCTTATGTGCTGACTGTGGCACTTAACTCTCACAAGCCCACAAAACGATCCTATAAAATAGACATTATTTTTATCTCCAATTTATATAGCAAGGAATCTGAAGTACAGAGGGATAAGCCACTTGCCCAAGGTCCTAGAGAGAGCAAATGGTAGAGCCAGGATAAAAGTCCAGTTCTTACTGACTCAGAAGCCTTTGTTCACAATTGAAGAATGATCAATGTTAGTTACAGATATCATAACTGCTCTTGTCAGTCATTCTAGTTTATATTTTTTGTATGAATATAAAATTCTACATCATATGAAATAGAGTATGTGACAGTAAAGATTTGATATGTATGGCTGTCATTGGGTGAGTTCCTAACATAGTAGCAGCTGCATCCAGGGCTGCCTGGCTGGAGAACGCCCCCTTCCCCTGTTAACTAGTGATAGTGTTATGGGCGGTTATGTCTGAGTCTTCCTACCTTTGTGTGTCTAGGCACAACTCTCCACAATGTGGAAAGAGATGTCTCTCCCACAGACAAACACCAGTGCTTGGTCTCTCTATACCTGTCACCTGGTATCTTCCATAAAGGCTCCCTCTGGAGTGAGAGATCACCTAGGGGGTGTGCTTTGAAGACCTCAAAATCTCCTCACCAAAATAAATATCTAACTCATCGGTTTGTTAAAATGTGAAGTTCCATAATTATCATCTTGAGCCAAGCAGGAAACACATTTTTTTTTTTGTACGAGAACAAAGTAAAATTGTGAACTCAGTTTACATAGTTCCAAAATCTCCTAACCCCTCAGCATGTACCAGGGATGCAGATGCTGGGAGCACATTACCTAAACCCAGCAATATTGTCAGTTACTAGGGATCACACTGACTAGGGTTCTTCCTCTGCAAGCCATGCTTTCACACATTTATAATATTTTCTAAAATTTTCTCCATATGCAACCCATATCTTTTTATCTGTTACCTGTGTTCAATTCTTTAATATATTTTCTGAGATGTTGGACTATCACACAAAAGAAAACTAGAGTAAGAAATGCCAAGATGTTGCAAATGTTTAACTGACATAATCCAAAGGTAGGGGGAAAAGCTTCATGAGTATTTTCTGTAAAACTATCATTAGATCCATGTAAGCTACTCCTGTATTTAATGAGTGTCCTTGGTGAATATTCTCTCATAATACATGACAGAAAAAATGTGAAATAAAATTCCAAGGATGTTAAAATGTTGTGTTGTGTTCAAAACATATAAGAAAATTTCTTATTTTGAAGGTAGAGAAAAGGCATACAGGGGCTTTCCTGGTGGTTCAATGGTAAAGAATCTACCTACCAATTCAGGAGACATGGATTTCAACCCTGGTCCAGGAAGATTCCACATGAGGCAGAGCAACTAAACCTGTGTGCCACAACTATTGAAACTGTGCTCTAGAGCCGGGGAACTGCAACTACTGAGCCCGAGCGCTGCAGCTACTGAAGCCTACGCATCATAGAGCCCATGCTCTGCAACAAGAGAGGCCACTGCAGTGAGATGCCCAAGTGCTGCAACTAGAGAGTAGACCCCGCTCTCTGCGAGGAAAAGAAACTAGAGAAGCATACAGCAATGAGGACCTAGCACAGTCAAAAAGAAATAAGTAAATAAAAGTACAAAAAGAAGAAAGAAAAGGCATATAATTTAGAGGCTGGAATTTTTTTAATGTTTTATTTTGGAATAATTATAGATGTGCAGATAAATTACAAAGAGAGTAGAGAGAATTCCTTTATAACCTCATCCAGTTTAGCAGAATGTTAACATTGGCAGAACCGTGTTACATTTGTCAGTACTGAAGATGGACATATGTACAATACTATTAACCAAACCACAGACTTTATTCAAATCACCAGTTTCTCCACTAATGCCTGTTTACTATTCCAAGATCTCTAGGATGCCACATAGCATTTCGTATGATTTTTATTAAAGCATAATCTGGTTCTTTTCAACCCGTGAAATAAATGAATGATGGACAGATAGTTGGTTTAAATGGCACCAGATCATAAGCCTACCAGGGTGCTTGCAATTCTTGGTATTATCCTAATGAAAGAAAAATGGTAGGAAAAAAATTGGAAGAGAAGGTTCAGGCATCTCATGAGGACAGAGGTAGCCCATAAGCAATGCCACCCTGCCATTTATGTGTAGAAGGTTAACTCATAAATGGCATAGAAAGTTGAACAGAGTGATTTAATTAAAAAAAATAAAACAAAAAAACCTTTACTCTGGGGGATCCTATCATAAACTGATAATGGGATGGGATACACAGGAGGTAATAAAAAGTATAACTTAGAGTTAAAAAAAAAAAAAAAAGCCAATACGGGTAAAATGCTACTAGAAAACCATCATCTGGTTTAATATATTTTAAAAAATCATTTTAATAAATGAGCAGATGGCCCTAAGGAATTGCTTTGCCAATATGATTACAGGTAATTTTATTAAATTTTCAATAACATATCTACCAGGCCTCCTTATGTGAAACATTCTTCCATTTATCATCTAAATGGTAACCGCATTTGCCTTCAATATTAGGAGAGTTCTTAAAAGCTGGCCAAAGTCAGCATCAAGATAAGCCAACTACCAGAAGATCTAAACCAACATGGCTTAAATTTAAAAAGACAAGATGAAAGAAAAAAGGTATTACAATAGAGAGGGAAACTTAAGTCCATAGGCAGAGCAGACACAGAGAAAATATGGAAGGAAATCCAAACACCTGGTTTGTGGATGAAAATCTTCAGTCCAGCAGCTCCACACGGACACCCCTGTCTCACTCTTCACAGTTGGAATTGGAAAGGAAAAAATGCTCTCTCCACTTTCTCTCCACCCGAGATGCAAAGTTCTGATTCACAGTCAGTATTCTCTATGGGCTTCCCAGATGGCACAGGACTAAAAAAATCCTCCTGCCAATGCAGGAGACACGGGTTCAAACCCTGGATTGGCAAGATAACCTAGAGTAAAAAATGGCAACCCACACCAGTGTTCTTGCCTGGAGAATCCCATGGACAGAGAAGTCTGGCAGACTACAGCCCATGGGGTTGCAAAGAGTCAAACACGACTGAGCACATGCACACACACACTCACATATACACAATCATCTATGAAATCTCAGCAAAATTTTGAATCAGGAAATTAGAATTATCTCATGAAATACTGACTAGATTAATGAAAATACGTAGAGAAAGTGTCATAAAACACTACATACATGTAGGCTATAACCAACGGCCATCATTATCATCATTTTACCAGGAAAAGGTAATCAACAAAGTCTAAATGAGCTAAGATTGTAATGTAGTAATGTACCTAGAGGAGTGCTAACCCTATAGTTTATCTTCAATAAACAGTACCTGTTACTTTGAAATCACTATTTATTAAAACACAGCTACTAAGGATTATCTCTTTGCCTTTTCATACCATCCATGGGGTTCTCAAGGCAAGAATACTGAAGTGGTTTGCCATTCCCTTCTCCAGTGGACCGCATTTTGTCAGAACTCTCCACCATGACCCGTCCGTGTTGGGTGGCCCTACATGGCATGGCTCATAGTTTCATTGAGTTAAACAAGGCTGTGGTCCGTGTGATCAGTTTGGCTAGTTTTCTGTGATTATGGTTTTCATTCTGTGAGCCTTCTGATGGATAAGGATAAGAGGTTTATGGAAGCTTCCTGATGGGAGAGACTGACTGTAGGGGAAACTGGGTCTTGTTCTGATGGGCGGGGCCATGCTCAGTAAATCTTTAATCAAATTTCCTGTTGATGTGTGGGACTGTGTTCCCTCCCTATTGTTTAGCCTGAGGTCACACTGTCGACATACCCCTCCACTGGAGACTCCTGGACACTCACAGGCACCTGACTCAGTCTCTTGTGGGGACACTGCTCCTTTCTTCTGTCTTCTGGTGCACACAAGGTTTTGTTTGTGCCCTCCCAAGAGTCTGTTTCCCCAGACCTGTGGAAGTTCTGTAAACAAATCCCAGTGGCCTCCAAAGTCAAATTCCCTCAGGGTTCTCAGTCCCTTTGCTGGGTCCCCAGGTTGGGAGTTGGCATCACCAACTCCATGGACATGAGTTTGAGCAAGTTCCAGGAGTTAGTGATGGACAGGGAAGCCTGGTGTGCTGCAGTCCATGGGGTTGCAAAGAGTCAGACATGACTGAGCAACTGAACTGAGCTAAGGATTATGGATCATGTTCACCAAGCATTAATTTTTTTTTTAAGCATTAATGTCTTATGACACAGTTGATGTAATTAAATTGTAGAAATTCAAATCCTGTACAGTAAGACCCCTACATACAAACCTTCAAGTTTTAAACTTTCAAAGATGCAAATATGCATTTGCATGTCCAATCACATAAGTCAGTTCATGTATCTGGCATACATTGTCACGTGTGTGCATTCTCTGCAGGTGGCTGTGGTTTTGTGAACTTCACTGTATAGAACTGCAGAGTATAGTACTGTATCCTTATTTCAAGCCCAGGATGTTCAGAGGCGAGCATATAAGCCGTGGTAACGTAGCTGGTATTGCTACTGGCCCCTGTATGCCAGCTATTGTACTGTACTACGGCACTTTTCATGGTACTGCACTGTAATATTTTAAATGTTTGTGTTTCCTTGTTTTTTATGTATCATTTGTGTGAAAAGTATTATCAATCTATTACAGCACAGTACTATATAGCTGATTGTGTTAGTTGGGTACCTAGGCTTACTTTGTTGGGCTTACGAACGCACGCTCAGAAGGGAACTCATTCATGTGTGGGGGACTTACTGTAGTCATCAGGGCCCTGATTTCCTAAATCTTATTCCATTAGATTGCCTAATCTTTGACCCTAAGGGAGTTATGCACTAATGTAATTATAATTATTAAACATAAGTTAAGAGACTCATAGCACCTGTCATTTCCCTACTGTCCCTCCCAAGATTCTCATTCTCACAATTTGTTGTTTAAAGGAAAAAATCAACTTAATCTGAAGTGGAAGATTATGATGCAATTGGAATAATTCCATGCCCACTAAGTACACCAGAGCCACTGAGGCTAAAAATCCCAACCATACAATGGTCAAAATATTTTTAAGTGTTTTTCTTTCAAAAGTTTCTAGAGAACAGCATTCTTTTCAAGCATTCCAGTCACACTGGTACTATTGATATAAAACCAGTATAAATGCACAAATCTGATAACTGACCTTTTGAAATTTGAAAAGAGAATGCTTCACCCCAGAACTGGAAAGAAAACTGGCCTGGACACTGTGAGATTTCTGGAATATCCTGATTTCCTAGCAGGTATAAACTCTGTAAGAAATCTTTTCTTTGTAGCCAAACCTGGAGAAATACATCTGGAAGAAAACAAAACAAAAACAAAAACAAGGTGGAGAATGTTTCCTTCAGAGTTTCTGTTTTGTTTTTTAACCTAGACTGATGCTGGGAAGACTGAAGGCAGGAGGAGAAGAGGATGACACAGGACGAGATGGTTGGATGGCATTACTGACTCAATGGATGTAAGTTTGTGCAAGCTCCAGGAGATGGTGAGGGACAGACAAGTCTGGCATTGCAGTCTGGGGGGTTGCAAAGAGTTGGACACAACTGAGCAACTGAACAACAACAAAGGGGGAAAAAAATACCCAAAATTTGGTGACCGTAAGTATCAGAAGTAAAGTGAAGTCTGGTAGTAAGGTGAAAGTAAAGGAAACAAGGAAACACGGGCTTCCCAGGTGGCACTAGTGGTAAAGACCCCGCCACCAATGCAGGAGACATTAGAGATGTGGGTTCAATCCCTGGGTTGGGAAGATCCCCTGATGAGGAATTTCAACCCACTCCAGTATTCTTGCCTGGAGAATCCCATGGACAGAAGAGCCTGAGAGGCTGCAATCCATAGAGCCACACAGAATCGGACATGAATGAAGCATCGTAGCATCGCCCAGCACTAAGGAAACACACAAGAGTGTTAAAGACCGTACGAATCTTTAAACTTCCATTCTCATCCCAGGTTTCCCTCAGTGACCCATCTCTCCCATCAGCAATTTCCAGCTGGAAATAAACCAGCTAGTGAAACTGATTCATACTGAGATCTAACATTTTAAAGGCACTATTTGTTAACACAAATGACCCTCTAACAAGGAGAGCTTAAGCAATTAGGGGGGAACGGGGGTATGAGGGCTCCCCCAGTATCCTGAGACCATTCCATACACCCTCCAGCCCTAGGTCTGTCATTCTTCAGTCAACACTCAGTTCTCTTCCTGACCAACAGCAAATATTTAAAAGGAGGTTAACTAAGGCCCAGAGTGCAGTCCAATTCATGGATTAGAGATAAATTAACCTGTTGGTATTGCTATCAGACCTGACATCTAGGCCACTTTAGCCTCATGGCCTAGGGCCTTGGTACCCAAGTGTGGTCCACAGACCAGCAGAATTAGCATCTCCTGGGATCTTATTAAATATGAGAAATAGCTGGCACCATTTTAGACCCACAGAATCCCCAAGGATATGCAGACACGTAAAGTCTGAGGAACTGCTGTAATCTAAGAGCTGAACATGGCCAGCAAGTCTTGAACAAGTGATGTGTGGTCACCTATGGTGTGTAAGCAGGACTCCCGCTCTTCTGATTAGCAGGACTCCTGAGGGTATCTGCAGAACACCTTGTTTCCTATCTGGTCCCTGTGAAGTAACGAGACAAGAATGTACTGACAGAAACAGTCAAGGCTGGAAGTAAGTTTTGTTCTGTTACCTTCATCTGTTCTCTGCTGCTTTCAGACTTCGAAACTGAACTTTCTGGTTTCCACATTCACCCCATGGTATAGTCATTATAGCAGAATGAGACCTAGACTCCACATAGCTGCCGTATTGACACCTTGGCTATGCATTTCATTACAAAGCCAAAACTAAAGCAAGGGCCATTCAACATAATCGCTCCAAATGACAAAAAAACACCAAGCCTAATTCTTTAGCAGGCCTTCCCATGGCAAAGATACACAGAGAGAATCTTGTTATCTATAGCCACTAACATATCATTTTATTATGTTCCTTTTATACTTAGGCAGGTAGGAAAATGAGGATGAGAGGTGAAAATGAATGTATTGGCACTACATATAAGTCACCACATCACCTAGAATGAAAAAAATTATCAAGTTATTCCAAAGTAAGGAATAGAACTCAGTCTTGTTTGATTCATGGGACTACAGAAACACATTTCTTTCATTTGTAGGGACTATTTTGGCCATGAAAGCTAGTCATGTGCCAACAGTCAGGGTTCTAGCCTTCAGGCTCACAGAGGGGGCAAAGAAAAAGAATTCCTGTGATCACAACTGCTAAGCCTGGTTGAAGAATTGCATGTCTTCTCCCTGAAATTCTGCAAGCTAGCCTAGAATGAATGCAGAATAGCAGGTAGTGTATAATTCTACATAAGCTTTCAATGAACAAAAAAGGGGCCATAATGGAGAGTGTTTAAGAGAGATCAAGAGATAATTTTTAAAAAGTAAAGCACATTCTATCCCAGCAGAAATAGCAACCTGGTCAAAACCACATCCTGGTAAAATATTTTGCCAGCATCCTGTGTATCAAGTACCTTTGTTCCCTTTGGGTTTTCTCATCTGAAATGCAAATATTATGTGTGGGTTCTCCCCACACACACAACAAAATTTCCTCATTGGCCTTTTCCCACTAACTTTGATGTCCTCATGAAATTAAGAAAAAACAACTGTGGGAAAGGAGTAAGTGCGTATGTCAACTCATGCCTGCAATCCTAAGGTTTACAAAAATATCAGGAAAGGTTTATAGAAAAACACAGGTATTGGAACCCATGAAAAATTGATCTATATAATGTTTGATTCTCATACAACTTGTCTTTGTAATTTCCCTAACTCTAGCTCTACTACAAGTACTCCTCCTCCACATCCTATTCAAGTGTTATGTGTAAGAACACTCAGTGGGCATTCACTGGGCAAGGATAATGTCTTTTAAACTCTTCCTAATATTTATATGGGACTTACCTGGCAGTTCATACACTAAAGAATCTGCCTGTAATGCGGGAGACCAGGTTCAATCCCTGGGTCAGGAAGATCACCTGGAGAAGGGAAAGGCAACCCATTCCAGTATTCTTGCCTGAAGAATTCCATGGACAGAGGAGCCTAGCAGGCTACAGTCCATGGGGCCACAAAGAGTCGGACACAACTGAGTGACTAATACTTTTACTGTCACTCTGCCTTTATCTCACATGCTAGCAATGTAATGATCAAACTTCTCCAAGCCAGGCTTCAACAGTACATAAACCGTGAACTTCCAGATGTTCAAGCTGGATTTAGAAAAGGCAGAGGAACCAGTGATCAAATTGCCAACATCTGCTGGATCATCAAAAAAGCAAGAGAATTCCAGAAAAACATATACTTCTGCCTTATTGATTACATCAAAGCCTTTGTATGTGTAGATCACAACAAATTGTGGAAAATTCTTAGAGATGGGAATACAAGACCACCTTACCTGCCTCCTGAGAAATCTGTATGTAGGTCAAGAAGCAACAGTTAGAACCAGACATGGAACAGACTGGTTCAAAATTGGGAAAGGAGTATGTCAATGTTGTATATTGTCACCCTGCTTATTTAACTTTTATGCAGAGTACATCATTCTAGATGCCAGACTGGATGAAGCACAAGCTGGAATCAAGATTGCCAGGAGAAATATCAATAACCTGAGATATGCAGATGACACCACCCTTATGGCAGAAAGTAATGAGGAACTCAAGAGCCTCTTGATGCAGTTGAAAGAAGAGAGTGAAAAAGCTGGCTTAAAACTCAACATTTAAAAAACGAAGATCATGGCATTTGGTCCCATCACTTCATGGCAAATAGTTGAGGAAACAATGGAAACAGTGACAGACTTTATTTTAGGGGCTCCAAAATCACTGCAGATGGTGACTGCAGCCATGAAATTGAAAGACGCTTGCTCTTTGGAATAAAAGCTATGACCAACTTAGACTGCATATTGAAAAGCAGAGACATTATTGTGCCGACAAAGGTCTGTCTAGTCAAAACTGTGGTTTTTCCAATAGTCATGTATGGATGTGAGAGTTGGACCATAAAGAAAGCTGAGCACTGAAGAATTGATGTTTTTAAACTGTGGTGGTAGAGAATACTCATGAGAGTCCCTTGGACTGCAAGGAGATCCAACCAGTCCATCCTAAAGGCAATCAGTCCTGAATATTCATTGAAAGGACTGATGCTGAAGCTGAAACACCAATGCTTTAGACACCTGATGCAAAGAACTGACTTCTTGGAAAAGACCCTGATGTTGCAAAAGATTGAAGGCAGGAGGAGAAAGGGACGACAGAGGATGAGATGGTTGGATGGCATCACCAACTCAACAGACATGAGTTTGAGCAAGTTCTGGGAGTAGGTGATGGACAGGGAAGACTGGCGTGCTGCAGTCCATGGGGGTTGCAAAAAGTTGGACACGACTGAGCCACTGAACTGAACTAAACTGAAAGTGTATATATATGTGTGTACTTTGCTATACATCTGAAACTAACAAAGCATTGTAAATCAACTATACTTCAATTAAAAAAACAAGAAATAAACTCTTCCTATTGCCACAGCTTCAAGTTTGGTACAATGTACAAAAAAGCACTCAGTTAGTACTCATTTATTAAAATGCATGAAACCCTCCAATCATTTGTAGCAGGAACTGAAAAGGAAGGTTAAACTGTTCTTTGGGTGGAGATGGAGGATAAAGTACGGTGAAGCATAAAAATACTGCTGACAGTGGACAGCAGGGGCCAGCCCACATCATCTAACTACATGCATATGCATGAGCGACACAGACAGGAAATTCTGGGCTGAGCTACCTGAGGCCCTCAACCCTCCAGGCAACCCTTAATAGAGGAGTGGTAGCCTTGGCTGTTACCTCTGTTGGCTTCAACCTAAACGGGAAAGAGGCTGAAAGCTGTACTTGGGTTGGCATCCCTTTCCTTAGACCCCCAGAACCACAGAGCAAGTTTCAGCTCATGTGCATTGTACTCATTTGCCAATAGCCCTGAAAATATGGACAAACACATGCATGGAACAAAAGAAAGCGGCTGGCCTCCATCCCTCCAATGCACACAAATAGCGCAGCCCAGATCTCCCCATTTGGTGTGAGATTTCGCTGACACTGCACCATCTTCATTAATGCCACCAAGAAATTTCAACCTTAAACAGCCTTTATCTTCATGGCTTTTTTTTCTTAACTACAATATCCTGTTACTTTCTTATTTCACATACCAATTCTGTAAGATTTATTCAGTTGTCTCAGGAAAATGCTATGTTACCATACCACAGAAGACATTAAACTTCATGGAAAGTCCTCCAACATTTAGGTCCTTCATTTTTACCATGAAACTTTCTTATTCAACCCTCCCGGAAGCAATGAATAGGGTAACAATTTAACTATTTCTTTGAATTTGTAAAATGATTTTCAATTGTCCCCTGCTTATATTGAGAAAGGATTTTTGTTTCCAAAGTAACTTCACTTGGCAGGGAACTTTCAAAATAAGTGATGGTCACAAAGCCATGACTAACTTCAGATACATGTGTGTTAGTGATTCCCATAAGGTTGACTACCTCTGGCATTGCTAAATCAGGAGGGGTCAGCCCACGAGTCTCCCTTTGGCAACAAGCGCCCACATGTAGTCAGAAGTACATAAAAGGAAAAAGTGAAAGAGCCTCTGCTTTGCCAAAAGTCTGTCTCAGCATTTCCTGTGTGCTGTACCCCCAACACCTCCTAAAGCCTGGACACCATCTATTTTGATATCTCAGGAATGAAAAATTCTTGCTATTGATACTTTTTCTCTGGGTTTGACCTCTGCTCATTCTAATCTATGATATCCAGGAGTATCTTACTCTATGAGTCCCAACTCCTTCCGTATCTGTCTAAAACTCAACCAAGCCCTCCCACCAATTCATGACTCTTCGTCCTGTTCCTCTTCCTACTTGCTGACCTACTGCTGCCTGGAGTGACAATTTGCCACAAATTTGCACACTCTGAGGACCAGCACTCCCTAAACAAGACATGCTTTTCAGAATTCATCACACACAAATTATTTAAAGAGTCCCTATAAATACACACTTAGATTTTAAAGAAAATGCAGTGCCACTGCTAAGATTTCTCCAAAGAAGAATTCATGGTGAAAAAAAGCCTGAAAAGATGGGAATGAAAAGGGCACGGCCTTTCATTCTACAAGGCCTGTGACTTGACCCCACAGAGGTGGACAGTCAGCTGTGACAGCAGCCTTCAGGGTAGCAAAGGCCCCACTTTCTGTTCAGCTCCATATCTGTGACCACCAATGACCAGTGTTATTCCCGCAGAAGGTTGACCCCCACCACCAGCTGAGGCTGGCACAGAGCCCGCCGTCTGGTCTGCTTGCAAATGCCTCCTTAAACCACCTTCTATGAACAGCTCGGTTCTCAGGCTACCCCAGCACAGCTGTGGCCAGCTGCGCTCAGCCTCTGGCCCAGCCACGGATTATGTACCAGATGATTCTTGTCCACAGAAAATACTAGAAACAACCAGGAATACCTTGTATGGCTGAGAAATCAGATCCACCGAGAGAGACCAAAGGAAAGCTATGACATTTGAGGAACAGGCAAATATTTCCCCTGCAAGTGTTCCCTGAGACAGGTATATTATGAGGAAATGTATCCTTTGGATTCCCAGACACCCATTTGTTTTCTGATTCCTTTTTTTTTTTTTTTTTTTCATTTTGTTTCTTTCTGGTGGGAGGAAATGTAGGAGAAGAAGAATTCTCCCATACTTTACCCAATACGTTTTCTTTTCTCCTCGGTCAAAGACCGTAAAAACAACTTTTGCTGGAATGTTGTCACAGTTCTGAATTTGGAAACCGATATAACTCTGGCTGGAAAGGATGAAAAACACAGGCTCCACATGGTATAATGAGCAACACTTTTTAGAGCTCAGAAAACTGACCAACATCCACGAATGAACTTGGTCCATCCAAATATTTCTATGTATTACGAGTAGACAATTAAACTCTGAATCGCCACTTTCAGATAGATAATTTAAACTCCACAGAGTAGTTGGATGACTTCAAGATAAAAGTGTTATTGACATCTAAGCACTATTAACATTTTCAAAATGTCTCTTGGCAGAACTTCCTGATGGCCTTCACTGAGTTTCTATCATGTTTTCCCTCCTTCTGCTCTGTGCTGTCCTGCACTCAATGAGTGGAAGGTTTGGATCATTTTTTAAATAGATGAGGGAAGAGACTGAGAAAGAAAATAATTGAAGAACAGGTTTCCTCTCTAATGGTAACAAATATCTAACTTGAAAGAGGCCTAAGAATAAATCTCCTCTATGCAGATAGCCACATATAAAAATCTTTGAAAAAAATAATCCCAGTATTTAACTCTGCAAACATGAATGCAATTCCATTTGACTCACTTTTTCCTAATGTACCTTAAGTTTACTCGACTTTTCCCTTTCAAAGAGCTAAGTGAACTCCTCTTGTCTCCCTACTCATTAATTATTTAAAGAGAGGATTCAGCGCCGTGTTTGAAAATGTAAGAAGCTTTATTAGTAAGTGTCAATATCCAGAGCATGGCAAAATAGTTTACTTCATGATACTTCTTAAAATTCTTTTCCCACTGACAAATTTGGCCCTTTCACAGAGGCAGGATCAGTGAGCTTCTGGAAGGAGAAAACCTCGAGTTTGCCAAGAGTCTCCCCTGCTGGGCTGATGACACCTATTAAAACTCCAAAAAGGACAATCCTCCAGAGGTCAGGCAGCAGGAGTTTCGGTCCCAGGTCCCCACTGTTTCTCAACCTGAACTGAGTCTGGCAACGGCACACCAGGGTTCCAGGTGCCTGAGGAACATGAATTATTTTGCAACTTTAAAGGCATCCTACTGAAAAAAGGGGTCATGCAGAGATGATGCTACTGTTTCTGAGAAATTTTAGTGGGACCCACCTCATATGTGCTCAGTTATGTCCAACTCTTTGCGACCCCATGAATGATAGCTTGCCAGGCTCCACTCTCCATGGAATTCTCCAGGCAAGAATACTGTAGTGGGTTGCCATTTTCTACTCCAAGAGATCTTCCCAACCCAGGAATTGAACCCATGTCTCCTGCATTGGCAGGCAGATTCTTTACCACTGAGCTACCTGGGAAGCCCAAGTGGAGTCCAGAGCCTGCTGCAAATCCATTTGGCATTCCTTTTCTCCTAATACCAGCCACAGCCCACACTGTATCTCAGGGCATTAAAAGGTGTTTTTCACATGTCAGACTTCCCTAGTGGCTCAGACAGTAAAGCATCTGCCTGCAATGCAGGAGACCTGGGTTCGATCCCTGGGTTGGGAAGAGCCCCTGGAGAAAGAAATGGCAACCCAACTCCACTACTCTTGCCTGGAAAATCCCATGCACAGAGGAGCCTGGTAGGCTACAGTCCATGGGGTCTCAAAGAGTCAGACACGACTGAACGACTTCACTTTTACATTTCAGAAGCAATTGGGAAAGAACAGATTTCATTGAAAACGTGCTCATTGTGAATTTAAAATTATAGCTATGTGGAACCTGGTGCAGAGAAAAGAGAAAAGAGCAAGAGTCATCTTGTGACAGAAATGGGTATAGTTATCCCTTGCTAACCTTTTGTTTTCTGTAGTCATAGAATTCCTGAGCTAGTTGGGCATTTGGCCACCTAGAATAAAGACTCTTTTTCCCAGCCATTTTGCATTTAGGTATAGCCATTTGTTTAAATTCTTGCCTGAGGGATCTTAATAGAAGTAATGTGTGGATCTTATAATAAATATCCCTAAAGGGAGAGGGTGCACTTCCCTTTCTTCTCCTTGTACCTGCTACCTGAAGAGTGGCAAGATGGCTGGAGCTTAAGCAGCATTCTTAGACCATGGGGTGACCTTATGAAGAGAGGTCACAGGTGATGAAACATTAAGCTAGGAGGCAGCTAGATCCCTGAAGGCTTCAGGGAGCACAGCCTTGCTAATAGCATTGAACTTCTTTTCTCCAGACATACAACAGAGACATAAACTATCTCATTTTGAGTTTTAGTGTTACTTTAAACCAACTCTCCTCCCAATATATCATCCAACACATTTTTTACAGTGCCTCAGCTAGAAATGTTTCCAGATGCAGTTTGTTTTTGTTTTTTAAGTATCTCCATAGCTTAAAAAAAAAAAAGCAAAAAAGGGAATCAAAGGCTGCCATTGACATAACAGTTTCCCGCATATTTATTTCCAAGCAGAAGAAAAACTAGGGACTTTTTTTCTTCTCCTTGTCTTGCCAGTTTCTCTCATACCACATCCTATTTCACTTTTCTCACCCAGTCTATACTGTGGAGTTTTTAACCATCCATAAGATGGGTTTTTTTCAGCAAATAATTACAACACACACAAAAACTGAAGTGTTCACAGAGCTTCAGAGAACTTTGAAAACACTTTTTTGAGAACAGCCATTTCTGTACTGCAAGGCCACTGATCAACTATGAGTTCAGAGATCAGCATTGATATCTTCTAGAATCAAATGCTCAGCCTTGGAACTTAGCATTAGAAACTTATTGGAAAAAAAAATGTTCTAAATACACCTAAATATTAATCAGTAATCCCCAAACATGTTCACTCATATCAGCTACTACTTTGAAAAGTGTAAGCTTTATGAGGCTAGAAAGAGGAAGACTATCTGGCACATATATTTACTCAATAACTATTTATAGAATGAATCAGCCAACATTATCTGGTCTGCTTATTTTTATTCATCTGCTTATCTCTTCCATCTCCTCCTAAACCTGGCTTCACAGCAGGGAAGAGAATGAGAAAGACTCTGAGGACAGGCATCAGGGAAGGCACTTAATCAAGCAGGAAATTGTTTCCATTTTCTACTCAAAGGAACGCCAGCAGACATGAATATAGTGTCTTCCCCTCCAGAATCTCACACCCAGTTTAGATTTTTTTTCCACCAAAATTTCTGCATTGATCTTGTCACTCACTTGCTTTAAACCTTCCATACATGGCAACTGGTTTACCATAGCACCATGATTTAATGGTGAAGTGGCTGAAAAGAGACTGGGTCTTGAAGTCAGGGAGACAAGGGTACCAAGCTCTTTCATCGCTCAGTTGAGGAAATGAATTCACCCTCTAACTCTCCTTTTTCTCTCTCTCTTTTCCTATTTAACTGAGATGATAGTATTAAGGACTTTGTTGGATTATTACAAGCATCAAATAAGACACTAGCATGTTGTCTGGTGGGCTTCCCATGTGGCACTAGTGGTAAAGAACCTACCTGTCAATGCATAAGATGTCAGAGACATGGGTTCAATCCCTGGTTGGGGAAAATTCCCTGGAGGAGGGCATGGCACCCCACTCCAGTATTCTTGCCTGGAAAAATCCCATGGACAGAGAAGCTTGCAGAGGGCTACATTCCATGGGGTTGCAGAGTTGGACACAACTGATATGACTGAATCACACATATAGTTACGGCAACATGACAACACCCAGTGCAGAGATTACAGTAGTCGTGGTTATGAGTTCTGGTGATGAGCTGTAACAGGGCTGCTCTGGGACACAAGTAGCTGATGTCCCTGGAAAGATGAGTAGGTCAACTCTCTAGTTCTGATTTTCTCATCTGAAAATGAAAGACTTAAACCAAAGAATTTCTAGAAACTGTCTGTCCAACTTGTCCAACTCATATTCAGTTAGCATGGCATTATGACCCTTTGTTAAAACATTTGCAAAAAAGGGTAAACATGTTTCTTTTTTTCTTAATCAGCATTTAGGGGAAATCATATATTTGTATTGGATATTTCTCACTTGTGACTCACTTGTTGGATGACTTTTGTCAAGTCTCAATATACTCAACTTCATGTTCCACAAACATCAAATAATTGGGAATCTCATGATTCATATAACCAGCGGGAGTATTGAGAAAACCATTTAACAAGTGCAGAAGGAATTCATGCCAAAAAATTGTTGCCTTAATGGTATGATTCTCTGAAACAGTTTTATAAAATAAGCATAAATGCAATTCTCTTTTGTGAAAATTATTTTTAGCTTACCATGTCACTATGTCAAACATTTGAACCCATGAGCTGTATTGAATGTGTGAGATAATAGAAAATATATATAATGGTCTATGTCCCTGGTTCCTGGCACTCAGCTCCTAAAATTTTTGTAATTTCTTAAGTGATAAAGAGGCTGGGAGCACCTTTTGTTCTAATATTTGATCTTTGACCTTGGTTCCTTACAGGGTTCCTGAATTTGCTGGGGGAAGTGTCTTCTGTTTAATGAGGCAACTCTGGGTGGGAGGGGATCTACTGGCCGGCTCCTGGAGGGGGTGGTGCTCACAGAAAGACTAAGCCACGATCAGAAGCTTAGAATTCTCAGCCCTGCCCTCATTCTCTTGAGAAGAGAGAAGGACTGAAAATAGAGTTAATACTCAATCATGCCTTTGTGAAGCATCCAGAAAATTCCAAATACACAGAGTTCAGAGAGTTTCCAGGTCGGTCTACACATCACCCTGGAAGGGCAATGTACCCTAACTCCACAGGGGCAGAAGTGCCTATGCTCAGGACCCTCTGGGACTGCACCCTGTATATCTCTTCATCTGGCTGTTTCTCTGTATCTCTTATCATATCTTTTAATAAACTGGTACGCATGTTTCCCTGAGTTCTGTGAGCCACTCTAGCAAATTCGTCCAACCCAAGGAAGGGGTCATTGGAACCTCCCATCTATAGTGAATTGGTCAGAAGAACAGATGACAACTTGAGTTTGTGACTGGCATCTGATGGAGGGAAGGAGGAAGCAGATCTTGTGGGACTGAGCCCTTGGCTTGCAGAATCTGACAGTCTCCAGATAGATTATATTAGAATCTATTTAAGTTCTAAGACACCCAGCTGGTGTCACAATTGCTCGCTGTGGGGAAAAAACCTCCACACAGTTGGTGAACAGAGGCGTCAGGAGTGAAGTGTTTTGTGAGTGAAAAAAGAGACACACCAGGAATAAGAACATAGGAGGGAAAACAGGGTTTTTCCCTACAGCAGAAGGGAAAAATTGGATCGTTTTTCCATTTCCATAAATTTATAACCTGAGATTTTAATCCCATTTTTCTCTTTGGGAAAACATCGAATATGCTAAAGACTTTCACATTAGAGACAAGATGATTTTTGGAAGCATAGACAATGAACAAGAAGCATTTTGCTTCAACTATAGCATACAGGAGTCTGAGCAACTTTTCTTTCATCAGTGTTAGAAAGTCATCAATGTGGCTCCCCTAAGAATAGGATTGTTGCTGTTGTTTAGTCACTTCATATTTGATCCACGGACTGTAGCCCACCAGGCTCCTCTGTCCATGGGATTTCCAAGGCAAGAATACTGGAGTAGGTTGCCATTTCCTTCTCCAGGGGATCTTCCCAGACCAGGGATCAAACTGAAGTCTTCAGCTTTGCAGGTGGGTTCTTTACCACTGAGCCACCTGCAAAGCTCAAGAGTAGGATACTTTATCCTTTTAAACATCTGGCATCCAACTTGCCACCACTGAAAATGGCTAAAATAGCATGTCATGTTTCTTAACTATAAAACTCATGAGTCAAACCCAGATCCCTGGGGAGCCTGTTGTTCCTGAACTACATGAGGGACTGAATGCTCAGAGTGAGGGCAAAAAAAAGTTCTGAAACTTTTGGACAAATAAGGAGAATCACTCTGAACAGAGACTAAATTGGATTGGAACATATGTTTGGTTTATGCAGCCAAAGTACATAATCAAGTATAACAAAACAAAAGCTTGATACCAAACTTGCCAGGGAAACTTGTTTTGTCATTCTGAAATCTGTTCCACTTTAAGCAAATCCTCCCCAAATCAGAAACAAATCACACACTATGTTATTGGTCTGGGTTCACTGCACTGATTGTAAAGGTAAGAAATCAGTCCATTATTTAGAGAAAATCCTGGTTATTTAAATTTAGTTTTCCAGTTGAGAAGTCACTTTGAATGTATCTTAGCTAAGTACACACCTACTGTGCCCTGTAAGATATACTCACCAAATTGCTATAAATCAATCAAAAGGTCACTTTTCCTATGTGCTTACCACTGAGGCAGCCACACTGAAAGACATAAAAGTCAAACCTCCTGTTTTCATGATTGCTGCCTAATTGGGCAATTATTAATATTTGCAAACCCCAACTCTAAAAGTTTAGTAAGAATGAAATAATTCAGGGACTTCCCTGAAGATCCCATGGTTAAGACTCTGACCTTCCAAGGCAGGGGGAGCAAGTTCAATCCCTGGCTGGGGAACTAAGATCCCACATGCCGTGTAGTATGGCCAAAATAAAATTTTGAATACCATTGATTATCAATTCCAGTTCTCAAGCTCAATTGATTAAAAAAATAGGATTCTAAAATTACTGTATATGCTTATATTGATATACCTTACTGTTACTACTCAAAATTTCTACCTACATGTGGAACCATTTTTTCTGTTCCTAGAACCACTTCTTCCTGAAAGTGGTTCCATTTCCAGTTTAATGCTGGATCTTTATCTTCTGCCCATCTTTTCCAATTCCCCTCTAAATCTAACTTGCTTTTCCTACTTTCCCCACCTTCTAGTCCATTCTTTCAGTCCTTCACCTCTCTCCCCAAAAGGTCAGAAACTACTGTCAAGACCACATTTCTAGTATCTTTCACAGTACTCACCAACATTACAAAGTTTATACACGAATATACCTTATTAAAAATCTATAAAATTCCACATATACTTCTTTTAAGTACACATGCATAAGTCTTCTTTCAAAATGCCAGTCTTAAGAAAATTATCTTTTATATTCATATTGAGAAGAAAAACAGTGAGATGTATGGTATTGTTCTCTCAGCTGGAAAACATTCTAAAGGAACTTTTAGATGTTTCTTTTTTTTTTTTTTTTTAGATGTTTCTTTTTAAAAAAATATCGCTTAGTATTTGTCTACAGGACAGAACATGAAATATATGACTTTCAATGTTCTGGCCCCAACCTGTCTCTCCAGACTTTCTTCTTCACCAACTATGCCCATGTCCACTGTCCGAACCCAAACCTTATAAACTGCTTAAAAAATAAATAGATGTGTTTCAAAGCCAAGCTCAAGGATCACATTTTCATGGATCATAGATAAAAGCTGACTGACTCCCCTGAGTAGAATAAGCCCCATTTTATGTCCTCACTGATATCTGATCAGATTTCTATAACAGCACTTATAATAACCAGGATACATACGGTTTGGCATTCTGGAGCTAACTCTTCTTCCACAATTGTCCTCTCCATCTTAATCCATGTATCTATTTCCAGAGCTGCCACATTTTTACCTGACTCTGTCCCAAAGGCCACACTTGACTGATCTAGAATTGGGCCCATGGTCTAAGTCAGGATGATCAGAGAACTTCTCAATAATTTTTTTTTTGCACCAAAGCTTTGAACTCATTGGAAAAGACCCTGATGCTGGGAAAGATTGCAGGCAGGAGGAGAAGGTGACAACAGAGGATGAGATGGTTGGATGGCATCACCAACTCGGTGGACATGAGTTTGAGCAAGCTCTGGGAGTGGGTGATGGACAGGGAAGCCTGGCGTGCTTTAGTCCATGGGATCACAAAGAGTCAGACACGACTGAGCAACTGAACTGAACTGAAGCTGTGAAAGTTAATTGATCTGTCTTCTTGGAGGAAAGCAGAGAGTGGATGGCCAAGAGTTGCAGAAGTGAGATACCACCATAGGGAATGAATCTGGCCTGCAATGAGGGACAATGAGGGTGTCACTGTGAAGAAAAAGACAGGTAGAAGAGAGAAATCCAGTGCTTGGAGAAGTTACCACTGCCAGTCATCCCCAAAGTCTGGCTGCATCCCTGTCTTTCATGCTTTGTTCAGAACTTCACTGGACTCTGTAGGCCAATGTATAGCCATTTTTATTAAACTAACAAGGTGGGTCTCTGTCACATGTCACCCAGAGAGTTCTAACTCAATAATTGTCATTTTTTTTTCATATGTCTGTTTCCTTGAACAGACTGCAAACTTCTGGAATGCATGGGATATGTGTTGTTTATCCCCAGTGCAAAGCAAGATTCCTGGCACAGAGTAGCCTTTAAATGAATAAATAAATGAGGAAATGAATGAGCTAAGTGAATATAACATGAACCAATTAATCTACACTAATAACTACTTATTCTATTCAGTGGCATCCTATATTTTTACTCTGGCCATTGGTCAACTGTTTTAGGTTCTAAGATAACTAATTTAAGCATATCCAATCAATCTAAAAAGAGAAATGGAATAGAAAACATATGCAAAGATAAACACATAAACATAATTAGCTGTGGAAATAGCTACTTATCTTGTTTATTACTGGTTAAATAACAATTTATATTAGGTAAAAGAAAAATCAACATTCTTCCTAAGCTGACTGTAATTTTAAACTTGGGGACCATCATGATACCAAAACACACATTAAGTTAAAGTTTCTCTTCTTTTCTTGTTTTGACTTTAATAACCTTTATGTCAATCCATTTTGCACACAGATCTTTATAGACACAATAATCATAATACCAATGAAAGCTTTAAAATATGATGTCAATGTCATTGTAAAGATAATTTATGAAATCCTTCCTTTAAAAAAGTAACAAAATGTTTCCTCCATAAGGATACATTTTTAAGAGAAATAAACAGAAGATTGGGTGAAGATAGTGTGGTTGGTTTATATTCTTTTCCCACCAAAAAAAAACATAATTGGCGGTGGGAGTGGCCTGGGTCTCACAGCACTGCAAGATGACTAATAATATATAAACCACACAAACCACCCACAATGAGCTGTCATCCATTCAGCTCCATTTGGGGGGGGGGGCGGGAATGAGGGTTTTAGGCTTCCAAACTTCACGAGGACTTATAGTACTCTGAGATTTCCACTTAGCTCCTACTTTTGTCCAAATTATCTTACATTCCAGAATTCTAGACTCAGCCAACACCAGATGGATGCTTCAAGTTTATAGAGATCTGAACCTGAAGCCCATAGGAAGCACTGTGAGCAGGCTCAGGGCCTGAGATGCTGAGAGGGCTCTCAGGGGGATAACAAATCATTGCTTTGCATCTAGTCAGCTCGACAAAGCTGACAAGAGTCTCACCCTGCAGCTGCAGGGAGGTACATACGAGTCCTCTGGCTACTGGAACCCTCGGCCAACTCTTCTCAGAAATGATTCAATCACAATCACCAATGTTTCTTCCTCAAGGTCTTATTTCAAAACCATTTAACATCAAATTTCTGAGACTTCTAAGAAGAGATATCACTGCAACTTCTCTAACCTGTTGGAACATTTAATCACAATGTCACATCACTGTGATTTCTAAATTAAATTCCTCAGGTTGCAACCAAAGTCCTTTTGCATGTTCTCTCCTCGGGGAGAGAGCATACAAATAATCCCTCTTCTGAATAACAGCACTCCTCCTATTTAAGATAGCTGTCCCACTTAATATTTTCAAGGTCTTATTTTATGACCAAATAACCATCTGTGTGCCTCTCCTCAGAACCATTCCCAAGTTTTTTTTATAAACAGTGAGGTCCTAAGCTGGATATAACATTGACAGGAGCACTTCATAATCTCCTTCTACCCCAGTTTTTGAGACTTATGAGTTATGAGTGTGTGCTCAGTCGTGTCTGGCTCTTTGTGACCCTATGAACTGCAGGAGGCTGCCAGGCTCCTCTGTCCATGGGATTTCCCAGGCAAGAATACTGGAGTGAGTTGCCATTTCCTTCTCCAGGGGATCTTCCTGACCCAGGGATCTAACCCATATCTCCTGCACTGGTAGGTGGATCCTTCACCACTGAGCCATATGGGAAACCCCTACAAAATTTAGCTGTAAAACCTTCAAGAGGTACTCTGCTCACAACATACATATTCTAATACTACATACCCATAGTTCCTATGATCTCGCAAAGGAGTGTCCAGAAAAAGCCATCTATACTCATCATTTCCTTGCCCTACATGCCACCTCAACCCAGGATAATCTGGCTTTTGTTCACACCATTAGAACTGTTCTTGCCATAACCTGAGTTGACAAATCTAATGAACAGTTTTTGGTTCATATCTCAGCAAACTTCTTGGCCTTGTTCAACTACCATGCTTTCTTCTATCTGGTTAACATTACTTATTCTTCCACTTCTCAGGAAGCACCTTCCAGATTTCCTTCAAGGCATCTCCTTGCCTGCCTTTTAAATGTTCATGATCCCCAAGATTCCTGTCCAGGCAGCCCTCTCTTCTCTTCATCCCAGCTCCCTGCCCTCCCTCAGCCAGCCCTCTTCCTCCCATATTATTCAGTTCAGTTCAGTCACCCAGTCGTGTCCGACTCTTTGCAACCCAATGGACTGCAGCACACCAGGCCTCCCTGTTCATCACCAACTCCCGGAGCTTACTCAAACTCATGTCCATCGAGTTGGTGATACCATCCAACCGTCTCATTCTCTGTTGCCCCCTTCTCCTCCTGCCTTCAATCTTTCCCAGCATCAGGGTCTTTTCCAAGGAGTCAGTCCTTCACATCAGGTGGCCAAAGTATTGGAGCTTTAGCTTCAGCATCAGTCCTTCCAATGAATATTCAGGACTGATTTCCTTTAGGATTGACTGGATTTCCTTTAGGATTTCCTTTAGGATTTCCTTTAGGATTGATCTCCTTGTAATCCAAGGGACTCTCAAGAGTTTTCTCCAACACTACAGTTCAAAAGCATCAATTCTTCAGCTTGTACTATTAGCCATGCTCATATCCCAATGGGTATTAGACCAATGTCTTTGGCTTAGCTCTTCCCCATAACTTTCAGTTCCTCTTTTACAATGCCTGCCAGAAGTTGCATCCACTATTAAAACTCAACATGTTCAGAACTTCGTGTCTCATAAGGTTATAAGGCATCCTTTGTAGCAAATGGCCCAGCATTTATCCAGATTCTCAAGCTAGAAATCTGAGAATGCTTGCCTCTTCTTTTATTCATACATTCACTCACTCAAAAACTCTATATTTGCATCTCCCCTATTTTAACACAATGCAACATACTCGGCTAGGATAGTGAGCAAAATGAATAAACTCCTACCACAGTGACAAAACAGAGGTTAAATAAATTCCCACACAAATGTGTTCATGTTATAGATTGTTCTAAATTTACTGAGGTAGAAGTATGCTATGAAGTAAGGAAAACTACCTCAGGCTTTGAAGTCACATTAAGCTAAGTCTGAGGGTGAGTCTTCTTGGTTCTGCTCATCTCCTTCCTCTCCTCTGTAACACACGTGTGTTCCCTTGAAGTCTCATAATTTCACGGTAGCTAAGCAATAGCATAAATATTTATTTCTCACCAATTCCACCATCCAGTCTCCTAAAATGTAAATTGGATTCCGGTCACTCCCACACTAAATATCCCTCACAATCTTCCCTTTGGTCTTCCCCGTCGGCTCGGTGGTGAAGAATCTGTCTTCAATGCAGGAGATGTGGGTTTGATCCCTGGGTCGGGAAGATGCCCTGGAGAGGTAAATGGCAACCCACTCCAGTATTCTTGCCTGCAAAATCCCATGGACAGAGGAGCCTGCTGGGCTAGGTTGATGGAGTTGCAAAAGAGTTGACCTAGACCTAGCAACTAAAGAACAACAACAAAAATCTTCCCTTCACTGTGAGGTCAAATCTAAGCCCATTCAATACCACACATGGGAACCTTCATGCACTGATTAGAGCTTTCTTTGATTCATGGAAACGTGTGCAGTTGCTCATGTAGAATGTCCTTCCCTCCACGCAGTCCCTTACCTGATGATTTTCTATTCATTTTTTAATACTCATTTGGTACCTGTTCTAGATGACTGACAGTCCAGGCCCTCTGATTACCCAACTCCAGAAAGCACCATTCACATGGGCTCTGGGGAGGTGCCACTGGTGGGGAATTCTAGGTCACCAGCGGATGTCCAGAGCTGCACGGGGACTGAGCCCAGCGCCATGGTGTGGACTACCTACAGCAGTGCTTCCACAGGGCCTGGACACGGCTATCAGGGTACTGTCCACACTACATTGTCCTGGCTTGTTTCCCATGACCTCCCCGACTGAACCCCCTTGCAGCCAGGGGGTTCAATGTGTTTGCTTCCACATACAAGCACATGGCAACATGCCTGGCCTTCGGTACATGCTCAAAGACTGTTTTGGGAAATTTGAAATGAAGCGTAATATTGTCAAACAAAAAGGAGAGAAAATAAAATAATGGACAATTTATTTTGCTATTCTTATGCAAGTTTGTATGAGAGATTGTGTCTTTGATGGGTGGTCATTTTCCAAAGAGTGCCTTAGGGTGTCTTCTTTTCATGCTTTTGCCCTGAAGAACCTATCTGGTTAATATATTTGCTTCCAGTGCTACATGGCCCTACCACTCCAGGGAGAGCTCCTTCCAAGACAGTCTTATAATGTAATCAAGCTAAAATATCCCTTTTTTTCATCTAACTTGAAAAGTTGTGTTTCCATGGACATAAAGGGAAGATGTACAATGCAGGAAACACTATTACCACTGAAGTACATCTCCCTTCTCTCTCTATGCATTCTAGGAACCTATCTGCAAATTTTATCACCTCTGAGGAGATTCAATGACTTAGAATAACAAAGTAATATATTATTCATATATATATACATATATATGCAAACACCTATCTATACTATGCAGATATAAATATAAATGTATGTATAAAATCTTGAATTTCCTTCTGATTATGTTAGTTATACATGCCCATTGCAAAAATCCAAATGTTTGAATCACTGAATAAATGTATGTTTCTCCTACTTTCCCCATCCAGAATTTTCGACTTAAAATGTGAATAGTATAAATCCCCTTTATCATTTAAAATCTGCTCTCCAGAGGAAACTAATATGAACAGTGTGATATTTTCCTCCATTTCACCTATGTATATCTTTCATAATTTTACATATACACTCCCTATAGAATTCTGTTTTTAACAAAATGCAATTATGTAATACATATCAGTCTTCAGTATGGTTATTCATATAATATGTCATGAATGTATTTCCAGGTCAGTATTTATAGATTCAACTCATCCTTTTAAGACAGACTAATACATTTCTACAGTATAGATGTATCATAAATTCAAACCAGTCAATCCTAAAGGAAATCAACCCTGAATATTCCTTGGAAGGACTGATGATGAAGCTGAAGCTCCAACACTTTGGCCACCTGATGTAAAGAGCTGACTCACTGGAAAAGACTCTGATGCTGGGAAGGACTCGGGGCAGGAGGAGAAGGGGAGGACAGAGGATGAGATGGTTGGATGGCATCACCGACTTGATGGACATGAGTTTGAACAAACTCCAGGAGATAGTGAAGTAAAGGGAAACCTGGCGTGCTGCAGTCCATGAGGTCACAGAGTCAGACACAACGTACCAACTGAACAACAAATTTAAACATTTCTTACTTATGTCTTTTAGTTTATAAACAACTTTTAATGGAGCTGGAGATGGGAAAGCCAGGGGCCAAATCCTGTGCTGCCATATTACTGCACAGAACTTTAAAGATTCCAAGAATTCTAAATTTCAGTGTACTTACCCAGCCATTATGAAGGTACATTTGTCAAAGTAGGAGGATAGAACATATTTTACTTAACAATCTATTACTTTAACTTACAATTTAAAAATATTTAGACATATGATATGTGGCTCTCCATTCATACTTTCACAATGGGACCCACAAACAGTAGGGAAGTTCTGAAGTGTGAAAATTATTTGGTAATACTAAACAAGACAAAAATGAGAGATAGAAATAGAGAAAGGAGAGAGAGAACCCCATATAAACAACATTAAGAATGAAAAGTGGACAACATTATTGTGTACAGCAGAAAATACATAAAATACTAAGAAAAAAAGCCTGTTACTTAAAATAAACAAATTCACGGAAAAGCCTATTTTACCAGAATTGCTTTATGTTTAAAGAAAAAACCTAAATAGTCCTATCACATTAAATAAATTAAGCAAAAAATAAAAATTAAAAAATAATAGGTAAAAATTTTCCATGAAGGAAAAATAAAATAACTGAGATCTGAGTATTTTATGAGTAAGTTCTTTCAAAACATTCAAGAAACAAATAATTCCAACATCATACAAACTGTTTCAAAAATAATTAAGAAACAAAAATTTTCAACTCATTTTATGAAACTGTTATACTCTTGATTCCAAAATTAAAGGACATACAAAGAAGGAATGTGACATGCTAATCCCAGGTATGAATATTGATACAAAATGCTGAACCAAATATTAGCAAGCCAAATCCAGTAATGAATAAAAATGATATGCTATACTAAGTTTAGTTTACCCTAGAAGTGCTAGAATGATTTGTCATTTGAAATTCTATCAACAAAACTCATTACTTTAATAGATTTAGGGGGAGAAAAGTATGGCCATCTCAAAAAATATTGGAAAGACATTAAATGAAGTTCAAATTTGATTCATAATAGGTACTTATAATGGAAGAACATTTCCTTAAAGGGATATGAGTACCCAGTAAAAAATACAAAAAAAAAAAAATCAGCAAAAGTTATACTGAATGATGAAACATCAGAAGTATTCCCATTAAAATCAGGAACAAGTAAAGGAAAAGACATAAAAAGTTAATTTCTAGAAGTGGAATAACTGAGTGATAGGGAATGAACATTTTTAATAGACACTACAAAAATAACCTCCCAAAAAAGTTCTGCTATTACAACCCGCACCATCAATATATGAGTGACCATTTCCCCACACTTCTATCAACAATGAATGTTATTCTTTTCAATCATTGCCATCTGATTAAAAAGACAAAGTTCATTCTAGCTTTATGAAGTGCCTATTCATGTCCTTTAAGAGCCTTATTTTACTTCAAGCTGTCAGAGCACACCATTGGTACTGAACTGGGGGCTGTGGGTCTAAGAGAGGTTGCTAGGAGTCTTAACCGAGCCTAATGGTTTCAGTCAAAATGGATAAGTATCTTGATAGAAACTTGACCCAAACCTGCCCAGTATAACATTATCTGCATCAGAAATTGAGTGAGGAAATCCTTTTCTTTGTCTGATGCCCTCTTCCAGCCCTTAGAGGCTTCACGGTAGGCAACACAGAGAAACAGTTCTGGGGTTCTCAACCCTGAAACTCCCAAAAGGAATGGTCTTTAAGATCCCAAAGTGGAGATGACGCTGCCCTCAATCAAGGGTCCTCAAGTGAGTGTTCGGGCTACAACCTCAAGCCTAGAGAGGTGACCATCAACACAGGCACTCCCCTTGCTGCCAGGTCTATGAAAACGCAGCGATAAGATGAGGGAGCTAAACTCTCTTAGGTTTTTGGTTTAACTTATTTCTCCCAGCAAAGACCTTTTTTGCAGATGGATGTTTCCACAGAAACCCATTCTGTGACCACAGATTCAGCATCAGAGTTGGTAACCCAAGTGTTGGTTACTCAGTCATGTTTAACTCTTTGTGACCCCATAGACTGTAGCCTACCAGTCTCCTCTGTCCATGGGATTTTCCAGGCAAGAACACTAGAGTGGATTGCCATTTCCTTCTCTAGGGGATCTTCCCCACCCAGGGACTGAACTCAGGTCTCCCGCATTGCAGGCAGACTCTTTACCATCTGAGCCACCAGGAAAGACCAAAAGTGGAGAGAGGTAACTAACCCAAGCCTGTTGCTTAAATCACCAGGAATAGGAGGGCTGACACATTCCAGAGTTGTATGGCTTTTGAAGCCCTTCCCAACAGCCAGCTTGCTGTTATTTGTTGCTCTTCTTCAGCAACAACTGTAGTCCTTCCTTGCTTTACATACCAGGGTTAAGATTTAATATGCAAGCAAAGAAGTCTTTGGATTCACATGAAAGTGTTAGCTGCTCAATTGTGTCCAACTCGTTGCAACCCCATGGAGTGTAGCCCACCAAGTTCCTCTGTCCATGGGATTTTCCAGGCAAGAATACTGAAGTGGGTAACCATGCCCTTCTCCAAGGGATCTTCCTGACCCAGGGATTGAACCCAGGTCTCCTGCATTGTAGGCGAACTCTTTACCATCTGAGCCACCAGGGCAGCCCCTATAGAGTCACAAAAGTTTGGATTAGACACCAGCTCCTCCACAGAAAGTCTGTGTGCCTCTGATCAAGTTCCTCCATTTCCTCATCTGGCCAATGAAGGAAACAATAGAGCCCTTCACTGGGAATTGTGAGGATTCAATCATACCTGCCTCTTAATAAGTGCTCAATAAACAGTAGCTGCTATCGCTATTATTTCTCTTGAAGAATTTTCCATTCTAGGTTCCCTAATCATTCCTGTTCTTCACAGGAATGACTGGGGAATGATTGGAAGTTCCTCAAAGAGCTTCCAAATCCAGCCTTAGATTAAGAATCCCTGTCACACAGTCTGAGCACAACTCATAGCTATGTCCATGCTGCTCCCTCTAGTGGCAGTCCAGGGACTATCAGGCACTTCGGAGGTGTTTGCTTATGGCCTCCAGGGTGACCAGAGGGGTGTAAGTCCCTTTCTCACAATGCCAGGGACACACTTTCCACTCCCAATTTCACCCAGGGCTTAGATGTGGTGGTGCTCACAGGGCACTGATATGCCCTCAAGTCTAAGTGAGACTTGACTCCACAAGGTAGGAAATCACCAAACAGGACTACCAGGCAACCTTCAAGTTCCAGAAACCAGAAGACTTGACTACATCAACACAGTCGTCTTCATATGTCCACCTAGAACCACTGTGTACATAGGTGTAAATCTTATTTCGAGATAGTTCTGAGTATCTCATGTTCTGTAGCACAGATGGCAGATGACTAATAAAACCGTATTAGTCCAACCAGTCAATCCTAAAGGAAATCAGTCCTAAATATTTATTGGGAGTACTGATGATGAAACTCCAATACTTTGGTCACCTGATGTGAAGAACTGACTCATTGGAAAAGACCCTGATACTGGGGAAGATTGAAGGCAGAAGGAGAAGGGGTCCACAGAAGATGATGTCTGGATGGCATCACCGACTTGATGGACATGAGTTTAAGTAAGCACCAAGAGTTGGTATTGGACAGGGAAGCCTGGTGTGCTGCAGTCCATGCGGTTGCAAAGAGTTGGACACGACTGAGTTACTGAACTGAATTGAACTGAATTAACAGCTTGAAATGATATCTGCTCTTGGGCTTGGCTGTTTCAACGTAGTAAAACTAAAACCTTGGTGAAATCATAGAAGAGCCACAACAAATTTGTTGATACAAAATTGCAACATAGCTTTTCAGTTCAACAGGAGAAGGAGAAGCAAGAGGTAATACCTATATAGCAATATGTTTAGGTGCTATGCTAAGGGCACTGCATATATTTGCTCATGTAATCTTCAAAATAGAATGACAAGGCATTTATTTTCCCCATGTCTCAGATGAGAAAATTAAGGCACAAAAGACATTAGTAAATTGCCTGAGGTCAATAGCCACAAAATGGCAGAACTGAGTGACAAACAGTTTAAAGAATCCTGAACTACAACTTTAGAGAGCTTGTCACTGAAAGAAAACACAGACTAAGAAAAGATAGAGACTCATGACATATTCTAACACAAAGCAGACCCCCATCAATGTAACTGGATGATGACAGGAGGATGTTGAAAGGACTCAGTGTGAGGAAAGGAACTTAAAAACTGTTGAAACAATCCAATCACTTCCTTGAAATTCAGATGGTGGTCCAACCTGACTTGAAGAACCATTATGAACTCCTCTTGCTCTGGGTCACACTATCTAAACCCAAGCCACATCTCCTTCCATAACACTCTAAACCATAATTCCTACTATGAAATATAAGAAATGTAGCAGCTCTCCTAAGGGGCTTCTTCACCATAAGGAAGATGAAAACATGGACAAGTCTGTAATTGTCATGCTCTTGAGAAGTTACTATCATGATGCACTTGTTGAGACGTGAATTATACAGACTAAGACTCTAATGCTAAAATGTGTCCTTGATTAGAGCTTATTGCACTCTGCAAGCAACAGTTATCCAGTTCATGTGTCTCCATTTACTTCTTCTTGGGTTGTTATAGGCAGTCATAGTGGAAGACCTTCGGCTCAGGACTAACAGTGTGGTTTTCAGCCCGTGTCCTGAGTCAAGTCTGCATCAATGAAACTTTCCTTGACTTTTACAGCTTCTAGGAAGTGGGTCATGCCTTGACCTTTTTGGAGTATGTATTGTTGTTGTTCAGTCATGAACAACATGACTTAGTTTATGAACAGCTGTTATGTTGTTAGAATTGCTTCTCAAGCTTCCTGAATGGGAAAGAAGCAAGATGCTTGATTAGCACAAAGGACATGCTTTCTTTTGTCCAAGGTGAAGTCATGCCTGACTCTTTGTGACCCCATGAACTGAAGCACACCAGGCTTCCCTGCCCTTCATTATTTCCCTGAGTTTGCTAAAACTCATGTCTATTGAGTCAGTGATGCCATCCAACCATTTTATACTCTGTCCCCCCTTCTCCTCTTGCCTTCAATCTTTCCCAGCATCAGGGTCTTTTCCAATGAGTTGGCTCTATGAATCTGGTGGCCAAAGTATTAGAGGTTCAGTTTTAGCATCAGTCCTTCCAATGAATATTCAGGGTTGATTTCTTTTAGGATTGACTGGTTTGATCTCCTTGCTGTCCAAAGGACTCTCAAGAGTCTTCTCCAGCACCACAGTTCAAAAGCATATAGTGTGTATGATATGTATCATTCTCAGTAATCCTCTTCTCAGAAGTGGAGCTCCTCAAGCACCCCCAATACTCTTCCAGCACACTGCAGAATTCAAGGCCATCAGTGCTTGCCAGCCATTCACACCACCTCACTGTCTCTCCCCAACAGGAGATTCTGTAGCACAGACACTCTTGACCTACTTAAAGAACTCTAAGCTCCTGCAGTTAAAAAAAAAAAAAATACATGCATAAATATGGACCAGATGCACAGATCAAATTTAAGGGGAATAGATTATGGACATGGAGCTGTCAACAGGGCCCTCACAATCACATTCTTTCATCCCTCCATGTGGTATCCACCTGCAGAGCATCGTCAGTGGGTTTGCAGTGGGTTCCCACTTTCAAAGCTGGCTCTGTGCCTATGGGGTTTTTCTCCAGCTTTGTTTTTAGCAATGTGACTGACCATAGAACAAAAAGCCTTTTTTTTTTAACCATTAACAACAGAATAAAAGTATATCATGACAACTACAGGAATCCAGTATTTTACTTTTAAAACTACTCTCCCAAATGAAAATGCTTCCTAAGAAACATGTACCAAACTCCTCTGGATAGAGCCTCATTGTTTTTAACATGGAGAAAACAAAACAGAGAGGTAGAGGTATTGAACTAAATAATAAGCACCTGAGTCAAGTTCACCTTGGACAAAAGAAAGCATGTCCTTTGTGCTAATCAAGCATCTTGCCTCTTTCCCATTCAGGAAGGTTGAGAAGCAATTCTAACAACATAAGAGCTGTTCATAAAAAGAACATAGATGAGAAAGATTCAGAACATCTCTTCCAGATTTAGTGCTTCTCAAAGATGAAATATGATCTTCCATGTAGTCATACAAAGAGCTTCATGCAACAGAATCTAGGCTATCTGAAGTTCTTAAAACTGGACAATCTTCTGGCTGCAATTGACAGGAAATGGGATTATTCCCAAAGGTAGTCAAGTATGTGATAAAAATATTAGACTATCCTACCTCTTCAGTTGCACAGCTAACATTTACTAAAGGGTATGCCAAGATTCATGCTAGGCTCTTTTAGTTTCATCACTGCTTGAGGCGTAGAATGTAAATCTTATGTAACTGACCAAGAATGAAAGAACAGAAACAAAATGGTCACTCTAAACTCATCAAACAAATTGAAATATTCCTTCTGTGGTAGTAATCAGTGACTAGGCTCTCTCTGTTCTACCTAAAAAAAATCTAACATCCATTCTTTTCCCTCTATTCCCGACTACTGCAGCCCTAGTTCAGGCCTTCCTTCAGTACTTCTTATCTAGAAAATTATAGTAGCCTCGTGCTTATTTTTTCTGCCATCATACTTGACCCCTCAACTCCAACCTTCCTATAATAATCTCCACATAGCATAAACTCAATAATGTTACAAGTACTTCACTTGTTCCCATAAACCTGTCAATAACTTTCAAACATGGTATCATAATATCTAGGGACTTTATGAACCACAATGGTGACTATTTCTCCAGCCTTACCTCCTGACTCTCCCTAAGCAGACTGGCTCTTTGAGTCAGGACTTCACTGCTAGGATGGGTAGCAAGTATCAATACATGGAGCCAGAGGCCAAGTAGTAAAACAGATCCAAGAATAAAAAATGTTAAGGGCCAGATACCCCCCAAAGCACTTCAAAACAAAGGATCAATGAGATGGTTAAGGTGCCTATACATGGAACATAGAAGATACTAGGAGGAAAAGAAATGAAGTTAAAAATAGAAAGGAGATACCATGGGGTAATTGGGTGGGGAGGGATAAATTGGGAGACTGGGATTGACATATACACATTACTATATATAAAATATATAACAAATAAGGACCTACTGAATAGTACAGGGAATTCAGTAGGAGAATTCCCATGTAACGCTCTACATGGGAAAAAAAATCTTTTAAAAAAAGGATATATGTACATGTATAACTGATTTACTTTAAAGTGTACCTGAAACTAACATAACATTGTAAATCAACTATATGTCAATAAAAAAATTTTTTAAACAGATAGGAGACTCAATCATGCAGAATGAAGAAATTCTCAAAAACTGATGTACATTACCCCTGTAATTAAAAATACTCTTTTACACACTGAAACTTTTGTTGAGGATAGATCTTACATTAAATGTTCTTATCAAAAGAAAATAAAGTAAAAATAAGAAAATAAACAGAGTGGAAAGGTAGTGAATCTAAGAGACACTGGGCTTTTGACCACCCAAGGCCATGCTGGCTCTTCCAACTAAAGCACTCTGTCCTTCCTCTTTCTCCTCACCTGATTGACTTCAACACAGTGCATTTATCAAAGCCTCTGGGAAAAATTTTTCAGACTCTTAGCTGAGTTGTATCACTTGTTTGTGCTCCTTAATACTCTGCTTCTGTTTATATCAATACACCTTTCCTCCTTGCTGTAATTGTCAACATAACAATTGTCAACATAACACAGTAGGCAACCTGTAAGCATTAGTACATATCTGCATGTCATATCTCTGAGCCATGAGTGACATTAGAGAATTGAAATCAACAATACTGGAGGAAGATTTTCTTTTTCAAAATTTACACACAAACACATGAAAAGATGCTCAACATCACTCATTATCAGAGAAATGCAAATCAAAACCTCAATGACATACTGCTACATGCCAGTCAGGATGGCTGCTATCCAAAAGTCTACAAGCAATACATGCTGGAGAGGGTGTGGAGAAAAGGGAACCCTCTTACACTGTTGGTGGGAATGCAAACTAGTACAGCCACTATGGAGAACAGTGTGGAGATTTCTTAAAAAACTGGAAATAGAACTGCCATATGACCCAGCAATCCCACTCCTGGGCATACACACCGAGGAAACCAGATCTGAAAGAGACACGTGCACCCCAATGTTCATCGCAGCACTGTTTATAATAGCCAGGACATGGAAGCAACCTAGATGCCCATCAGCAGACGAATGGATAAGGAAGCTGTGGTACATATACACCATGGAATATTACTCAGCCATTAAAAAGAATACATTTGAATCATTTCTAATGAGATGGATGAAACTGGAGCCCATTATACAGAGTGAAGTAAGCCAGAAAGATAAACACCAATACAGTATACTAACACATATATATGGAATTTTTAAAAGATGGTAACGATAACCCTATATGCAGGACAGAAAAAGAGACACAGATGTACAGAACATACTTTTGGACTCTGTGGGAGAAGGCAAGTGTGGGATGATCTGAGAGAATAGCATTGAAACATGTATATTATCAAGTGTGAAACAGATCACCAGCCCAGGTTGGATGCATGAGACAAGTGCTCGGGGCTGGTGCACTGGGAAGACCCAGAGGAATGGGATGGGGAGGGAGGTGGGAGGGAGGATCAGGATGGGGAACACATGTAAATCCATGGCTGATTCATGTCAACGTATGGCAAAAACCACTACAATATTGTAAAGTAATTAGCCTCCAACTAATAAAAATAAATGAAAAAAATCATGAAAAAAAAGAAAAATTGCATGAAATAAATGTATAGTAATTTATTAATCATGTTTATATTTTACTCCTCATCCAAAAAATGTCAGTTGATCAACACACGATTCCCAGACATTCACACTAATTGTGAATTTCATAATCTTGGATATTAGCAACACTGTAGTCTTACACATTTTTCATTTTGACACTATCTGGCAGGCAAGGTTTTTAGGTAAATTTATCTTTTATATTTTCAGACAAATGGTATGTGGCTCTCATTCATACTTCAGGTTGGAACTCAAGCAAAGAGAGTTGCAAATGTCAAGGAATTGACAGCAAGAAGAGAGAAAGCTATATTATATACAACCTGAGACAATTATCTAGGAGTATACGTGTAGAAGGAAGTACAGATCAATAACTTTCTATGAATTTTTATAAACATAGTATTTACAAAATCTCCTCTTAAAATGTCTTGTCATTTTTACAGACCTAAATTCTATCCTGTTACACTTCAAGCCAATGAGAGTATACCTTACTGCTTAAATAATCTCGAGTTGCCTAGACAATATTCTATAGCCTGGGTTGTGCACTCAGGAACAGTCAACAAAAAATGCACAAAATGTAGATCTCACTCAGTGACTTGCCCTTCTTTCAGGGGATAAAATTCCCTTTGATTTCTGCTTGCATTGGGTGACTCTTTAGTGTTTTCAAATAATGAGATGTTTTTCTTTTTTCTTTTGTGTAGAGTTTATGATTGTTTTCTGTAGGATGGTAAGTCTGACACAAGCCACTTCACCATCACTGGGGTCAAAGCTCAACTCCATTCTTACCTAAAACACCAAAGAAAATAACTATCAAAGCATGTACATCACAAATAAATGGAAATTTAAAAAATGATACAAGGAAGTGAACACCTTCCCATCTGCCATCTATAAAGTGGATGAAGCAACCCAATATAATCAACATTGTAAGAGATGGGATTAACACTATAACTCAAGCTATACTATTTATTTTACTAGAAATATACATGAGAACAAGAGAAAGGGAAAGATAAAACCCCTGACATTGGAGCTAACTAAATCTCATTTGGAAATCAGCAACACCTAGTCTACCTTGACTCTCTGAATGTTTTTTTATATGCACAATTGTGTGCTTCTTACACGTAAGTGTAAGAATACATAATTCATTCTGGTGGTGAAAGGGAATCTATCCTCATTGTGACTGGAAATTACAGGTGAAAATAAGCTTTTTACATATCATTGATAAGCATTCTATATATCACTCTCCACTTTGTGGGGGCAGAAAACTGAAATATTTGAAGAAAGAAAAAAATCACCTTGGTAAATGGAGTCATTTCCAAAACTGGGTGTATTTAATGCTGAAGAGTAGCCTACTGCCAGTTTTGTTTCCATGAAGGACTTACATGAACCCATAGAAAATGTGCAAATATTCTAAACTCTTTGGACCCCCCTCTTCTACCACAATTGAAGTGAAAGTCCAAGTGTTAGTTGCTCAGTTGTGTTTGACTCTTTGTGATCCCATGGACTGTAGCCCGCCAGGCACCTCTGTCCATGGGATTCTCCAGGCCAGAATACTGAAGTGGGTTGCCATTCCCTTCTCCAGAGGATCTTCCCAAACCAGGGATCAAACCCAGGTCTTCTGCATTGCAGGCAGATTTTTTACTGTCTGAACCTCCAGGGAAACCCATCACAATTGCTTCCACCCAAAAGGGGTCAGGGATATCCACATACCCAAGACATCTGTCTGTGACAGCAACTTCTGTCACAATGACAGTTCCTGAGAGCAATGCTTTTCAAAGTATGACACATATGGGAATTACCAATATCTTCCTAAGATGCAGATTTTTGTTTTGTGAGTTTGAAATGGGGCCCCAGATTCTGTATTTCTAACAAGCTCCCAGGTGGTACTGCTGCTTCACAATCCACACTTTCAGTAGCAAAAGTCTAAGTTCAGACAGTTATTCATGATCAAGGGGCAGGTTAACATCGTCTTGCTTCCCAGGGATTTCACATCTCTAAATAGGGGAGATCATGGCAAGGGAGGTACAGACAGCACAAAATGTAGAGACGCTCAGTCTCAGGTGTTGGCCCTGCATTACCATGCCCCAGAGAAAGGATGCCTCCTTAACTTTTGTACCCTCAGCACCTCTCTAGTCTGGCTCAAGCCCTGACCCTGGGTGATAGCTGAGACAAGAATCATAATGGAATAGGGTATTGAGACTTAAGACCAAAAAAAAAAAGAAATGACAAACAGGAGAAGGGTGATTGGAAATGTGACATAACTTCCATCTAGAAATTATAATGTAATTTTTCCTTAACCTCTGCAGTGGCAGGGAGCATACGAAAGAAGGAAGTCAGTCTGTTCCCCTAGAACACTAGTAGCAGAGTGTTGCAGAAGGCACCCTGTATTTCTTTATTTTTTTTTCTATTAATGGCACAAAATTTATACTCAAGACATTAACTATTTCACATAGATTGAAGAAATTTTTCACAGGGCTTTTGAATGACAACTTCCTATTTTATAAGTAATTGGAATCAATTTATCAAAATTATCAAAATCAAACAAATCCAAGAAAATATTAAGAACCATGTTTAATTCCCTTAAGGGCAATGAGTTCTGCTACTTAAAAATTATATCTGTAAGAGTGTAATAATATGAAAAAGTGTCAGAATACAATATTAAGTGAAAATATAGATGATTTAAAATTGCTTTTGCAATATGATTGCAACTATTTTTTTTGAAAAATTTTACAAAGAATAACTAAAGTAACACTTGGATTTCAATCAATCATTTCAAGTAAAGAAATATGATTGATTCATTTTTCTTCCTTCATGCCTTTTTTAAAAAGTATATGTGACTTTTTAATTAAAAACAAGATCTGCAAGTAGCTTTCAAATCATTACTAGTATCACAAAATCTTCATTAACCCCATGCTTCTCCCCAGTGCCTATTCCTCTCCAAACTATATCACTAGTCTGACTTCTAAGACCATAGATTGGTTTTACCTATTTTCATACTTTATAAATCATTCAACTAAAATTCTTTTATGACTTCATTCAACACCATACAACTCACCTGTATAGCTGTGTATAGTGTATACCACTCATTCTACCTAGTAACCTGTGATTTGAATATAACACAAGTTACTTATTCATGTTACTGGTGATGGACATTGGATTTTTTCTTAAATTTTGCCTGTGACTAGACCGCAATCATTTTTTAGCACATATCTTTTGGTGATCATATGAATGCATTTTTGTTGGGTATATATCTAGGAGGGAATTTACCAGTTCATGAGATAGGCATAAGCTTATCTTTAGTGAACACTGCTCAGCGGTTTATACCAAATTTATTCTTCAGTTTGAAATGGATAAGATGTTGCCAGTTCCCTCATCAAGGCTGGATTTTTTCCATCATTTTCATCTAGCCACTGTAGTGGTAGCCCATCATGGTTTTACTTTAAATCTCCTTATATTTAATACAATTGAACACCTTGTCATATATTTAAGGCTTTCCTGGTGGTTCATCTTGTAAAGAACCCACCTATAATGAGGGAGACCTGGGTTCGATCCCTGGATTGGGAAGGTTCCCCTGGAGAAGGGAACGGATACCCATTCCAGTATTCTGGCCTGGAGAATTCCATGTGACCCATGGGGTCACAAAGATTTGGATACGACTGAGTGACTTTCACATTTCACACATTTTCATATGCTTAGTGTATACTTTGTAGTGCTCAAAATTCTCCAAGCCAGGCTTCAGCAATACGTGGACTGTGAACTTCCAGATGTTCAGGCTGGTTTTAAAAAAGGCAGAGAAACCAGAGATCGAACTGCCAACATCTGCTGGATCATCGAAAAAGCAAGAGAGTTCCAGAAAAACATCTATTTCTGCTTTATTGACTACTCCAAAGCCTCCGACTGTGTAGATCACAATAAACTGTGGAAAATTCTGAAAGAGATGGGAATACCAGACCATCTGACCTGCCTCTTGAGAAACCTATATGCAGGTCAGGAAGCAACAGTTAGAACTAGACATGGAACAACAGACTGGTTCCAAATAGGAAAAGGAGTACGTCAAGGCTGTATATTGTCACCCTGCTTATTTAACTTCTATGCAGAGTACATCATGAGAAACGCTGGGCTGGAGAAGCACAAGCTGGAATCAAGATTGCTGGGAGAAATATCAATAACCTCAGATATGCAGATGATACCACTCTTATGGCAGAAAGTGAGGAGGAACTAAAAAGCCTCTTGATGAAAGTGAAAGAGGAGAGTGAAAAAGTTGGCTTAAAGCTCAACATTCAGAAAACTAAGATCATGGCATCTGGTCCCATCACTTCATGGGAAATAGATGGGGAGACAGTGGAAACAGTGTCAGACTTTATTTTTGAGGACTCCAAAATCACTGCAGATGGTGATTGCAGCCAAGAAATTAAAAGACGCTTACTCCTTGGAAGGAAAGTTATGACCAACCTAGATAGCAAAGACATTACTTTGCCAACAAAGGTCTGTCTGGTCAAGGCTATGGTTTTTCCAGTGGTCATGTATGGATGTGAGAGTTGGATTGTGAGGAAAGCTGAGCACCGAAAAATTGATGCTTTTGAACTGTGGTGTTGGAGAAGACTCTTGAGAGTCCCTTGGACTGCAAGGAGATCTAACCAATCCATCATAAAGGAGATCAGTCCTGGGTGTTCACTGGAAGGACTGATGCTGAAGCTGAAGCTCCAATACTTTGGCCACCTCATGCGAAGAGTTGACTCATTGGAAAAGACCTGATGCTGGGAGGGATTAGGGGTAGGAGGAGAAGGGGACAACAGAGAATGAGATGGCTGGATGGCATCACTGACTCAATGGACATGAGTTTGAGTAAACTCCGGGAGGTGGTGATGGACAGGGAGGCCTGGCGTGCTGCAATTCATGGGGTCGCAATGAGTCGGACATGACTGAGTGACTGAACTGAACTGAACTGACTGAGTGTATGCTTCACTAGTCTTTTTTGTGATGTTTTTGCCCACACTCAAATTGAGTTTTTGAGTGAGTCTTTCTCACTGATTTATGAGATTTCCTATCATATAAGTCCTTTGTCAGATACATGTACTACAAGAACTCTTTCAATCTCTAATCATGTCTTTGAATAAATAGTTCTTATTTGTATTATACTCTCTTGTATACTATTTTCTTCCATGTTAGGGTTTTTGATTCCTGCCTTAATAATTTTGACTGCTGCAAAGTCAGAAAGATGTTCACTTTTTTTTTCTCTAATTTTTTATTATTTTATCTTTTACATTTAGATTTACAGTCCATCTGGAATCAGTTTCTGTATATATTGTGTTTGATACATTTTTGCCATATGGATATCCAATTAAGGCAGCACCATTTATTGAAAAGATCACCCTTTCCCCACTATACTCCAGTGTTACCTATGTCAAAGGCCGTTTGGTGTAGGCCTGTTTCTTCCTAACTTGATATGCAATTGGTGATACAATTAACTCATCCCAACACAGACTGGGAAAATGCTCTAGGTAAGAATGGAATGGTAAGCCATTTTTTCTGTTATTCTTGTCTTCTTATTAACCATTTTGACCATCACTTTACTCTTTCTTTGTAACTTTTTCTTTACAAAAAGACTTGGCTTAATTAATGTATATTAGCTCAGACTCCTTTAATTCTTAAACATCTAAGTAGCTTAAACCAAAAAAGGAAATTTTATTATAAGGAAAATGGTGTCTCATAAAACCATGGGAAAAATTGGGGCTGTGGCTCAGAATGCCCTCAACTCTCTGGCCATTTCCCCCTGTCTCTATAATTTGCTTTCTTCTCTCTCATACTCTACAAAATACTTTTTCTAGTTCTCTGAAGCACACAGCTGAAAATCTGGCCTCAAAACTCTTGAGCTAGAGCTTCAATCATCTGAGGAGCTTTCATTTCCTTGGTCTCCCAAATCAGAAAATATTGTAGATAATATATATTTTCATCTAGCATAGAATTTAACATATAGGTAGATATGATGATGATGATGATGACAGCAGTGATTAGCTATGCATCTACAGCTCATAATTATCTATCATCTCAAGGGTCAAATTTAATTCCTGGCACTCAGATGACCAGTATAGGACCAGATCCAACACTCTCACTGCCCCAGCCATTGATGGGAAAAGAAAATTTTTCACATGATCAAGCGGGGCCCCATTGGTTTAAGAAGGAGCATGGTAGATCCTAGATAAGGGCAGATGTCAAAATCTACACCCCTTGGTGAGTGCTATGTACTGAATTGTATCTCCCCCAAATTCATGTTAGCCCTAAAGTCCTATGTGACTATATTTGGAATAGGACCTTTAGAAGGTAATTAAGGTTAAATAAGATTATAAGGGTGTGGCCCTGATCTGATAAGATTAGCAACTTTATAAGAACAGAAAAAAAAGACCAATTCCCTCCCCGCCAATCCCTGCCCTGCACATATACTACAGAAAGAACATATGAGGGCATAGTGAGAAAGCAGCCATCTGTGAGCCGGGAAGAGAGCTCTCATTGGTAAACAAATCAACCAGAACCTTGACCTTAGACTCTTGACCTCTAGAACTGAGAAAAATAAATTTCTGTCATTGAAGTCTCACCGTCTGTGGAATTTTGTGATGGCAGCCTGAGCTGACTAAGACAGTGGGCATGAACAAAACCCAGCAAACCTTCCTTGTATTTCTGTCTAGCAGGCCTCTACTGACTAGCCCTAATCCAATTTCTAGTCATCACTACTCCCCAGCCTAAGTCTGCTGATTTCCTTAGTGACCCTATAAGAGGACCTATTATTTATTTTATAAGTAAACAATTATTATTTAATTTGAAAAACATAAGGTAAAAAGCATAGGCAATAAGTTTTACTAGTCAATAAAAAGCAGTTCTACTAATCCACTGGTAATATACTAAGCAGAGTTGGAAAGCATTTTACTGAAAGCAAAATGTTCAGAGAAAATAGAGATTTATGCAAAATTATAAAATGCTTGTAATAAGAGTAAGGAAAGCATATTGTGTATTTCATGAAAAGCACAAACATTTTAATTTATAGAGCCAATTACAGCCTTAAAAAATTTAAGTGGAAATTTAAATGTGCAAAAATGTATAAACATTCTACAAAAGATGGTTGTTCTTTTCCTGATTCAGCTGTGATTTAGCCCCCTGAAGCTTATCTTACTCCACCAGCTCATGACTCATTAGCCACTCTGAGAAAATTCATTATCTTTTCACTAACTTTTGTTAGTCATCCCCAGTGTGCTTTCCTTCCCCGAAGTCCTCCCATTTGGAGTATCATTGAATTCCTGAGGCCTCTACCTTTTCTCTAATTTACCATGCTAAGTCCCAGGCCTGCAGCCAAGCACCCACATCTGCTGAAATGCCTCTGCAAGGCCAGTGGAGTCCCAGGTGTGTTAGGGGAAACATACTGACTGAAACTGCCCACACTGGCCAGGCAGGCAGCATGGTAACCATTTGTGTAAGTTATGCTTATCGGGAGGTCCCGGTAAGTAACACGAAACTAATAAGTCACCACCAATGGGAAGAGTTAGGGAAAGGTCAAAAGGAGACACCGTGTGTCCTACCACCTCCCAGAATCCTTTTCACTGGCATCCATCTTGGCTGAGCAAAGCGTGGGCCACCAGGAAGGACCCTGAGTCAGAATGATTGGCCAGAGACAACCCAGAAACTAATCCCATCACCATAAAGCCACATGGCAGAGTAGTTCTCCTGGGTTCCTTCACCCTACTACTCTTTGCCCGGGTGCCCCTTCCCAATGAAGTGTCGGTTGCATTGTCAACACATTTGCCTCTTCAGACAATTCATTTCCGAGTGTTAGACAAAAGCTCCCTTTTGGGCCCTGGAAGGTGTCCACTTCCTGAAACAGGTGTAGACTGGGCTCTTCACAAGAATGGGTCATGAAACGTAGATGGATCACCAGTTCTGCCACCAAAAGCCAAGGGATCCAGAGAGGAGGTAGAAAATCAGTCTCCAGACAAGTCAACCATTACAGGGCCTGGAAAAAGCGAGAGATCCGGCCTGCCACCAGCAGAAGTGAGGAGTTTGTTTTTGTCCCTCTTTATGCCTACCTAAGACTCTTCAACTCCTCACTTTTCACATATCTGGAGGCTAATCCCATGTGAGAAACACTTAGAAAAACAAGTATGACAGCTCTGCTTGAGGCCCAGAGAGAAGACTCTTTCTGAAAGGGGCCCTGTAGTTGTTTTCCCAGGTAAGATGCATAAGAGTTGATCCCTTCTGCCTGAATTCCTTTCTCACCACACCCAAGGTCATTTTAATGAAAATTCCAAAGTCCAAGCCAAGAGGATAGAATTGCTCTTAATCCTTCAGCAGTGCCGTCATTCGATCCCTAGACCCGCTGGGGTGATTATTGCGTGTCTGAGGAGCACAGCTGAGCAGACAGCAGAAGGAAGTGGCCGCTAGTGCAGGAGGCTGGTATCCTGACCCTTATTTCTGCATTGATGTCCTGTTGTTCCTTCCCAAAACCCAGAGGCCTATAGCACCACCCCTACCAACTGTTCTCCCTATTGTTGCAAAATAACACTATCACAGCTTTTCTTCACCTTTCTGAGAACTCCAAGAAGTCACTGATATTTTCTTAATATTATTCATTTTATTGAGAAGGTTGAATCAAAATATAATTCATTTCCTGATTTTCTGCCTGACAAGGGAGGCTAATGTTGGTGTGGAATATGCAATTATACTTCTCGACACCCTCATATCTGTGACTGAGCATTTTATTAGAACATTGAAAGATTGTGTTGAAAAAGCAAATGGGAAATGACAGAAACAACTCAGGTCCTTGGTAAAATGTTTGATTGGTTTTTAATTTCTTTCTAACTTCCTGAGTTGATGGGGGTTTGAAGAGGCTGATGACCAAATGTCTAGGATGTTCTGGGACCTCTCTGGCTCCTGAGCCAGATAAGTGTACATTCTTCAGCACCACAAGGACTAATCAACAACCCCGGCCCTTCCTAATGACCAGACAGAGCAGCAGCCCCCAGCTTCCTGTCAGGCTGAACTCTGGAAGCCAACCTGCCGCCAGCCTCCAGCAAACCTGCCAAAGTCATCTGCTTTGGTATTTTTTTTACCTCTGAGATTAAAGGAGTAGATCCTTCTCCCTACACCCGGCTGAGCGGAAGGGAGCCAGGGGAGGCTGTGCTGTGGGGTGTAAAACAGATTCCTTTCTTTTCAAGCCCTAGAGGCAAACATGTGTAGGGAGTATCCCTCTCACAGATAAAAACAAAACAAAACAAAAAAAAACCCTTCCTTCTATTAAAACACTCAGGCTTAAAAAGACTGACTACTTTAGAAGAGTTTTGGAAACCAAAAATCTAAGATAAAATCTGAAGAATGATCATAATAAATAATGTCTTTAACTTTCTTATTTTTTTTTCCCCCACTAAATACAAAACTACTTAGGGAAGAAGAAAGTGAATCTAGTCGTTTTCTCCCTGAATGATACCATATTGGCTGATATTCCCTAACCGTCTTCTCCTTCCCCACCCCCCACCCCCAGACTTTTCCCCCAAGGGTACTGTTCAGCCAGAATGAAGGCAAGGAGAGATTAGGCAGTAGGAGGCAGTCACGGTGCCAATGGCCTGGGAGCATGCAGCATCCGTGCTTTTCATCATGACTCATTCCACCAAGTGTCCCCTGGACCTTGACCCTTTAAAAACACTGTTGGAAAAATAAATAAATAAAAATAAAAACACTGTTGGAGACTTCCCTGGCGATCCACTGGTTAAGACTATACCTATCAATGGGTTCCCTGCTGGCTCAGATGGTAAACAACATGCCTGCAATGCAGGAGACCCTGGTTCAATCCCTGGATTGCGAAGATCCCCTGGAAAAGGGAATGGCAACCCACTCCAGCATTCTTGCCTAAAGAATCCCATGGACAGAGGATTCAGGTGGGATACAGTTCATGAGGTTGCAAAGAGTTAGACACGACTGAGTGACTAACACTTTGACTTTCCAGTGTGAGGGCGAGGGTCGGGGCAGGCTGGGGATAGTTATAGGGGGTGTGGTTCAATCCCGCCTTGGGGAGCTAAGATCTCGCATCTTTCATGGCCAAAAAACCAAAACATAAAACAGAAGCAATATTGTAACAAATTCCGTAAAGACTAAAGATGTTCCGGAAAAAAAAAAAAAATAAACATAATACATGTTTATGTAGTTTCTATAGATGGTATGATTAAACTTCTTGATTTACTAAGAAGTACTCCTAACTTCCTTCTGAGAATACTTAGATTTAATTCTTGCAGAAAAAAAGAATTTATATATAAATACATATATATATATTATTTAGAAGGTCTACCAAGAAGACAAAAGATCACTATCCCAGAAGGTACCCTATAAATGTCACTGCCTGTCCCCTTGCCTCGATCCACACCTGTGTGTACACTGGGAACAGTGAAGTCATGGCTACAGTTCTCAGACTTTTTCAGGAAAGCCAAGATAATCCTCTCCATATAATTTTGGCACCATACCTAACTTCCTAAAACAAACCAATAAATGTTTTAACATTCTTTTGACAGTTTTCAAATCCTACATAAATGTATCTGGTCCTCCAACTTGACTCTGATTTACAGAGATGTAACTGAGGTTCAAGAAGGTCAGAAAAACAAGGAAATGAAGTAGGAACCAGAACCCAGGGCTTCTGGCCCTGACTCTTCAGTCAGATTGTAGTCCTGCATCTGTGACCGCTCACGTGCCATCTAGCCTTGGGTACATGGATAAGGTGTCTGAGTTTAGATTCCTTTATTGCAAAAAGGGTGAGAAGGAGAAGAAGGTTGAGGAGGGTTCAATCAGTTGATGTTTACAGCCTTAGCTTCAATAGTTCTAGAAATCCTAGAGCCTTCCCAAGATACCTAACTGGCGTGGCCTCTTCTCACGTTTCTTGAGAAGAATCAATAATGACTTTTGCCTTTTCTTTCTGTAAGCAAGAAGTCCGCATAACTTTTGAGATTTCCACCAACTGGCAAATTCACATCGAAGAGGACGGCTATTGACCTTTACATAATCTCTACAGACCTGTGTGTCTTATGCCCTATGGTTTACATCAGTGTTCTTGTTTCCATCAAAATCTCTTCTAACTGCTATTACTTCTATTTTTCCAATGAAGGCTCAGATGTCAGCCACTGTACCATCTCCATGCCTCTCCCCACCAGACACCATTCACTGAAAGTACTGGAATGTATATGTTGAAGAATTTTAATAAAGCTTAAGTTCTAACAAAGAAGGTGGCATCACAGTGCTTTAACTTAATTCCTATTATGACTTACAAGGCTCCTGGGTGGCTCAATGGTAAGGAATCCATCTACCAATGCAGGAGACCCGAGTTTGATCCCTGGATTGGGAAGATCCCCTGGAGAAGGAAATGGCAACCCATTCTAGTATTCTCGCCTGGGAAATCCCATGGACAGAGGAGCCTGGCTGGCCACAGTCCAAGGGGTCGCAAAAGAGTCAGACATGACTTAGTAACTAAACAAGGACAACATGACTTATAAGTACTCCACCACCCATCCACTCCATCCTCAGTGGCTGGCAGATCTCAGCAACCCCTTTCCAGATGCCTTATTGCCCAAACCTCCCAGCACCAGCAGCATCAGGGGAGACAGGGATGGAGGGCTGGCCATGTTCATTCAAAGGACACAACAGGACATTTTCTAGATGAAAAGTCACTGCCTCCTGTCAGTAAGTGCTTCCCTTCTTTAGGGAAGATAGAGCTGTAATCAGCTGTATTTTTAAGTAACATTCTTTTTCTCTTTGCCTCACTGATGTCAACTAACTTGGTGGGGCAGAAAGAGCACTTGGTCTGCTTCCCAGTCCTGCTTTTGCATCTGGATCTGCTTCCTAGTTGAAGAAGAAAGGGCTCAGAAAAGAATGGATTCTGAACTTAGTCATGGGGAGAAGCTTCTTATAGGCTCCCATTGGGCTTCCTTGGTGGCTTAGAGGGTAAAGCGTCCGCATGCAATGTGGGAGACCTGGGTTCAATCCCTGAGTCGGGAAGATCCCCTGGAGAAGGAAATGGCAACCCACTCCAGCACTCTTGCCTGGAAAATCCCATGGATAGAGGAGCCTGGGAGGCTACAGTCCATGGGTCACAAAGAGTCGACAGGATTGAGCGACTTCACTTTCACTTTCACTTTCAAAAGACACAGGGAAAAAAAAAAAACACCTTATGGTTACCAAAGGGGAAAGGGGAGGAGGGAAAAATGAGTTTGAGATGAACAGATACATACTACTACCTATATAATAGGAAAACAAGAAGGACCTACTGTACAGCACAGTGAACTATATTCAATATCTTGTAATAACCTTTAATGGAAAGTGAAAGAAAGTGAAGTCATTCAGTTGTGCCAGACTCTTTGCGACCCCATGGATTATAGCCTACCAGGTTCCTCTGTCCATGGGATTTTCCAGGCAAGAATACTGGAGTGGGTTGCCATTTCCTTCTATAATGAAGAATAGACAGATAATATATATATGGATGGATGAATAATTGAATTACTGTGCTCTACACCTGAAACTAGCACATTATAAATCAACTAAACTTCAATTAAAAAAAAAACAAAAAACCTCCCATCAAATTTGAGACTATTGCACAGAGAAGAGAAGGGCACAGTGCTGGACAGGGGCTGCAGGTAACATCACAGCTACTGAGAACAGGACAGGGGAGGCAGTCAGAGCCCCATCAGCTCAGTGAAAGGTGGCCAGGTACCACAGGGCTCGGGACTGAAGTCTAATAACCTTGTCCGAATCCCAGCTCTACATAACTCCTAGAATGCTGATCTTAGTCAAACTGCCTAGCTCATTTAGTTTTCATTTTACTAATCTGTATAAAAATGGGTAATTTTGGCTCCATCCATCTCACAGGTGATTGCAATGAGGTAATATATGTGAAATCATGTAAAATGGTTATACAAAATATATAACATTTATTATCAGGTGATCCCTCCTACTTTATTGGTCAGCAACATCAAGGAGACATCCAGTGTAAACAGTTCATCTAGTGTAGATTTTACTAAATGGACCACAAATCAATCATACCAGGATTGTCTAACATCAATTTTACGTCAGTTTGCTAAAGCACAAACATCTTGGAAAGTGCAGGTGATCCTATATAATGCCTGTGGATGAGATCTGATCACATTTGTCATTTTGTGTTAAAATATTGGCACAGGTAGCCCAAATCATCATTAGGCTAAATCAACATCATAAAAATTCATGAGAAATATGTTTTTTATGAAACTCACATGGAAGGGTAGAATTAGAAACATAGTAATCCTTTCTTATATTTTGTTCAAAGAACACAAAATTTGGAGTATTTTAGTAGTAGTATTATTGTTATTAATATTATTATGATATATGATATTGTTACTATTTTTATTATCATGCTGATTATTTTTATTGTGATATACAGATTATTTTCCTTTCTGGCCATTAACCTAAATGATCTAAAGCCTCATCCTTTAAGATCAAGGGAAGACTTACAAGACATCAAAATAATTGTCATAATTTATTATATTAGTTTGGGCTACCAGTTGCATCATTCAGAATGCAAATTGTGTCTGCAAATATCATGAACTTGAAAAATCAAGAAACAGTAATTATATTTGAACACAGGGATTTCAGGAGAAATAATGATGAAACTAAGGTTCAAATATGCAGAAAAATTAGGGAAAAAAATTCTCCACACAATAATTTACTTTCTTCAAGTTCAAAGGAATAGAAATATGTTAAATTACTTACAAGGAACTGCATTTTAGCATTATTTGCTTCTCTTTTTAAATACAGATTCTGTGGACTTTTTACCAGAATTATAAATTTCTACATGCTTATTTTCGCTAAGGATAAACAGAGAGAATAAAATCTACCCCTGAGAGGGAACCAGCATGTAACTCTTTGGACAGAAGGAAGGGCCCTTGACCACTTAGAAATCACAGCATTCAAAATGATCTTTTGAGGAAAATGGTTTCAGCCAATTTCATCTCATCCACATTCCTGCATTCCCCTTCAGTTTCTCTGGATTCGAGAACTTGCCTGATGGCATAGGATGGAGTCAGGCACTGCCCTAATCCTAAGGATGGAAGCTGGCCCCAGGGAGCTAACTGAAAGCACAGAGGGAGGAAGCCTGGCCCCCTCCTTCCTGGATGGACCCCCACTGAAAAAATGGGTCTCTCACTCTGACACCAAACCCACCCAGGCAGCTGCTTGCTGCATAAAATATAAATGCAGAGTGAACAAAGAGTGTAAAATCTCTCAGCCTGGAGAACTGCTGCCCCAGCCGCTCTGAGCAGTGCTCATGAAGGCTGCTCTGCATTCCAGAAAACCAAAGAGTGAGAGCCCTGATAAGATAACCAGGTAATTAATGAAGCAATTTCCCCTTCCTGCTCGCATGCTGGATTTATTTTTTAATATAAATTCTCATCATCTTAAGCAATAATACACTCTCTTCCTGTAACCTTTAAGAACTTGCCAAATGAAGCAGTACAAACATATTACTCACATTTTTGTGTGTCTATTTTTTCAGTTTTTAACCTACACACAAAAAAATCTTGTAAATACAGACAGCCTTTTAGCTTTTTCTTTTTCCTTTGTTTTGCTTCACGTTTTTTTTCTCTTTTACAGAAATAATTTTAACTTCTAGTTTTATAATAAGCTTTTTTTTCAGATTATATAAAATGGACACTTTCCATGGTATCAAATATTCATTTACTATAGCAATTTTTTAAACCATTTTGGCAGTAGGATTATTTTTTTCAACCAAAATGTATGTGGACCCTAGAATATAAAAAATTAGTAAGAGCTTGAGTGAGTGAAAGTTGCTCAGTCATGTCTGACTCTTTGCGACCCCATGGGTTATACAGTCCTTGGAATTCTCCAGGCCAGAATACTGGAGTGGGTAGCCTTTTACTTCTCCAGCGGATCTTCCCAACCCAGGGATCGAACCCAGGTCTCCTGTATTGCAGGCAGATTTGTTACCAGCTGAGCCACAAGGGAAGCCCAGTAAGAGCTTAGCCATATTCTAATAACATCATGTGTGTATTTAGTTGCTCAGTTGTCCTACACTTTGCAGCCCCATGGACTGTAGCTCACCAGGCTCCTCCGCCCATGGAATTTTCCAGGCAAGAATACTGGAGTGGGGTGCCATTTCCTACTCCAGGGGATTTTCCCAACCCAGGGATCGAACCCACGTCTCTTGCATCTTCTGCATTGGTAGGCAGATTCTTTACTAGTAGTACCACCTGGGAAGCCCCAATAACATCATGCCTATGTTTTATAATCCCATACATGGGGTCCTGCCCCATCCTTAACTCATATACTGTCCAAGAAAGACAACAGAATATAGGTTAATAAAGAAAAAAAAAACTTTCTGCTGCATCGTTTGTAACAAACATATGGCATTAAATATTGCTTACTGTTCAATTTTAAAATATTCTTGTAAAAAAATTTCTTGCACTTCTTTTTTTAACCTCTTTAGGTAAATTATTCAGATTGTCAAGAGGAAAATCATTAGGCTCAGAATTCCATAGTGAACAAAGTCATTAATGACTAAGTGGCCAGGGTCAGGCGTGATGTGAAAATAGTTGCTCTGCCAACCTGTTTCATGGGGGAGTCTGAGCAAAAATATTTTTACAATTTGAGATCCTGGACCTTGTCAGAGAATTCACATATGCCAAACTGTTATGTAATTATTAAAATAACAAGACTTTAGAAGTACTAGGAAATAATTAGAGCAATTTTTTAAGATACATTTTGAGATTTTCTTTTGTCTGATCAGGGCAATTCATGTTTTGAATTACCTGTGCGACCACCTTGCAGAGCATAATTTCCCAGTGAAATTGTAACTTGGCACATTTGCTCCAATGGCAGCCTGCCCTTCATCCTGGTCATGGTTCCATTTGAAAATAAAGAACATCGTTAAGTAACAATGGCTTTCCTATAGAACATCTTAGTTTAAAAGTCTGAGTAACTGACTAATGACCAAGTTACATCAGTACTGCAAATTGTAAACATGGTGCCATATTCTAAAGAGATTTTTCTGATAGAATATATGTACATCTCTATAAGCTAAGAATTCAGACGATTTCTGCCACAACAGAAGTCAGACTTGACACAAGTTGATGGAAAAGAACATGGAACCCTTTTGTTTTAACAGACAACTTGTGGTATGTAGAATTTGCTGGGCTTCTTTATAATATGACCAAACATGCTGCCCACCCTTTATGGAGAGAACCTCTATGATTTGTTTCCCAAGAAAAACAGGTGTGTGTGTGTGTGTGTGTGTGTGTTTACAGACAAATACTTTGAGCAATAAATGTCTTATTTCTTCATATCTTTCTTGCCCCCTTGAAGGACAAAAATTATGTCAGATTTCAGTTGATATTTACTTAAATTTCTAATCAAACAAAACACATGCACCCAGCATATTCATGTCTACATTAGGCTGTAAAAGTGAAAAAAGCTATCATCTGTACATTTGACTTTGAGTACAATATAAAGGGAAATATTTGGTGAACCATCTGTCAAATGAGAAAATCCATGACAGATCAGGGATGTGTTATGAAACAGTGAAAGGGGACTGAAGAAATCAAGGGAGTAAATTAGATAATTATTTCTAATTACTTGGAGAATTGGGGTCTGATGGAGATGGGATGTTTGAAAATAGTCACTTTGAATTTAAAGTTGGAGATTGTTGGGTTGACATTTCTGTCCTCTTTTTGGAAAGGAAAAAGAAATGAAATCAGATGAAAATTTGTAAAATAAGGACGAAATCAAAATGTCCCTTGAGCAGAAGTTTAACACATAGATAATGAGGCTGATAATGGAAAAAAATGCATAACCTTTGTCCCAATTTCTTCTTCTAAAATGCATCTGACTTATACTATAGAGTCATTCCCAGGAGTAAATGAGAAAATGCAAGTACAGTATTTAGCAAAATAAAGTGAAGTAGATGTTCAATTCAGTTCAGTTCAGTCAGTCGCTCAGTCCTGTCCAACTCTTTGCAACCCCATGGACTGCAACATGCCAGGCTTCCTTGTCCATCACCAACTCCTGAAGCTTGCTCAAACTCATGTCTATTGAGTCAGTGATGCCATCCAACCATCTCATCTTCTGTCGCCCCCTTCTCTTTCTGACTTCAATCTTTTCCCAGCATCAAGGTCTTTTCCAGTGAGTCAGTTCTTCACATCAGGTGACCAAAGTATTGGAGCCTCAGCTTCAGCATCAGTCCTTCCAATGAATATTCAGGACTGATTTCCTTTAGGATGGGCTGGTTTGATCTCCTTGCAGCCCAAAGGACTCTCAAGAGTTTTCTCCAACACCATAGTTCAAAAGCATCAATTCTTCGGCTCTCAGCTTTCATTATGGTCCATCTCTCGCATCCATAGATGAATACTGGAAAAATCATAGCTTTGACTAGACAGAACTTTGTCAGCATATTCTATTAGTATGTATTAGCTATTAGTATGTATCCCCTGGAGAAGGGAATGGCAATCCACTCCAGTATTCTTGCCTGGAGAATCCCATGGACAAAGGAGCCAGCTATAGTCCATAGAATATCAAAGAGTCAGACATGACTGAAAGGCTAACACTTCACACTAAGTAAGTGTTAGTCACTCAGTCGTGTCTGAGTCTTTGTGACCCCAAGGACTGTAGCCCACCAGGCTCCTTTAGGCCATGGAATTCTCCAGGCCAGAATACTGGAGTAGGTACCCATTCCCTTCTCCAGGAGATCTTCCCCACCCAGGGATCAAACCCAGGTCTCTTGCGTTGCAGGTGGATTCTTTACCGTCTAGGGCACCAGGGATGCCCAGCAATTAGCATGAGTTAGGGTATCATGACCATTTGTATTATTCACAGAACTTACATTACTATTTTAGCATGGTTTCATCTTCTAATAATCAATTGTTCTAGGTGTCAAATCTTGCCATTCTTCCCTTTTTTAAAAAAACGTTTAATACTGATCATAAAGTTTATAATGTAAAGAATATTAGAAAAAATTAGTAACAGTCAAATATGTTCCTAAGATATAATAATTATCTTTAGCTAACTTTAAATCAAATTTTCTCTGTATAAATAATGCTGAGGTCAATTTCCTATTTTTTAACCCCCTGCCTAAACGTGATTTGGATGTCCCAGGATTCTAAGAAAAACAACTAAGTCTTCCTCCAAAATATGTTTATACTCTACCCCAACTGACTTTCTTTCCTACTGTTTTGTTTTCAAAAGATCATTCACAAAACTAAAAATCTCACTTTGCACAAGCACTCATCTTACAAGGAGAATAATCTAATCATTCTTTCAGAGGAGTTACCATCTTTAAATTTAAATTTACATCTATATTCTAACATGATTGTTTTTATAAGTGTGAGCTCTGAGGACAGAAGCTTCAGCTTCTTTTATATACTTCTAAGTAGCTATTTCAAACTTGTCCATAGAGCAGATAATCAATACATATGAATTTGAATAATATGTTAGGAATGAGATAGGGACAAGAAGCAGAGGTTAATTGTAAAGGTCATCTGATTTTAGATTTATAACGAGAATTCATTGAGTCTTTTGGGTTTCACCTCTTTCACTATGATTGAAGTGCCAAGTACAAACTAAACAGTCTGCTAACAATCTAAAAAGAAAATATATTACCATGATTGTACAGAGAAACTGGAAGCGATTTTCTCTTGGGTTGGAGGTTTAAACAAACAGGAAGCCCTGTTTAGGATTTGTCTTCATCATCTTTCATCACAAGTCAGCCTCACTTCCTGATGAAGAAATGTGGAACTGCTTTCAGATACTCAACCGAAGGGGACAGAAATGCCAATCCAACAATCTTCAATTTTAAATTCGAAGTGGCTGTTTTCGGACACCCCATCTGTATTAGACACTAACTCTCCAAGTAAAACATCGTCTCTCTTTTTTTAAGCTTTATATTTTGTATTGGGGTGTAGATGATTAACATATTCATATTCAAACATCAAAAAGAGATGAGAAACAAACTATATACTAGAGAATAATAATAATCACAAACCTCTTAAAGTGTTTGCTTCTCAGCATTAGGACAATACGTTTTCTGTAACTACCTGGGAAAAAAAATTATTTATGAAATGAAACAGAGACTTTCTATTAAAATCTTAGTTACTTCAGGATGGAAAAATAACATTTTACAATTTGTCTCTAATCCATGTATTTAAAATTTTACATACATCTACTTTTGGAAGTTAGCACTTCTTTCTTAAACTTCAAATTTCATGAAACTATCGACTAAACTGCCATTACTAAAATAAGAGAGTCAAAACGACTGAGTGAACAACAATAACTAAAATAAAAAATATTACCAGTTTTCAGGGAAAAGTACAACTTAAGGGTTTTTAATTCAAATAATGTTTTTTACAAAAATAATTCTCTTACATGAAGAAGCTAATGTCAAAATTTTAACATGAACTTCCCAGGTATACAAACTACAAAAGAATGACTAATATTTTATCTAATATAAAGTGGAAAATACAAAATCAGGACTCTTAATACTCTAAAAATTATAATGAGTTACCAATTCACACAGTAGATTTTTATCTGCTAGGACTAGATATACCATTATTTCACTTGATGAATTGGTAAGACCTATTACCAATTAGCAATATTACCAATTAATATTAGTCTCACTAATATTTCCAAACATGATTTATTCCAAGGTTCCATTCTTATAATATCCTTGAAAATTTTAGTTTAATATAAGAAAGGAAGAACTATTGTAATACAAAGAGAAAAAAACAAGCGTATATTTATTTGATATTATTTGAACCAGACTAACAACAATAACTTTATGAAATTTAAATATATCCTGAATTAATTAAATTCTAGAAGTCACTGATTAGTGATGAAGGCCAGAAGACAATGCAGGCAACCGCCACATCCCAAACATTCCAGATGTTTCTTGAAGCCACGATTCTCTCCCCACTTATCAAGCCTGTGACAACCACCACACAGTTTTTTGTATTGCCTTTCAAATTGCATACTTCATATTTATTTTTAAAAAACAAAAGAAGCAAAGTAGAAAGACGAAAATAAATTCAAACAAAGACACACGGTATGTCTAGATGAAAGTAAAATGTGCATTTGTTGAGAAACACATGAATGAATTTCCTTACAATGATGCAACCCCTCCAAAAAAAAAATCACAGGATTCATCACCCTGGGTGGTAGGGTGCTGAGTTTCCCACAGGAAGCAGTTCAGGTAATTGCTTGTTTGTGTTTGTACTGAGAGGCATGCCATCATGTGCCTACGGGCTTCTTCTAGGAGAAATTCTACCGCGTGGCTCATTTTCTTTCAGGTATTTCATAGCCAATTGTCTCTTGTGTTTAGAAAGTCCTTCATCTTCATAAGCATCCTGGAAAAGAAATGACTAAATGGGAAATACATGTTGTCGGCAAACAAGCTATGTTACAACATAAAGAAGATAGTCTACAAATAATGTAAAGATATGAATTCGAAGTTAGGAAAATAGTCACTGCTGGAGTAACACCACAGAACAGAGAAGGATTGAGTTATCCAGCCAGTTCGGTTGTTTGGAAGGAATTCCAACGTTGAGGCCACAGTCAGGCAGCCCCATGAAAGGAAGTATGGGTTAGCACATCACTGTCTTCATCCCCCCAGACCCCAGGGAGGTCAGTGTTAAAAGGTCTACGCACATTAATAAGTCTGGCTTGGGTACACTGCACCAAACACTAAGCTACACGGTGGGGAGACAAATGAATATGCTCTGGTTCCAGCGGTCATAGACTTTAGTCCAGCAGAGGAAAGAGACCCACGAACAGATCATTCCAAAGTAAGGGAGGACATAATGGCAGTCATTTCCAGCGTGTGGGGGCATCTGTGCAAAAGGCAGGCACTTGGTCCAGTATGAAGACGGGAAAGGCTGTTCAGGGAGGCTTCCTGGAGGAGACAATCCCTAGACTGAGCTTTGAAAGATGGGCTGGAGATGTGCAGTCAGCAAGGTGAAGAAGAGCAGGGGAACATTACAAGTCACAAAGAGTGTGAAAAAAGATACATACTTTCTAAGTAGGGTGGGATATGTGGGCAACTACAAACCAGGGTACCAGGGTATAAATTTAAAATATAGCAGTATACATTTTAAAAGTTAAGGTTGCAGAGGGTGCAAGGACCCATGCCTCAGAGAACATGTGACCCACACTGAGGAGCTTTGATATTATCCAGTGGGTATTGGGAAGCTGAAGCTCTAACACTTGGGCCAGCTGATGTGGAGAGTCAACTCACTGGAAAAGACCCAGATGCTGGGAAAGATTGAAGGGAGGAGGAGAAGGGGACAACAGAGGATGAGATGATTGGATGGCATCATTGACTCAACGGACATGAGTTTGAGCAAGTTCTGGGAGATGGCGAAGGACAGAGAAGCCTGGGATGCTGCAGTCCATGGGATCGCAAAGAGTCAGACACAATTTAGCGACTGAACAACAATTGGGAAGCACCTGGAAAATAAAACTCCTCCAGTCCCTTCATTGTTTCTCCCCTGTCACCAGCACACAGGACAGTCTTCAATCCATCACCTCAGAAAGTGTGGGCAGGAGGGGAGGGGAGGAGAGGTACCAGTTTGTTCTTTCTCTTCCTGCCGCCATCTCTCAATAATGTTAACTCTCTTCCCTTTGTGCCTCACTGGATTAAAGGGTAATGGGGACACAGAATAAAAATTAATGAGCATCAAAAACAAGCAATATTAGAAGAAATATTAATTCTAATACAATACAAGGAGAAAATATATTAAGAGCTAGAAACCAGAGAAAAAAATGATTAAACAAGAATATATAGGAGCAGGCATGTGTCAAAATGTGCAGGTATGAGATGGTGAATATTCAGGAACACATAGATGAACATTGAAATTATGGTAAGAGAGTTTGTTCCACACATAAAATAAAGTTTTCATGCTTAAATAAGTGATTTATGTACATATTGTAGGAGGTGTAATTATTATGAGATCTATTCCAAAATCATCACGTGAAACCAGCCCCACTATTTTATAGGCTATGCTCTATAGCCATGTATAAAAAAATAAATTAACCAGAAAAGGACAAACAAGTGCACTTGGGAAAGTTGAGTGACAGGCTGATCTGAGAAAAAGAAAAACATAAGAAGAAGGATGACTGAACACAAGAGTAGAAACACAAACTCCAGCTACAATACTCAAGCGTCTCCAGTGAATGTTACAATGGGCTACTCAGGGTACCCTGCTAAGGGTCTTAATTGCATCTCATTAAATCTTCAAACAGCCTTACTGCTATTTGCCCCATTTTATGAATGAGGAGACTGAGGCTCAGAAAGGCTGAGTAGCAGAGTCACTAAATGAAAGTCGTTCTGGAAATAAATGGTAGGACTGAAGTTGGAAACCAGGGGTCAGAATGCAGGCCCCCTAAGTGGAAAGGGGTTGCTCTACCAAGGAGAAAAACTCCAGGTAGAAACCATAGATTCACGGAAGCAATTTGACCCCAAATAATAACCCCCAAAAGGCTTCCCTAAACATGCTATGAAAAAGAAAAATGCTAGTTTTAATTCTTTTCAGAATATCTACGATAAAAAACATTGACATCTGTGCTGTTTTCCACCGTTCCCCAAACCTACGTGCTACCATCAGCTATGAAGTGTAAATAACTTGTTACTAATAACAAACCATCTTGGTTTGTATACAAAAATTCCACAGGGGAAAAAAAATTTTGCATATCTATAAAGAAGCTATACACTTCTTTTTTCTTTATGTTCATAGACACATTCTCTCATCTGAAAAAAAAAATGGCACACATGTGAAATCTGGTACAAAAGAAAAGAATTTGCCTAAAGTTATGACAGAGCAAGTGGAAAAATCACTTTGGAGAAGATCTCTAGTCAGTAAAATAAATACCTAATTAGCTTTATCTGCAATTAGCTAAATAGAGAGAATAACCAATTACCCTGACCAGGAGTTTATTTATTCAATACTCTTCATTCAAAGCTGATAATCTCTACAGCTTCATGTTTCTGAATGTTAATCATATTTGAGCAGAGTTCATCTGGTCTGATTTCTCTATAAAAGGACAATGTCATAAATAGTGCTATATTACACCAACTATAGTTTATTTCAAATATGCAATAATGTTGACCTAAGAAAAGTTCCTAAATTATCATTTTTATACTTCTAATGTCTATAACTGAACTGAACTGAACTGAATGTCTATAACAGTTAGAACTGGACATGGAACAACAGACTGGTTCCGAGTGGGAAAACGAGTACGTCAAGGCTGTATATTGTCACCCTGCTTATTTAACTTACATGCAGAGTACATCATGAAAAATGCTGGGCTGGAGGAAGCACAAGCTGGAATCAAGATTGCCGGGAGAAATATCAATAACCTCAGATATGCAGATGACACCACCCTTATGGCAGAAAGTGAAGAAGAACTAAAGAGCCTCTTGATGAAAGTGAAGAGAAGAGTGAAAAAGTTGGCTTAAAGCTCAACATTCAGAAAACTAAGATCATAGCATCTGGTCCCATTACTTCATGGCAAATAGATGGGAAAACAGTGGAAACAGTGGCTGACTTTATTTTTGGGGGGCTCCAAAATCACTGCAGATGGTGACTGTAGCCATGAAATTAAAAGACGCTTACTCCTTGGAAGGAAAGCTATGACCAACCTAGACAGCATATTAAAAAGCAGAGATATTACTTTGCCAACAAAGGTCTGTCTAGTCAAGGCTATGGTTTTTTTCAGTAACCTTGTATGGATGTAAGAGTTGGACTATAAAGAAAGCTGAGCACCGAAAAATTGATGCTTTTGAACCATGGTGTTGGAGAAGACTCTTGAGAGTCCCTTGGACTACAAGGAGATAAAACCAGTCCATTCTAAAGGAGACCAGTCCTGGGTGTTCATTGGAAGGACTGATGTTGAAGCTGAAACTACAATACTTTGGCCACCTGATGTGAAGAGCTGACTCATTTGAAAAGACCCTGATGCTTGGAAAGATTGAGGGCAGTAGGAGAAGGGGACGACAGAAGATGAGATGGCTGGATGGCATCACTGACTCAATGGACATGGATTTGGGTGGACTCTGGGAGTTGGTGATGGACAGGGAGGGCTGGCGTGCTGAGGTTCGTGGGGTCACAAAGACCCGGACACAACTGAGCGACTGAACTGAACTGAATGTCTGTAATAGCAAGGAGATCAAACTAGTCAATCCTAAAGGAAATCAACCCTGACTATTCATTGGAAGGACTGATGCTGAAGCTGAAGCTGCAATACTTTGGCCACCTGGTGCAAAGAACCAACTCATTGGGAAGGACCCTGATGCTAGGAAAGATTGAGGGCAAGAGGAGAAGAGGGCAACAGAGGATGAGATGGTTGGATGGCATCACTGATTCAGTGGACATTAGTTTGAAGAAACTCAGGGAGATAGTGAAGGACAGGGAAGCCTGGCATGCTACAGTTCATGGGGTCACAAGGATTCAGACACAACTTAGTGATGAACAAGAACAGCAACAATGTCTGTATTAATCCTTTTAATGATAGTGATCCTTTTAATGAATAATACCTTTATTATCACTGTTAGTACTTGTTGGTGGCTGATGATATCATTAAATGATTAATGGATACTTATATTCCAAACTTCTTAAGATTCATTCAAGTCTGTCAAATACCTAATAGGTACAAGAGAGGGTGTTTTAAGTTCAGCCTCAAGTGACTGAACTGCACAGAACATCCTCCTCACCTTACATGGGTGCCAAAGAAAATTGAGTTTTTAGATGATATAATGTTTAAACAACACTACCTCCTCAAATCTTTTCAAACAAAGATATTCCTGAGCAAAGATATTCAACTGAACTGGAAATCAAGGACCTTACCATGTAGTCAGCACTTCTTTTAACCTAACAACTTCCATAATCACAGCATAAATATTTAAATAAACTTGTAGGCTAATCTTTCACAATACCTCTCCCATGGATAACCTTTGTTCTCTTTTTGGTGTATCTCAACCATATTAAGAAATCCAGCCCACATAACAAGATTTCTATTTCTAAAACAGTGGTGAATATGACACCTGATATTTTTACTTTCTATTTCTAAATGCAGCAAAGTTCTAAGTGTTCCCGTGGAGGAAGAAAACCCACGACAGAAATTATTTGCTTTTTTTAATTTCAAATTTCAAGTCATCTTTTCCACAATGAAAACAAGTCCACTTGTTGACATGCTCTATTGTCACTGAAATGACACAATCATTTCAACCCCCTGAATTTAAAACTGACATGTCTTTTTCTTCTTCCAGAAAAGAAAGAACCACCCTATGATTCAAACTTCCCACAGTTGCTTTTAAAGTGCTGGAACTTAAAAAGTCCTCCTCTATTTTTATCAGAAATCACCCTTCCTACACAAACACTGTGGCAGGCTCCGAGTGGCTGGCCAGTTGAGTTCTTTGCCTTCTGCCCACCTCTCCTCCATAGCCCTGTTCTTTCCAGGAGTACAAGTGGGCAACCACATTTGAGGATTTCCTATCTTGTTCCACTGCCCCCTCCAAACACTGGTTCCCTTCCCCTTTCCATCTGTGATTTCCCTCAAGTGGCTAAACCACACAGAAGTCTGTCCTCCTCACCTTACATGGGTGCCATAGGAAATTGAGTCTTTAGAGGATATAATGTCTAAGCAACATTACCTCCTCAAATGTTTCCAAACAAAGATGTTCCTGATTGCTTTTATTTTTTAAGATTTTTTTTTAATTTATATGGAGTATTTGTTTTTAAGGTCTTTACTGAATCTCCTGTAACACTGCTTCTGCTTTTACAGTTTGTTTTTTCAGCCACGAGGCGAGTGGGATCTTAGCTTCCCAACCAGGGATCAAACTCGCACCCCCTGCATTGGAAGGCAAAGTCTTCATCACTGGGCTGCCAGGGAAGTCACTGAATTGTTTTTGAAGTCACTAAGTGTCCACCTACAAAAACTTGATTAGGCCACTGTCATTACTCAATTATATATTTACTCAGTACTTACCGAGCATCTATATTATGCTAGTCACTTTACTAGGCCCTCTGGTAGAAAACTTATGAAATGAGAGCTTGACTGTCCTCTGGGGACTCATAGAGTCTAGAGGAGGTGGATGCAAACCTACACAGACCTACAAGACAAGGAAATACTACTGGAGCACTGACCAGAGGGAAAACAAAAGGCAGAGGGAATGGTGAAGGGGCAGGAAAAGAGTAGGAGTTGTTGACATCATCAAGGAAAGGTTTCACTGATACTTTGAGATCCAGCTAACTGAAAGATCAAAAAGTACTGAATGAAGTAAAACGAGACCACAGTTTCAAACAACTAAAATGCAAATTGGCATTCTTTTTGTTTTTTTAATAACAATACCTGAGTGTTTACAGCTCGGAGGGAAATCCCCGAGAAATAGAATAAAGACTTATATACATCAGGTTTTAAAAAATATTCATTGACAGACATCAACTATGTGTCCCCAGGGACCTGGATGAGACTGGAACTTCTTTCTAGCTTATTTCCACTCATTGTAACAATCTACATTCTCCCTTCTTTTGGCTCAAATTTAATTAAGCTATGAAGAGATCTTTAATATACTCTCTTTTTTAAAATTTTTATTGACTTATAAAAACATTGATTTACAATGATGCGCTTGTTTCAGGAGTACAGTAAAGTGGGTCAGTTATACATACACAGATATCCACTCTTTTTTCAGATTCTTTTCCCATATAGGCCATTACAGAGTATAGAGTAGAGTTCCCTGTGCCAAACAACATGTTCTTATTAGTTACCTATTTTGTATATAGTAACGTGTAATCTCCCAATTTACCCCCTTATCCCTTGGTAACCATAAGCTTGTTCTCTGTATCAATGACTTAACTTCTGTATCTATGACTTTACTTCTGTTTTGTAAATAAGTTCATTTGTAACCCCCCCTTTTTTTTAGATTTCATATAGAAGAGATATCATATGATATTTGTCTTTTTCTGTCTGACTCACTTCACTCAGTATGACAATCTCTAAATCCATCTATGCTGCTGCACGTGGCAATATTTTGTTCTTTTTATGGCTTAGTAATATTCTACTATATATATGTACCACATCTTCTTTATCCATTCCTCTGTTGATGAACATTTATGTTGCTTCCATGTCCTGGCTATTGTAAATAGTGCTGTAATGAATACTGGGGTGCATGTATCTTTTCAAATTATAGACATTTCTCCAAAGAAAACATACAGATGGCTAATAAGCACATGAAAAGATGCTCACATTACTAATCATTATTTAAATACAAATCAAGACTACAATGAGAAGTCACACCAGTCAGAAAGCCCATCATCAAAAAAATCTCCAAACAATAAACACTGAAGAGGGTACGGAGAAAAAGAAAACCTCCTACACTGGTGGTGGAAATGTAAATTAGTATAGCCACTATGCAGAATAGTATGGAGATTCTTTACAAATCTAAAAATACAGCTAGCATATGACCCAGTAATCCCTCTCCTAGGCATATACTCAGAAAAGGCCTTCACCTAATTCTTACAAAGTTCTACCACATTCAACCTTCATTCAACAAACATTTATGAGTACCCAACTCCAGTATTCTTGCCTGGAAAACTCCATGGACAGAGGAGCCTGGCAGGCTACAGTTCATTGGGGCCAAAAAGAGCTGAACACAACTGGGCAAGTGAGCGCACACACACACTATATATAGGCAAGTCTCTGGGCTAACAGAAATAGAGAGAGACAAAATACAGCCCTTCGCTTTAAGGAATGCACTTCTAACAAGTGTAACAAGTGAAACGAGAGAGGCACTGAAGTGGGGAAAGGTGCTGTGGACAAACGAGGGAGAGAGCATTTAAATGGAGGAGGGGGAGAGAGAAATAGTTCAGGGAGGCGTCACAAGAAGGTGATCTCTGAGGAGCATCTGGAAGAATGCTTGCCCTTTTCCTACGGAACAGTAACCAAATTTCTTGGAATGAAGGCAAGAGCCAGAGTTCACAGAGTCAAATTTAAAAGAGTTAAATATGTCCTATAAAGGGATTCATACTTTAACCCCTAGGCATGAGGTGGAATATTGAGCTACTGAAGAAGGTTAAACAAAATGAATCTATATACATATGTATGTTACATTTATTTGTATACATGTAGTAAACAGATGGATATTTATGTTATCTCTATTTAATATTATGTTAGTGCCATAATTAATGTTGAATTAATTACATATATACATAAGTACTCTGGCAAATCAGTGCAAGATGGATGGGAGAAATCAAGCTAAAAGCAGGAAGATGAATTAGGAGACTACTCCAGTATTTCAAGTAAGAGATGTGGGGGACTTGAACTTAGTGAAAATTGAAATTGAAAGAAACAGATTTTAAAAATGCATCAAATGTTTAACTGATAAATCTTGATTATCAATTGCATGTGTGGGCCTTCTTGCTCCCAAGAAGAACTTGGGAGGCTCTCTAGATTTCTGATTTAGAGAAGGGCATACAGAATTGCCAGTAAGGTATATATTAAGCATAATAGAGGTATTATATTTGAGGTGGAAGAAAATGAGTTGATTAAAGCTTGTTAACTATGAGGTATCCATGGGTAGTTCAGATGGATTCATTCAAAAGATACCTGAAAAATTGTATGGTGATATTCTATTTCACACACAAAAGTACATGGGGAAGTAGAGAAAAGAATCCAGATTGGTTATGGCTTATACTAAAAATTTAACAGAAACACAGCTGGAAAATCTCCAAATACTTGGAATTACACAACACACTCCTAAATAGTACAGACATCAAGGAAGAAATATCAAGAAAATTTAAAAATATTTTTAACTAAATGAAAATACAACTTATCAAAACGTGGGATACTGTTAAAACAGTACTTAGAAGGAAATTGAAGAAAAGAATAAAGATCTAAAATCAATAAACTAAGCTTCAACTTTAGGAAACAAGAAAAAGTAAAGCAAATTAAATCTATATTAAGCAGAAAAAAAAATGAAACAATAAAAATTAGAGCTGAAATGAATGAAATTGAAAATAGGAAATCAACAGAGAAAATTAGTGAAACTAAAATCTGGTTCTTTGAAAAGACAAAATTGATAAGCCTCTAATCAGAATAACCAAGAAAAAAGAGAGAAAACAAAAATTATTAATATCAAAAATGAAAGGGGGGCATCATTACAGATCCTATGGATATTAAAAGGCTAGTAAATAAATACCATGAACAACTCTATGCCTATAAATTTGGTAACATAGTTGAAGCGAATCAATTTCTTAAAAGGCACGATCTGCCATACTTACATAAGAAGAAATAGACAATCTGAATAGGTCTATAGCTATTAAATAAATTGAATCAATAATTAATAACCTTACCAAAGAGAAAGCACCAGGCCCAAATACTGTATTCCAATATCAAATGACAGATTTCAACAATGCAAAAACTCACAACATCAACAACACATCTGGTCCAGGAACTGCTATCGAATATACAGAGCAGCAGTGGTTTGAGAAGTTTTGCACGGGAGACAAGACCCTTGAAGATGAGGAGCGCAGTAGTGGGCCACTGGAAGTTGAGAACAATCAATTGAGAAGATCATTGAAGCTGATCCTCTTACAGCTACAGGAGAAGTTGCCGAGTAAAACTTAACGTTGACCATTCTATCGTCATTCGGCATTTGAAGCAAACTAGAAAGGTGAAAAAGCTTGGTAAGTCGGTGCCTCATGAGCTGACCAAAAAAAAAAAAAATCATCATTTTAAAGTGTCTTCTCTTATTCTACACAACAACAATGAACCATTTCTCAATCAGATTATGATGTGCGACAAAAAGTGGATTTTATATGACAACTGGTGACACAGCTGGACTGTGAATAAGCTACAAATCACTTCCCAACACCACACTTGCACGAAAAACAGGTTATGGTCACTGTTTGGTGGTCTGCTGCCTGTCTGATCCACTATAGCTTTCTAAATCTGAGAGAAACCATTACATCTTAGAAGTATGCTCAGCAAATCAATGAGATGCACCAAAAACTGCAATGACTGCAGCTGGCATTGGTCAACAGAAAGGGCCCAATACTTCACCAAGACAAATGTCTAACCGCACATCACACAACTAGCGTTTCAAAAGTTGAACAAATTGGACAATGGAGTTTTGCCTCATCTGCCATATTCACCTGACCTCTCACCAATGGACTACCACTTCTTCAAGCATCTTGACAACTTTTTGCACGGAAAACACTTCCATAAACAGCAAGAGGCAGAAAACGCTTTCCAAGAGATTATTGAATCCCGAAGCACAGATTTTTATGCTACAGGAATAAACAAACTTATTTCTCTTTGGCAAAAATGCATTGATTGTAATGGTTCCTATTTACTCAATAAAGATGTATTTGAGCCTAGTTACAATGATTTAAAATTCACCATCAGAAGCCACAATTACATTTGCACCAACATACCAGTACTCTCGGAGAAGGCAATGGCACCCCGCTCCAGTACTCTTGCCTGGAAAATCCCATGGATGGAGGAGCCTGGTAGGCTCCGAAGAGTCGGACACAACTGAGCGACTTCACTTTCACTTTCACACATTGGAGAAGGAAATGGCAACCCACTCCAGTGTTCTTGCCTGGAGAATCCCAGGGACAGGGGAGCCTGGTGGGCTGCCGTCTATGGGGTCACACAGAGTCGGACACAGCTGAAGTGACTTAGCAGCAGCAGCAACCAGTACTCTATAATCTCTCCCAGGAAACATAAGCAAAGGGAATAATTCCTAACTCATTTTATGAGGTCAGAATTACATTAATACCAAAAACAGACAAAGACATTGCAAGAAAACCACAGATCAATATCTCTTTTGAATATGGATGCAAAACTCCTCATCAAATACTAGCAAGTTGAATTTAATAATGTATAAAAAGAATTACACATTGTGACCAGCTGGGTTTTATCCCAGGTATGCAAAGCTGGTACAACATCCAAAAACCAGTTAATATAAGCAATCACATCAACAAGCTAAAAAAAGCAAGATCACATAATCATATTAACAGATAGTGCAGTTGACAAAATTCAACACCCATTCATGATAAAACCTTCAGTACACTATGGATAGAAGTGAATGTCCTCCAGCCTTCAGGATGGAAGAAAATAATAGCAAATGAAGCAACTGGCAAAGAATTAATCTCAAAAATATACAAGCAGCTCCTGCAGCTCAATTCCAGAAAAATAAATGACCCAATCAAAAAATGGGGCAAAGAACTAAACAGACATTTCTGCAAAGAAGACATACAGATGGCTAACAAACACATGAAAAGATGCTCAACATCACTCATTATCAGAGGAATACAAATCAAAACCACAATGAGGTACCATCTCACAACAGTCAGAACGGCTGTTATCCAAAAATCTACAAACAATAAATGCTAGAGAGGGAGAGGAGAAAAGGGAACCCTCTTACACTGTTGGTGGGAAAGCAAACTAGTACAGCCACTATGGAACAGTGTGGAGATTCCTTAAAAAACTGGACATAGAACTGCCATATGACCCAGCAATCCTACTGCTGAGCATACACACCAAGGAAACCAGAATTGAAAGAGTCACGTGTACCCCAAAGTTCATCACAGCACTGTTTACAATAGCCAGGATACGGAAGCAACCTAGATGTGCATTGGCAGATGAATGGATAAGAAAGCTGTGGTACATATACACAATGGAATATTACTCAGCCATTAAAAAGAATGCATTTGAATCAGTTCTAATGAGATGGATAAAACTGGAGCCTATTATACAGAGTGAAGTAAGTCAGAAAGAAAAGTAATACAGTATATTAACGCATATATATGGAATTTAAAAAGATGGTAACAATGACCCTATATGCAAGACAGCAAAAGAGACATGGAGATAAAGAAGAGACTTTTGGACTCTGTGGGAGAAGGCGAGGGTGAGATGATTTGAGAGAATAGTATTGAAACATGTATATTACCATAAGTGAAATAGATCACCAGTCCAGGTTCGATGCCTGAGAGAGGGTGCTCAGGGCCAGTGCACTGGGACAACCCTGAGGGGTGGGATGGGGAGGGAGGTGGAAGGGGGAAGGGGGGTAAAGGTTGGGGAACACATGTACACCCATGGCTGATTCATGTCAGTGTATGGCAAAAGCCACTACAGTGTTGTAAAGTAATTAGCCTCCAATTAAATAAATTTTTTTAAAAAGGAAAAATAAAGAAGCGAATGTCCTCAAGTTGATATAAAGAACATCTACAAAAAACCTACAGCTAGCATTAAATTTAGCAGGGAAACTGGAAGCTTCCCACTATGATCAGAAATAAGTCATGGAAGACCCTTCTTGCCACTCCTTTCATCTTTATACTGGAAGTTACAGCTAATTAAATAAGACAAGAAGAGGAAATAAAAAATTTGGAAGAAAGAAATTAATTGTCTTTGTCCTCAGATGACATGACTATTAATGCAGAAAGTCTGAAAGAATTGACAGAAAAACTCTTGGAACGAAGAAGAAACTATAGAAAGGCTGAAGGATATAAAGTTAATACACTAAAGTCAATCACTTTCTTGTATAATAGCAGTAAACAATGGGATTTCAATTTTAAAATAAAATTCCATTTACCAACCCCCCTAGAAAATGAAGTGCTTAGGTATAAACCTAACAAAATATGTACAAGATCTAAACACTTAAAGGGTAAAAAGTACTATATTGTCCTATATACAGCTTCCTTATATATGGCTTTCTGCCAAGTTGAGAATCTTTTTGGTTTTAAGAACAAAGTAGTAAAGCATCTTCTTCAGGGTTTTAGTCCATGTAATAAACCAGTTCATTCATATGTATTAATTAATCAGATTCAGTACTTATGTTTAGAAACTACTGTGCTGGAAACTGGGGACAAAAAAGACAGTAAGAGACAGTTCTGACTCATTTGATTAAAGTACCAAAGAGGGGAAGGGAGAGTGAGGTGAAGTCAAACAGCAAAAAAGTTTACAGAGTGACATTTGGGCTTATATTCCCCAGGTCTGACATGCCTTATATTTTATTTGTCTCTTGGAAATATAGAATTAGAAAAGCCACCAAAACCAGTTAACAATTATTTAGAGGTTTCCCATATGAGGCACTGTTAGCCCGATCAAACACTAGACACCCAAGCCCAAGAACCACCTCTCTAATGCAGTTTCTTCCAAAAGTTTCTACCTAAAAAGAGCAAATGTATCTATACCATAAGGTATAGGACATCAAACCAAGGATCTCTAAGACAGGAAAAGTACTTATCTTCCCAGCAGAAGCACACTTTCAAAGGATTAAGCACACACTTCAAAGAGTGTTTACTCTTCTATCTCTTGGACGCCTTGGTCTAGTAGCCAGTACTAACACTTCATTAGCACTTCATTAGCCAGGGCTCAAGAATGCTGGAAAAGAGTCCTGGACCTCGGAAGCATCCCCAGACTAAAATTAAGAGGATTCTTCCATTTTTCTTACCACTTTTATAAATGCTCCAAAGGTCATTTGTGACCCCCAAATAATACAAACCTGAGTCCCAGAGCTGGTGTCAGCTAGAAAAATATAGCAAGGTAAGACAAATTTTAATATCCAGATATCACATATCCAAATCTTAGAAAATACACGAAAATAAACATCAGGCCTAGGACCACTTTGGCTACATATGAATCCAAAATCCTTAACTAACAATGAAACTTTGCCATCCACTTAAGATTTTTACAATAACTTCTTGGTCTTTTCTTTCTACTAGAATTCCTATAGCTTGTACACCACTTAATACAACAGTTCATAGTACACCTTCAACATTGCAGGCACTGAAATTCCAGTACAACAGTTCAAAACATTCTTTCTTCATGAAAAGCAATATCATCTCCCTGAAGATGCTGTTACTAGCACCGGTCATCTGTTTCCATAGGTTTCTGGAGGAGAACCAAACCTCCTTTATAAATATTTCCTGATGCACATAGTACCTATTAGACTGAACAAACACACCAGCCTAAAATGTTAACATAAATGTATAGCTGCCAGATAACTGAGATTCTAAGAAACTTCATGTTATTGAAATGTTAAAGGAAGGTCAAGAATTCTAACTTGTTAAGGGTTAAAAAAAAAAAAAAAGAACAAGACCTCTTGATGCTGTTTTGTTCCAGAGTACAGTACAATAGTTACTTTCTTTAAGTAGTTAAAAAGAAAACTAGAAATATATGATGAAAATTGAATTCTCCATATTCCTTTAAAATAATGAAAATATCTGATAAAGCTGTTAGTGCACTTAAAATCTCATGGCCTGGTTGAAGGATCAAATTTTCCATAGAATATCAAGCAGTGATTCCACTTGGAAATTCCAACTAATAAAGAATGAAAGGAAAAACTTTACTTGATATGCTATGTTGTGAAAACACATTGGTAAAAGTAATGTCATGTTTGCAATTCTAGGCCAGTTGTATAATCTAAGAGGAGTAGCAGAAAAATTTACTGACTATGCAAATTCTAGTTTGTTGTTAAGAATAAGATGAATGATTTAATGAAAGTAATAATGTAAAAATTGTATTCAAAGGGGGATACAATGAAAACTGATAGCTTCTCCCACTCTTAATGTCACTTACCACCATCAACAATTTCTTCATCAAATGTTCCATCAAAAATCTGCACATATTTTATTCAAATGGACATATATTATTTACATTGTTCTGAATCTTCCTTTTTTATCTAATAATATATTTGAAGCTCTTTCCATATCTGCATAAAGATAGCTATACATTCCCTTTTAATGGCTACATAATATTCCAGTGGCATTTAACTTTACTTTGGGTTATTTCCAGTTTAGCAACCAAGATGTGAAATCTCTTTTTCAGGATCTTGTTTCAAAGTGTGGTAGCTTTGCAAAAATAAAACGGTAGCATTTCTCTACTCAGTTCCAAACAGTGTATAGGGAGCTTTGATATCATTTCTCAAGATCAACTGATTCTCCCAGAATGCTTTCATTGAGTTTGCCAAACTTTCACCCAACCCATGGTGGTGACTCATAAACAAGTGTGGTTCAACATGAAAGTTGGATGACATGTCCCCTTATGTTAATAATTCAAATGAAAGTGAAACAGCAAAGACGTGCATCTGGGAACTTCACTCCTTTGTCAAGGACTTGGGCAACTTATTTGTTGAATCAGGTAACAGATTCAAACACTAGAAAAATACATGCTCAATTTTTTTGTGCTAGAGACATAACACTGTTAATGTTAATCAGCATGATTAAAATGTTTTCCATCATTTTAAGACTAAATAATAAATAAGGCTATAAATCAAGGGCTGATCTATAGCATTTGCAGATTTTCATGGTATAATTACTCCCACCATGGCTAATTTCAAACCATCATACCTGTGATATCTCTGGCCACAGGGTTAGGAAGAAATACACAGTAGGACACTTATATAATCCTCTCACCAACCAGCTACAATCAATGTAAACAACCTTATGAACAAATATAATAGTAAATTATAGTAATTAAGGAGTGACAAATTTGGGGTACTTATCACTTTTTAAATCTAATGTATTGTACATTTATAATTTAATTTTTAATAGTGACTATGTATAACAATCTACTTGCAAAATTTCAAAAATTTACTAATTGGCTCTAGAGAGCAGACATGAACTGGCTCCAGCACACCATTCATGTCTTCAGCTGCCTGTAATTTCCTATAAACTTTGTTGGTCTTCTAACATCTTCCCTTTTCCTAGTGGTCAGCCTGCTTCTGATAAAACAGTTGCTGTTGTTGGTCAGTTGCTAAGTCATGTCTGATTCTTTGTGATCCCAAGGACTGTAGCCCACCAGGCTCCACTGTCCATGGGAATATCCAGGCAAAAATACTGGAGTGGGTAGCCGCTCCCTTCTCCAGGGGTTCTTCTTGACCCAGGGATCGAACCCAAGTCTCCTGCATTGGTGCATTCTTTACCTCGGAGCCACCTGGGGAGCTCCATAAAATGGCATGTCTGATAAAATGGTAAATCTGTTTAACCAGGACCCTGCTCCTCTTCAGCTGTGTAAACCTGAATTCACTGACCTTTCTGTAGCCAAACCCCCAAATTCTGGGATTTCAGGGGAAAATCCTTGGTTGGGCCTTTCAGAACTGGGCCCCCAGCTTATAAAGTGCTGTGTTTACCACCAGAGATCAGAGATGTCCATGCCAACTGACTGAAGCCATCTCAGTTCACTCCTAATTTCACTGCTGTTGGCACCTATACTTTGCCGTCTAGTTTGCCTGTGCCTGATTTCATCAAACACGGGATTTCTTATTTGTTTTGCCTTGTTGTTTCTTAATGTTTCAAGGAATAAACTGGGCTACAAACACATTTCCTCTAACATCTTTCGTCAAAAATCTGTATTTGGTCTTAAACATTTTTCCCTTGATAGCCATGTTTCTCTTGACAAACAATGCCCTTGAGACACATAATCTTAAAGAGGTACCATAAGAATATCAAGTATAAAAGTACCAAAATAAATGTCCCTCCCCAAAGAAGGTGCTGAGTATATAGAGAAAGATTACAAAAGTGAAAAAAAAAATCATCTGTGTTAGGACATTTGCTGATTGTATGCAAATGTTCAAAGAATCAGAGGTTTTTTTTAATCTTCAGCTGAAATGCATTATACACATTGTTTAACGATAAGAAAGGAAGAACTCTTTACATATGTTTCCCATATATATGGAAGAGACAACTTTCTAAGGAGGGAAAACAAGGACAGTCAAGTCATTCCAAAGTAGTGAATCCTGTGGTATTTATTCTGTGTGTGGAACATTGACAATTGGGGTGGCGGGGGAAGGGAAGGGACCCATACTATTCCCACAAAGTCTTCTATTTGCTGAAAGGAAATGTCATTCGACAGTGGAGGTATGTAATTAACATTCTCTGGGTTGTTTTTTTTTTTTTTTAATACAGATTCGTTTCAGAACACTTTGAGATCTATCCTAACATTTAACATGGAAACACTTGAACACATGCTCATTTTGGCATGTGTTCATTTCTTCAGAATTCACCTCCAAGTGTTAGAAAAAAGACAATATGACCTAGATCAAGACAGAACATTTTTGGGAGACAGACATGTAAGGATGATGCCCATCCTGACAGCAAGGCCTCATTCAAAGCTAAACTTTTTATCAGGCCAAAAGTTGACTATCTTCCCATAGGAAGTGGTAGGAGGGGAGCACTGGCAAATCTTACCTTCTAAAGGAGACAGACAGTCCCCAGAGTAACGATGACCCAATCAAGTCTGTACTGAAGAGTTTCTAGATAAATAAGGTCTTCCCACAAATAATTTGCTCTCGAAAGGCAGCCCCCAGACACAGGAAGCAGAAGGGGTGGCTGAGGGCTGTGGAATTTTTGAACATGAACAGTAAAGAATGTAAGCCTTTGTAATTGAGAAATAACATCACATTGAGAAAAAAAAAAAAATGTCTAGAACCAGGACTATTGCACAAGGTGGCACGTTTTCAGAGCCTTGGAAAGAAAAAAAAAAAAAATGCAGTCTCGAGATTAATCTTTACTTCTGTTTCCAGGGGCTTCATTCAGAAGTTGACACTTTTGTACAAAGAACACCCTGATGCTGACTGTGACAAGCAGACAGCGCTGCCAGCAAACTCATAAATCTGTGGGATGAGGTGTGCGTACCCCGCAGTCACCCCCACTAAGCCCCTGCAACCTCTCCTTGGCCCCAGAAATGTGGAGGCTTAAAGTGAGAAAATAAAAGCAATATAGAGTGTGAGAAGAAAGTGGCCTAATATGTAAAATAAAAGACAAAAGCCGACTGGATTACGCCAGCCAGCCATCTGCACAGCTGAAGGCTTCTTCAGGAAAAAAAAAAAAAGCTCTACTGTTCTTGAATCAATTGCTTCCTTTTCACAAGCCCTCTGTATAGGGCCAAATTCAAAATGGCTCTCGGGAAATTCTTGCCAATCCTGTGGTCTGATTTTAGGCTCTATTTTTCCTTTTCTTTTTAAGACCCGAGGATGTAAGTATGTATCAGTGTTGTAACCTTGCCAGAATTCGCTGGAATGAGTCAAAGGAACCTGGCATTAAATCACACGGATTTGAGTTGCTAATAAATACAGCAGGCCCCATCCATTGTTGATTAATTCTGACTGAAATCTAAACACCAAACAACAAACACTCTTCTGAACTGCTCTGGTACCCATTAGTTTGATGTGTTTATTAGACAGGGCTGTGTTCTTTCAAGTATATTAACAACAGATCAAAAAACTGCAAACAAATCTAGGTTTCTTTTTATGATTTAAAAGTACGGGTACCATTTACTAATGTTTTTAGGGTTTGACAGTAAATCCAAACAAAATGAAAACATGTCATCATGTCAAATTAGGATCTTGGTACAAAGGACGAATTCTCACTGTCAATGTGCAGCTCCCATGATTCAAACAAATAATCAAATAATCTACTTAATTTTTTAATGTTTAGAATTGTCATGTTATTTAAATCCATTATTGAACAGGGATTTAAGTGACAGTGTAGGATGAGATGTAAAGATCTTTGCAAGTCATATGATTTATTGCATGGTTTTAAAGAGGACAGAGGTTAGTAAGATATGTTCATGGTATTTGATTATATTTATCACATAGCAAGAGTTCCTGCAGGTTAATCTGGACTGGGCCAAGTAACACATGGTCATGAAAATGCCATATATTATTTATTAGCGGTGCCTGGAAGTAAAAAAAAAAAAAGTACAAGTAAACATACAGTGTACAAAGATAATCAGTGGTGGCTCGGTATCAAGGATTCAAGAGATCAAAGACCACGAGTACAAATTTTCACACTTTGGAATGTATTAATCCAATAAACTGTGGAAAATTCTGAAAGAGATGGGTACACCAGACCACGTGACCTGCCTCTTGAGAAACCTGTATGCAGGTCAGGAAGCAACAGTTAGAACTGGACATGGAACAACAGACTGGTTCCAGATAGGAAAAGGAGTATGTCAAGGCTGTATATTGTCACCCTGCTTATTTAACTTCTATGCAGAGTACATCATGAGAAACGCTGGGCTGGAAGAAGCACAAGCTGGAATCAAGATTGCGGGAGAAATATCAATAACCTCAGATATGCAGATGACACCACCCTTATGGCAGAAAGTGAAGAGGAACTAAAAAACCTCTTGATGAAAGTGAAAGAGGAGAGTGAAAAAGTTGGCTTAAAGCTCAACATTCAGAAAACTAAGATCATGGCATCTGGTCCCATCACTTCATGGCAAACGGATGGGGAAACAGTGGAAACAGTGTCAGACTTTATTTTTGGGGGCTCCAAAATCACTGCAGATGGTGATTGCAGCCATGACATTAAAAGATGCTTACTCCTCGGAAGGAAAGCTATGACCAACCTAGATAGCATATTAAAAAGCAGAGACATTACTTTGCCAACAAAGGTCTGTCTAGTCAAGGCTATGGTTTTTCCAGTGGTCATGTATGGATGTGAGAGTTGGACTGTGAAGAAAGCTGAGCGGCAAAGAATTGATGCTTTTGAACTGTGGTGTTGGAGAAGACTCTTGAGAGTCCCTTGGACTGCAAGATCTAACCAGTCCATTCTAAAGGAGATCAGTCCTGGGTGTTCACTGGAAGGACTGATGCTGAAGCTGAAGCTCCAATACTTTGGCCACCTCATGCGAAGAATTGACTCATTGGAAAAGACCCTGATGATGGGAGGGATTGGGGGCAGGAGGAGAAGGGGACGACAGAGGATGAGATGATTGGATGGCATCACCAACTCCATGGACATGAGTTTGAGTAAACTCCAGGAGTTGGTGATGGACAGGGAGGCCTGGCATGCTGCAATTCATGGGGTCGCAAAGAGCCAGACACGACTGAGCAACTGAACTGAACTGAACTGAATCCTAACTACTAACACCTGAGTGAATCCTTGAAAATTTCCAAGTTATGCAGTTTTAACAAACAGGTAGAAGACACAGAAATCTCGAAGAGTCTCAAAAAGGCCCAGTTACTGTTATTTCAAGTTCATCAGTGGAAGCAAAGACAACAGAGACATATATGCCATATTTATAGCCCCAAGAAAATGATTATAAAGGATATTTACCTTAATTCAAGCTGTCTAAAGACAGAATAGATTTTACTGGCTTAAAGACCATACATTTATATCCTGTTTATATTTTTAGCAAACCATGTAATTTTACATGACCCTTTAAATAATGTTGTGAAAGGGAACCATTTTCAAGGTTTGGTTAAACAGAAAACTTCCGGTCAAATCTAGAGCCTTGGGAGAACCATCATGTCCTAAGGTCGCATGAGGCAACATCCTGAAATGAAAAGACTTCCATAAGTGCATCTGCTATTGCAGTCACAAAGTATTCCAACCCAAATCTGTCACCGCAATGTCTGGATTTCCCCCAGAGTTCTCCAGACCACCAGAGCTCAGCTCAGCAACTCCAAAATTAAATCACTACCTCCTTTAATCCTAAATCATGTCCTCTTAATTTTTACAGCATGTAAACTACCAAGCTCTCATTCTCTACTTCTTTCACAAATGCATAAAAGCCATGATAGTGAAGGTCAGAAGACAAGTCTAATAGATTATAAAACTGATTCATCGATTGAACCCAAAGATTACTGTTACTCTTGTGGTATTGGTGATGATTATGATTATATGAGCCAAGAGTGATGTTTGATTTTCTGACATCTGTAAACAAATCTTTTTTACCAAAAGAAAGTATTATAAATATTTCCAAGACCATATGCTATGAAAATATAGCATTGTGCCAAAACTGGTAAAAATTCACACACTTCATTGAAAAAAATAATCATTGCTAGGCTCTGCCCACATGAATAACTGATTAATTGCTAATCAATTGAGCAGAAAAAAGAAAAGAAGAGTGAAAGGGAGTGTAGAGGGAGGAAAGAAAGAAAGAAGAGAGTGTATTAAAGGTTATTATTGTAAAATCAGTCAAGTAATATTTATAATCATTGATAGTTAATCAAGAAAACAGAAAGAATAAGAGAATAAATAACACTGATTGCCAACAATTAAGGGGCCTCCCGGGGACGCTAGTGGTAAAAAACTTGCCTGCCAATGTAGGATACATAATAGCCACAGGTTCAATTCCTTGGCAGCAAAGATCCCCGGAGGAGGGCATGGCAACCCACTCCAGTATTCTTGTCTGGAGAATTCTATGGACAGAGGAGCCTGGCAGGCCACAGACCATAGGATCACAAAGAGTCAGACATGACTGAAGTGAGTTAGCACAGCAGGCAGCAACAATTAACGACTAAATAGTTCACTTCTATCTATTAGAAAGTTAGTACCTCATAAAACTAAACTTCACATTGTCAATTTTTTGGTAAAATTGGTAAAATTTTGTATTGGCAAAATACATTGACATAATTATATGTCATACTCTATCTTTCAAGATAGGTGTAGAAAATGGGGAATTTCAGGGGAAATTTATCTGGTTTTCTTTGATCCTATTTGAAACAGAATTCCTCTATCTAAAAACTAAACGGTATTTTGGTTGGCATCCTAGACGCTTAATAATATAGCCCCACACAACTTTTCCAGACTTATTTCCTTTGGTTCCCTGATTTCTGATTCATGTAGTTTTGACCCTGTCCTTTGTTTTATTTAGAACATTCTTTCCTCTGTATGCATCTGTCAACATCAGACCCGTTCTCCAAAGTCTATCTCAGGGTTAATGAAAAGAATGTCAGCTGTGAGACAGATGACCAAATCTAGCTAAAGAAAGAATGAGCAATGATTATATGAACCAGAATATCTTAATGTGTACAGCTTCCTCCTAAAATTGTACCAAAATCAGGATTTTTAGAGATCCCTGGTCTTCCCATTGAAAAGTAATCTTGTAGATCCGTTAACTATTTCTTGACTACTGACCACATGCTGAGTCCTGAGCCCCTAGCCTCCAGGTGTTGTTATAGACTGACACCCTTTCCTGTTTCCCAAGTTCGTCTAAACCACCGCTTTGAACCTCAGCTTTGACACTTAACATATTCTACCTTTTCTGGTGTGATTTTTTTCCCCCTTCAATCATCGTTAATGTTTATTTCTAGCGCCCCACTATATTAAAAAGTCCTCCAAAACAAGGAATTTGTCTTTAAATCCCCCATGTTCCAGCACCTGGCACATAGTGAATGCTCAGTGACTATCACTGATTAATAGATAAATTAAGCTAAGACACAAAAGTGATTTTTAAAAGAATGATATCCAAAATACAAAATCCATTTTTAGTACCACTTGGAGATAGCTAAAGCCCAAATCACAAAACACGTGTGGTGGTGGAGCAAGAGAAGGTGAGGAGGCATGCTGAGAGGACTCTAGGGTCACAGAAAGAGCCCACTAAGTAGACTTTCCAGTGGTGAGAAGCATATTCATCCATGAAAAACCTAAATTCAGTTTTTTTGACAGGAGTTGGGAGAGTATGTTGTATCTGGTCTCTAGAATTTATCTGTGGTTTGGTTCCAAAAAGCAAAGAAGATGGGGATCAATAAGAGGCCACACAAACAGGCTATATTTGCAAAGAGCAAGAAAAGAAGGGAAACTGAACCGTAGAGGCAAACATACACACACTCCAAGGACCTCCACAAATAGCTTCCTGTCTCTCTAAGAAAAGCAAATGCTAACCACAGTTATACACAAGGACCTGAGTTATAACACAAACTCAGTTGTCCTGAAACCAGCCCTGATCACTCCTCTAGGGGAGCCTCCTATAGATAGCTGGCCCCAGGAAAACTCACTTCATTCCAAAACAGTTTATCAGAAAAAAACATGCACAGTATCGACTCAGACATACTTCACAGAAAAGGAGAAAAGAAGCAGGAAATACAAACGACAGATACAGACCAGTCTCCAGAAAAAATTGGCACTGAGGAGATAAATAGTGTGCTAAACATTTTCACCATTAATCTGGAAACCTCAAGGAGGTCATAGCATCTATGATGCTAGAATACAAAACTGTAGATACAAGATGCATGAACTCAAAAAGCAGTGAGACTGCTAGAGGAAGTGAAGCATGAGCTTAGAGGTCAAGCAAGGGATACAGGAAAAAATAAGATTATCACAAAAATGAAGGTGAAATCAGAAGATGTGCAAAGGAAAACAGACATTGCTAAAGTACACTAGGGACATAGAGGATAAAAAGAGGAAATCAACCGCCAAAAAATGGATCTAGAGAGATAAAGATGATTAGGAAAAAATGATTTAATGGCAAAAATAAATGTTTCACAACCCCAAGAAAAAAAAACTAAAATAATGGAATCACACATATATATATATATAATTCAAGAAACCTTTCTGAAATAAAAGAGAATTTGGATCAAGATGCTAAAGGGTACATACAATATGTCCCAAGAAAAACTGGTCCATTAGGAAATAGCAACTAGTAAAATTTAAAGAAAAAAATAAAAGCAGGCATTGGGAAGCCAGATAAAAATACCATGTGACTTTAAAGGAGAGAATGTCAATCTGGGTGTATTTCTCAAAAGCAAGATACAGCTAAAAGATACTCATTTATAGCTGCTGCTGCTGCTAAGTCACTTCAGTCGTGTCTGACTCTATGCGACCCCATAGACGGCAGCCCACCAGGCTCCCCCGTCCCTGGGATTCTCCAGGCAAGAACACGGAGTGGGTTGCCATTTCCTCCTCCAATGCAGGAAAGTGAAAAGTGAAAGTGAAGTCACTCAGTCGTGTCTGACTCTTAGCTACCCCATGGACTGCAGCCCACCAGGCTCCTCCATCCATGGGATTTTCCAGGCAAGAGTACTGGAGTGGGGTGCCATTGTTTTCTCCCTCATTTACAGCAGAAGATGGTAAAGATGTAGCTATTCCATATCTAGAAGGTAGCTACATCCAGAAAATCATCAAATCACCCTAAGATTTGCCACCCAGACAAACTGTCATTTGATAAAGACAACAAGCAATTTTGCACATACAAAAAAAATCAAGGAATATGCCTCAAGAATATCTGGCTCTCTTTTCGTTTGCAGAGACTCTGAATAAAGTGGTTCGGGGCAGACTATTACAAGTATGGAAATAGGTGAGGAGCTATGACCGTTGATTATGGTGAAGTACTGTTCCCCAAACCTAGGCTACTTGCGGTTATATAATTCAGATTGGACTTCACTATGCTGTTCATCTACTCCAGTACTATAGGTACCAGAATTAGTGATTGCCAAAAACCCTCCAGATCAAACCATCCCATTAGCCATTCCAACCCACACACTGCCTCATAGCCTCTAGCACAATGATTCCTTCCTTCATTCCCATTAAAGTCAAGTGAACCATTTCAATCAGTTGAACCATTTCAATGGCAGCATCTCACACCTTCCTTCCTGGACAGCAGTCACTATAAGGCTGAGGCTTCCACTGCTCCAGTTATGCGCCCTTATCACACTATTTCTCAACTATTTGGTATAGACAATGTACTCTGGGCTCTCCTAGGATATGTAGTCAGGAAGTGAATGAGTAGGTCACACATGATAAACACTCATAAATCTTTGGATTCCTTAATCAATGTTTTACCAAGGACTTTCTGGCATCATGATTTCATTGAGTTTAGGAGGACACTGAGATTTCAGGCCAAACAACTGACACAGTTAGAGCTCCAAATTCTCAAGTTTATGTTGAATTCAGATTTCTGGTAAGTGTACCCAGACAGATGAAATAAACCTGAAATTTATATTCCTTTCTTCCTGGTCAAGCATCATTTTACTGTATTCTATGCCTTTTCTTCAGACTTCTTCTTTCTTTTTTGGTCTAAGAAAAGTGGAAAAGTACAATTTCTAGTCTGCAAGAGATTTCATCCAAGAGTGATATGAGTATCTCTGCACAGATCTTTTTGCTAGTAAAAAAAAGAGAAGAAGGAGAGAAAGAAAGTAAACATGTTGGTGATAGCCTTTAACAAAATAATTTCTTAATGTAGAAGAGAGAGACCTGAATCTAATCCTCAAGAGAAAAGTGTATACATATATATAAATATATCTCAAAATTTACATCTCTAATGCATGTTACCAAGAGGAGTACAAGGTAAAAGGAAAAGTTTAAAATATTTCCCAATATTTTATTTTGTGCATAAAAAAGACTAATTTCTTAGTGGTAAGAACAATGATTTGAGATATACTGGGAACTTTAACCAGATACACTGGTTTTACCTTTTAACTCAATCAGCTAGTCAGTCAGAAGTGCAACTATCCACTTATTGGATGCCTAAAATGTGATGCCATTCAAAATAACAGAAATTCTGGAGAACAAAACCAAAGCAGCCCCTCTCTGATGTAGCCAACAAACAGTTTGAGCGGAGAGAGGTGCACATCAAAAAAACAATATCATCAATGAATATGTGATCAGTAAAACATAGACAAGAGGAAGAGAAAAGGAGGCAGGAAAGGAAGTGATGCTTAATTTGAAACTTGATATGAGGATTTACTTAGGCAAAAAAATAATTATAATAATAAAAATAGACCCTTGGCAATCCCATGGACTATCGCCTGCCTGCCCGGCTCCTCTGCCCATAAAATTCTCCAGGCAATGCTGGAGTGGATAACCATTCCCTTCTCTAGGGGATCTTCCTGACCCAGGGATCAAAACTGGGTCTCCTGCATTACAGGCAGATTCTTTACCATCTGAGCCACCAGGGAAGCCCCTAGCTGGGCAAAGAGTAAGTAAAAAAGAGAGGTGAGTAAAAATGCAGGCAGCAGGAGTTGTATGTACAAGGGTTGTGAGCTTGAAAAGAGGTATGCTTTAAGAATTCAGTGAAGGTATGTGCTATTGAGTCATGGTGAGCCAGAGAGAGGTTGATACAGAGGCATGGAAAGGCGGGGCTGGGGTCATGTGCTAAGGAGTTCAGAGGACATTCAAAGAACATGAATAACAATTGAAGGTTTTTAATGATGCAAAGACTCAGGATGCCTAATGGGCACCTCCTATCGCTCTCCTTAAAAATTCAAAGTCTCCTTAAAATCCAAACTCCTTCCTGTGACTTAGGTAGTACAGCATAATTAGAAAATACTCTAACACAAAAAAAAATGTCCTAGGACCATATGCAGTGGAAGTGAAAATAGTCCATTTTTTCCCCATAGCTGGTATCCTGCCCTTTAATGCAATGTGAGTATCCAGTAAGGGAGGGAGGATGTGCTATTAGTAAACCATCTGGTAGCTATATTCCCCATTAGAAAATGAGAAGATGAAAAACACAAACATCATAATAGAAATGAAACCAAACAAAAGGAGCAAAGAACATAAAGAAAATCCACAGAAAAGGAAATTCAAATAGCAATAAACTTATGAAAAAGGGTTCGACCTCATTAATAATCAAAGAAAAGCCAAATCGAGTGAAATGAGAGGCCTTTGGGCCTCTTAGATTGGCCATTTAGATTGGTCAAACCTTTTCAAATGTTTAAATGCTGCTATATGCGTGGTGGGGCTGGCACTCCCATGCAATGCTGACCTGGGACACAAATTAGTAAAATCTGCCTGGAATGCAAACTGACAATGTATTCATGATCCCTAAAATATTCAGTGATTTTGTTTCTAAGAGTCTATCCAAGAAAATAGTAAAGAGATATGTGACTTTTTTAAATTAAAAGTTTGAAGTAGTATAGTTTATTTTAGTGAGACACAAAGAATCTAAAATTGCAAATGTTTGACTATCAGGGAAGAGTTAATGAAATACTAAAAGGTGGGATATCACACAGACAAAAAAATATCACAAATTAATATGCTTGAATGTCATAATTGAGAAAAAATTGTTTGTAGACTTACCTGTAAAGTATACAACAATAAACAACAGCCATAACATGATATACTTAAAATAAGCAATCAGAGTGTAGAGACAGGACTATTTTTGACAGTATGAAGGGCTAAGAAGAGAGGTCCAAAAGCTTAGTGATCAGAACGTCCCTGGTGGTCCAGGGGTTAAGAATCTGCCTTACAAAATGCAGGGGATGCAAATTCGATCCCTGTTCAGGGAACTAAGGTCCTGCATGCCATGGAGCAACTAAGCCTGAGCACCACATACACTGAGGCTGTGTGCCACAACTAGAAAAGCCAAGCCCTACAACGAAAGACCCCACGTGACACAGTGAAGATGTGATGCAGCCAAATAAATAAATGAATACAATCTTCTTTTAAAAATTCTTAGCGATAAATGGGTATGGATTCCAGTGAACCTCCCTCTTGTTGATTGCACTGTTGAAGGACTACATCTTGAGAATTAGGGTGGATCAGAAGTAAACAGGGCCTCATAGAAAGTAATTTTAGACAATTTTAATTTACAAATTGAGTTGAGGTGATCCTGGAGTGCTACTGGCCACAAATGCTTAGAAGAAGAATAAACACTTTTAGGAGTAAGCTAACATTATCCTAGGCCTAGAAAAATTTAAAGCAAGCAAAGAAAAAATAAAAAACAGTACCTGCAAATAACAATTAGAATGAAAGCTGAATTCTCAACAGAAACAATAGAATAGATTCAAAATTATGAAAGAAAAGACCACCAACCCAGAATTCTGTACACAGAATTCAGAAAGAAAATGAGAAAAAGAGAGTAAAAGAGTGAGAATTATCCCACCTTTTCTCCTAAAAACTTTAATCTACCTGGAATGGATTTTTGTGATGCTGTGAGGTAATATTTCTTTTTTTTTTTTTTTTCATTTTTATAACCAACCATCACAACACAATTATGAAAAAAATAGGGGCCAATCCACTGTTAGCATAAATCAAGAATCCATAGATGTGTGTTTCTGAGCTCTCTTTCTTCCATTGATCTGTTTATTTATGTGGCCAAACTGATTTAACTACTATGGTAAGTTTGGTATATATCAAGGCAGTCACTGCACATTATTCTTCATCAAAAATATCTTGGCTATTCTAGACCTTGACACTTATACAAAAATATTAAAATCAGCCTGTCAAATTCCAAAAACAAAGAAACCTATTGGAAGCTTGATTCTTCCAATCTTGAGCATGATAAATGTCTCAATTTATTGAGAGTTTTTCTCTTATAAAATTTATAATTTTATAAAATTTCATGAAGATATTGCACAAAGACTGTACAGCTTATTTCTAAGTACTTGATACTTTCACATAATTATAAATGACATTTTAAAATTTTATTTATTAAATGCTTATCATTGATTTATTAAAAAGCAGTGTATCTTTAAATTGATTTTATATGCAGCAATCTTGAAATACTTTCATATAAACTTAAATTCAGCTGTGGATTTTTGGGAATTTTCTAAATACACAATTAAATCATTTTCAAATAATAGCAGTTTTCTATTCTCATTCCTATCATTTTAAGTGTGAGTTCATCTCTGAACTGTCTATTCTGTTTCATTGATCTATGTGTCTATTTTAGTGCCAGTATCATTCTGTTTTGATTATCGTAGCTCTGTAATATGGTTTGAAATCAGGGATTGTGATATCTCCAGCCTCATTCTTCTTTTCAAGGCTGTTTTGACTATTTGGAGTCTTTTGTGTTTCCATAGAAATTTTATAAGTCTTTGTTCTAGTTCTATGAAAAATTATCTTGGTGTATTTTGATAAGGATTGCATGGAATCTGTACATTACTATAAGTAACATAGTCATTCTAATAGTAAATTTTCTAATCCTTGAGCACAGTGTAACTTTCCATCTATTTGTGTTCTCTACAATTTCTTTCATCAGTATCTTATAGTTTTCCGAGTACAGGTCGTATATCTCCTAAGATTTATTCCTGGGTATTTTCTTCTTTCTGACATGATTCTAAGTGGGATTATTTCCCTAATTTCTTTCTGATATTTCAGTGTTGTGGATCAATTATACTTCAAAAACGAACAAACTCATTTAAAAAGAGATCAGATTTGTGGTTTCTAGAGGCAAAGGGGAATTGAATTAAAACAGTCAAAAGGCACAAACTTCCATTTATACGTAAATACTAGGGATGTAATGTACAACATGATATATATAATTAACACTGCTGTATGTCATATGTGAAAGTTGTTCAGAATGAAACATGAGTTCTCATCATAAGGAAATTTTTTTTCTATTTCTTTAATTTTGTATCTATATGACATAGACATTCACTAAACTTACTGTGATGATCGCTTCATGATGCATGTAAATCCAATCATTATTCTGTATACCTTAAAACTATAACAATGGTGCCTGTCAATTATATCTCAGTAAAACTGAAAGGAGAAAAAAAGTGTGTCCCTGAGATTCATTTGTAGAAAGATTTTTAGCTACTGGTTTATCTTTAATGGTTATGGTATTATTCCAAGTTTGGTCTCTTATTAAGTCAGTTTTTCAGTTCAGAGATGAACTTACACTTAAAATGATAAGAATGAGAATAGAAAACTGATATCAGTTTAAACAGGTACATCCACAGAACCTAAAAGATCTTGGGGATTATTTTAAAATCTAATAGTCTAAATGAAAATCCCAATAGCTATGTTAGAATATAGAATTGAGAAAATCTCTTAGAAAAACAAATTTTAAAAAATAAGCAAAAGGGGGACTTCCCTGGCAATCCAGTGATCAAGGTTCCACACTCCCAATGATGCAGGGGACAGGGATTCAACCCCTAGTCAGGGAACCCAAATGTCACACGGCGAGGCCCCCAAATTTTAAAACTAAATAAGAAGAGGGGGCAGGTGGGGAGAGAGAGACAGACAGAAATTAAAAAGAGAGATAAGAAAATCACAGGAGCAGTCCAAGAGAACCACCATTCAACTCATAGAGTTTCAGACGTAGAGAACAAAGGAAGTTAATCAAACTAGAAAGGATGTGATTCTTCAGATTGAAATAGTCTTCTGGGTGCCCGGCAAAACATACGAAACAGACACATATAAATACATATGTTATAAAATTTTAGCATACTGAGGACAAAGATTTGGCAGAAGAGAGGGCAAGACATGTCAAAAACAAAGAATTCTGGAGTTATAATAGCTTCAGAATTCTCTACTGTAACATTGGCAGCAAAAAGAAAATGGAACAATGGCATCAAATTTCTGAAACGAGGAGACCCGGGTTCAATTCTTGAGTCAGGAAGATCCCCTGGAGATGGAAATGGCCACCCACTCCAGTATTTTTGCCTGGAGAAGCCCATGAACAGAAGAGTCTGGTGGGCTATAGTTTGTAGGGTCACAAAGAGTCAGACATGACTGACGCAGCTTAGCACATAGCACATAGAGGTCTATACTAAACTCTCACGTATGATGATGGAATAAAAATGTTTTCACACATACAGGGCCTCAAAACATGTACCTTTTGGGCATCCTTTTTGAATAGGTACTGAAAAGAATTTTAACCCAAACAAGAAAGTAAACCAACAAAGAGGAAGATGAGGTTTCCAGGAAACAATAGGTCTAATGTCATAAAGAAGCAGAGAATTCACAGTAGGATGGTGTTTGCTACTAGGATAGCACTTGCTCTGTGCTAAGTCGCTCAGTTGTGTCCCTCTTTACAACCCTATAGACTGTAGCCCACCAGGCTCCTCTGTCCATGGGATTTTTCAGGCAAGAATAATTTCAGGCAAGAATGGAATGGGTTGCCATTTCTTTCTCCAGGGAATCTTGGAAACCCAGGGATCAAACCCGCATCTCCTGTGTCTCCTGCATTGTACGTGGATTCTTCACCCATGGAGCCATCCAGGAAACCCACGGTATGATGGTAAGCAAGTGCAAATAAGTGCAGTGCCATAGGTCCAGAGATGTTGGCCAAGAAGATGAACTCCACAGAATAATTCATATGTCAGATGATACAGAAAGAGGGATTAGAAAAATGTCTCGAGTTTGCAGTTGATAAGAACACAGAAAACCAATCAAGTAGTCAGAAAAACCAACACAATTGTTAACTCCAAAGAAAACAGAAAGTTGTGCAACAGAATGTAATAAAAAAAAATACTACATGACTCAGTTAGAAATAGCATTTACATATTCCTAAGAACATAAACTCCTGACATTGACCAAAGCAAAATTTTCTATAACTGTATTGAAAAAAAAAAAAAAATACAGGACCCAAGTGTGTGTGTGTCTGTGTGTCTGTGTGTGTCTGTGTGTGTGTGTGTGGTGGGGGTTTGCAAGAGAGTGCTAAAGTCTTCTTACTCTTAGACGTAAGTAATAAACAAGATCAAAACCTTCAATATTAAGAAGCAGCATTAGAAACGTATCATTTGAAGATGTGGGAAAAATACGAAGAATCAGTTTACTTTATTGAAAACAATGAACAATGACCTCTGAGGAAAGAAAAACTGGAGGAAAGTCCAGAAGCCAATGGTTTTGTGTAACAAAATTCATAGAAAAATGAACTCTTTAAGCATCATGTGTGTGTCTGGGTTGCTCAGTCATGTCAGACTCTTTGAGACCCTATGGACTGTAGCCCACCAGACTTCTCTGTCCATGGGATTTCCCAGGCAAGAATACTGAAGTGGGTTGCCATTTCCATCTCCAACATTAAACATCATAACTTTGATGAAAAAATAAAACTCAGGAAGATTTTGTCCACTATTCTATTTGGGCCTGTTATACAGGACACCCAAACACTTTAAGATTTAAGTACTTTAATTCTTCTTCTACTTTATAGAATAAAACCAATCAAAGGCAACCCCTATGCCAGGACACCTGTATCACAAGGAGCTTATCACTCTGGAAAAAAGGAGGAAAATGTGAAATGCTGCCACCTTACTCTTTGTCTGAGCAGCCCCCTCCTGCCACACTGCCGTGAAGAATAGGATAATGCATTGCTGGGGCCCTTCTCCTGACACCACAATGCTCCTGAGAAATATACATGGTTTTCCTTTCATTGTGATGTGCCAGACTCTTGCCAAGGAAAGGCACTTTTCGCCCACTTTGGGCATCATCATCTTTCTCACAGTTTATGCCTTTGTATGAAACTTCCCTTCTACCACAGAAGAGGCTATTCCTACACTATTCCTACTGTCCTGAAAATTATGTTTCTCACCCACTCCCTCATTGTGATATGACCACCACAGGGCATTAGTGAAGCTTTATGCATAGTTCAGAGTAAGGAGGGCGACAACGCTCTCTGGTTTTCACTCTCCACAAATCATTTCATATGTTTCATATTTAAGGAGGCTGGACTCAATCACTCATTCAATCTTTCTAAAGCTTTGCTATATTCTGGTGCCAGAGCCCATAATTACCATGAAACAGGTTGATTTCAGGCCGAATTGCACTGGAAAATGACATTTTGCATTTTTATTGGCACTTTGAAGAGAACATATTCTTCTCCAGTTATTGTACTTTTAACACATTAAAACACTGAGAAATCGTCTTTCCATATGTATTATAAGAAAAAATATTCAAAATTTAAGATTTATTCCCGTCTCTTATAATTTTATTAGCACTTAAGCAAGTTCAGTGCCCATCAGACCTAGGTCTAGTTATTTTTATTGATGCCATATAGACAATCCATAATCAAAACCACCAGCAAAACTGCTATGTCTCCTCTGCTTCTGCCAGAAAATTGGCAGAAAATTCTCATTTAAATCTTGCAAGAAAAACCCAGAGGAAGCTTGCAGAAATCCTTTATGCTATATTTCCCAGCAACAGAATATTTTCCTGTCTTTGAAAACTCAATTAAATTTTACTTTGCCAAAAGTGTGAAAACCAGGTGGCACTTAAGAATCCCATCCCCACTCTGGTTGATCCTTATAAAAATAACATCATGATATTTGGCAACAAATCATATAAATCCCTTTTGACCACCCTAGGAAAGCGTTATGTCAGAGACCATGAATATGGAATACTGATTTTCCCCCCAAGCATGAAAAGAAGAAACTTGCCTACAGCATAAATCTCTCTGTTCTGTGTACTTAACCAAGAAAACAGTTATTCTGCTGCCCAGTGTGGTACTATCTTTGCCTTTGTGTTTGAAGCTCTCTTCAGAGTTCTGTTCCTATAAGGGATGCCTTAGTAAGCTCAAGCCACACTTTGAATGAAAATTCCTCAAATGACCACTTAAGCTCCTAGCTGTCGCTAAACTCCACCCAATTTCTGGGCACATCTGGGAGGTACCTTATCCTTCTCTAGAGAAATCCAGTCACTGTTTCTTTTGTGGGCTTAGAAAAGAGAGCTGTTGGGATTCGTTTTTCCTTTATTCATGTTCAATTAATATGGCTTGAACTAGGCTAGCCTCTCAAGGGGCCTGAGTTGAAGAGAAACGTGTTATGAATGTTTCTGGCAGCAGCACCAGCTTTTGTAAATCTGAGAATTATCTCAGTTTTGCTTGGTTCAGCCGGAACCAAAGTTTCATCCACATTTTGTTTTATTACCATGTTGGATTGGTATATAGAACCACAAAGCATGCCAAAATACTAAGCAGGGTTCAGAATTCTTTCAGCAGGTTAGTTAGAACTATGTTTGGGGAGTCTTCTGGGTTTCTCCAGAAAGCCTGCTCAAGTTCCCTTCAAGGGTTAATGGCAGCACCAGCTGGAAAGCCCAGTTCTCTCATCTCCCTTTATCATGTTTATATTACAGTATGACACTTAGGTGCTAAATATGGCAAGTCAGAGTAGATTTCCGGTTGCAATTAGGTATAGGACAGAACTCACATGAAAGGACTGAATTAGAGGTAGAAGTTAAGAGACACACCAAATGAAGTCTGTAGCCACTGACTTCCCCAAAAGAGAAAATGTGACTAGGATATATTTATTGTGAAAAAGACTATACTTAAAATTGTAGTTTTGAGCATCTGTGAATAAATCTGAAGGCCCAAGATACATGGTGATTTCAAATTTTGCCAAGATTGGAAGATTAACTGGTCTGTGAGCCTCACCTCAAGCCTAGCATACATACCTCAGCAGAACTTTATTGTCCTACATTTCTTCTCCACCAAAAGTAAGGTGCATTTTTTTTTTTTAAGAAGAGAAAGTCAACTAAAGGTGTGAATGAGAAAACAAACCAAAAGCAAGTATATCTTTAAAAATGATGTTCCTGGGACTTCCCTGCTGGTCCAGTGGTTAAGACTCTGCACTTCCACTACAGGGGATGCAGGTTTGATCCCTGCTCAGGGAACTAAAATCCCACATGCGCATGGTACAGTCAAAAAAAAAATTATGCTCCCTAGATGAAATATGAGGTAAAGTACATATTGTTGAACTTGAAATGAACAGGCCTATAATCATTCAGTCAATTAACCAACAAAAAGTATTCTTTGAGTTCCTAATACATGACTGGACTAATAAGTCTTAGGGGTTCAGCTGTCAATACTTAAGACATAATTCAATTGTAAGTCAATGAATTACAAATAATCAATTTACCAAAAAGATGCCTTTTCAAAAAGAAGAGTACAAGGTGTCTCAGGACCATTTCACAAAGGAGCCTGCCATTGTCCTGCAGCTCAGAGCAAACCTACCTGAATGGGCGACATTGAAGCCAAGACCTGTACTCCAAATGGAAATAAGAGGCAGTCTTCAACTTGTTTCAGCAAATGCCAGGTCAGTCCCACAGTTATACTTCATGGAGAAAGTAGTGTAGTTTAGAAATCTTTGCAAATTCAAGGATTCTCAAAGTTCTAGAACTATTTATCCCTCAAAAATGTTAATGACAGGGGAATGGCTGAGGGCTGATGACTGAGACCCCTGTTAGGAGGTAAGATGATGAAGCTGATACAGAGAGACAGAAAAATGTGGCTGGAGAGATGGAGGAGGTGAACAAGAGTAAGAAATGCTTCCGGGGGGGTTAAGAAGAATAAGGAAAGAGAAAAAAGAGTGTGTTGGAGATCTTCAAGAGGGTGGAGGGGTGGTGTGATTGCAAGGGCTTATAAAGGGCTCAGGTGGACTGGAAACGGAGGGAGCCAACAAATAGCTTGACTCTTGAAGTTGTTTGCACGTGTTCACCCTGCCACACTTCAATGACCTAAAATCCTACTGTCTTCAAGAAATTATTTTTAATAGGAAGAAGACATGAGGAACACTCTTCTTTACTTTTCCTCAAACATCATCACAAACTCTCACTAAACATCAACATATTCTGAAAATTTAACATCTTGTTTACTCAATATTTATTTCACACAATCAGATGCTTTTATTTTTTGAACTTTTATTGTAGTAGAGTTGCTTTACAATGTTGGAGTAGTTTCTACTGTCCAGCAAAGTGCATCAGCTATATGTATACATACCTCCCCTCTTTTTTGGATTTCCTTCCCATTGAGCCACAGAGCACCGAGTGGAGCTCCCTGTGATATTCAGTAGGTTCCCATTAGTTATCTATTTTATACACTGTAGTGTATATATGTCAATCCCAATCTCCCAGTTCATCCACTTCTTCCCCTTCCCCCTTGGTATCCACGTTTATTCTCTGCTTTCAGTTCAGTTCAGTTGAGTCACGTACGACTCTTTGCAACCCCACGGACTGCAGCATGCCAGGCTTCCCTGTGCATCACTATCTCTGGGAGCTTGCTCAAACTCAGGTCCATCGAGTCAGTGATACCATCCAACCATCTCATCCTCTGTGCCCCACTTCTCCTCTTGCCTTCAATCTTTCCCAGCATCAGGGTCTTTTCCAATAAGTGGGCTCTTCACATCAGGTGGCCAAAGTATTGGAGCTTCAGCTTCATCATCAGTCCTTCCAATGAATATTGAGGACTGATTGCCTTTAGGATTGATTGGTTTAATCTCCTTGCAGTCCAAGGGACTCTCAAGAGTCTTCACCATCACAGTTCAAAAGCATCAATTTCTTTATGCTCCAATTCTCACATCCGTACATGCCTACTGGAAAAACCATAGCTTTGATTATACAGACCTTTATTGGTAAAGTAATGTCTCTGATTTTTAATATGCAATCTAGGTTGGTCATAGCTTTTCTTCCAAGGAACAAGCGTATTTTAATTTCATGGCTGCAGTACCGTCTGCAGTGATTTTGGAGTCCAAGAAAATAAAAAGTCTGTCGCTGTTTCCATTGTTTATCCATCTATTTGCCATGAAGTGACAGGACCAGATGGCATGATCTTAGTTTTTTAATGTTGAGTTTTCAGCCAGCTTTTTCACTCTCCTCTTTCACTTTTATCAAGATTCTCTGCATCCATGTCTCTATTTCCACTTTGTAAATAAGATTGTTTATATCAATTTTCTCAGATACGTTTAGATGGGCAGCAAACTGAGAAAATATGGTTCTGAACCATTGATGATTAAGTCAATAAAATCACTACTATTCGGATCGATCCTGGAAAACTTGGTAACATACAGCCCTAAAAGAATGTCACCTTCACAGCTGAGCCAGCTCTGCCTCTCACTGTTTGATCAAGTGGCCCCACTGTTTTTCATGTTCCATGTGCTCTTTGCTCACAGCTCTTGGTTCGGTCACTCTGCTCAAAAACATTTCAGGTTTCCTTTACCTACATGAAAAAGCAAGCATGCCTTAGCTTATCCTAAAGGGTACTCAATTTAGCCAACTTTCCAAAACTGCCTTTTAAAAATCTTCCACTTCTGTCCAATTGACCTACTCTCTATTTCTTGCACCATTCCCCCGAATAAAAGCCAGTGTCCTCTTGTATGGACATGTTTCTGTCAGATACCTCTGCCTCGTGCCTTCCATTTGACCATAACTGAGAGAATATAATTAAAGTATTTATGACAGTGTCTGGCAATAGTGGGCACTAGATACATTTTCTTGCCTTTTTTCCCTTCAGTAGGCATTTATTAATGAACTGTGAACAACTGATTGTCTAGTTTCTATTGTGTCCTGTATGGTCTTGCATGATTCTTTTTGTCTATTTATTCTTCTTCCGATTTTCTTTTTTTTTTTTTTCAGTTTAAGATTCCTAGAAGTAGAAAGTCTGTCTACTAACTCTGTAAAAGCCAGCGCTGTGAAATTATAGTCACCCCATAAATACTTCTGGATTATGATGATAGCTCATTTTCTTTGAATGAGTTAGTATATACAATGCATGAAATGAACTCAATTATGAATTTATTATCTATAATGGACTGGCAGACGGCTTAAGTCAGAAGATTAATTTTATGCTATCCATATAAATATGATTCCACAAGAAAATACACTATTTATTTATTTTTTAAAAGTCAATGCCATCTCCCAATACCTTTCATGTTTTATTCTATTTCATATAACTATGAAAATTATGCCCCGGCTTCAGAAATATTCTAAACCTTTTAAAGTCACTATTTTTAAAATCTAATATCAAATGTCAATGATTGGCATGCAAAATAGCTACCTCTCCAATAGTTTAAACAAATCCTATTTTCCACACAATAAAATATGCCTCCATACCTTAAAGAATATATATACTTACTTCACTTCATCTAGTTTTCCAATAAGTTCTATTTTCTGCAAATATTGTGGTCTTATTTGTCTAAGTGGCTACATAATAATGACATAAACTTCCTAACCCACATTTATTATGGAGAAGTACCATTTTTCACACTAAAAATAGCTGCTGGTAAATTTCTGCAAAATTCAGTGAATGCTTCCAAAACTTTTTATCAACATTTTTCAATTGCTCTGTTTCATGATCATAAAGCTCGAACCAAAGACATTTGCAAAGAAACTGAAATCATGTGAATCAAAGATGATGGGAACCAGAATAATGAAAGTTGATTGATGTGAAACCCACAAATCTCTCCTGCTGCTGCTGCTGCTGCTAAGTCGCTTCAGTCGTGTCCAACTCTGTACAACCCCATAGACGGTAGCCTACCTGGCTCCCCCATCCCTGGGATTCTCCAGGCAAGAACACTGGAGTGGGTTGCCATTTCCTTCCCCAATGCATGAAAGTGAAAAGTGAAAGTCAAGTCGCTCAGTCATGTCCGACTCTTAGCAACCCCATGGACTGCAGCCTACCAGGCTCCTCCGTTCATGGGATTTTCCAGGCAAGAGTACTGGAGTGGGGTGCCATTGCCTTCTCCAAACTCTCTCCTAGTTTTAACCAAAAAAGTCAAATTAGATGACTGTGCTCTCCTTCCCTCCAGCTCCTCCGTTCCCTGCCCACCAGCACCATGACACCCCTGCTGTTTTATGATTGCTACTAGACTAAAAATTCTTACCTCTTTCTCCCCTTTGGAGAAAATGAGGAAGCACTAACCACCTGGTCTAATAATGACCAGTTCCAAAGCATGATATCCTTTGCAGAGACCATGCAATTATTGATTAATTCTATCAATACCTACTTGATATTACTTTTTCTTGAACATTATCAAATTTTGCCTGTATCTGCACAACACCACAAACCAGTTAACAGGAAAATTCAAACACTTAAAAACGATTTCGAACTGTGGTGTTAAAGGTTCTTGAGAGTCCCTTGGACAGCAAGGGAGTCAAACCAACCAATCCTAAAGGAAATCAACCTTGAATATTCATTGGAAGGACTGATGATGAAGCTGAAGCTACAATCCTTTGGCCACCTGATGTGAAGAGCTGACTCATTGGAAAAGACCCTGATGCTGGGAAAGACTGAGGACAAGAGAAGGGGGTGACAGAGGATGAGATGATTGGATGGCATCATTGACTCAATGGACATGAGTTTGAGCAACTCTGTAGATAGTGAAGGACAGTGAAGCCTCGTGTGCTGCAGTCCACGGGGTCGAAAAGAGTCTGATACGACTGAGCGACTCAACAACAGCAACAATGTCATCCATGTAGTGGCATGCAAATGTTTTTCTGGCTTCAGAAGACAGTTCTTTTCTCTTCATTTATCTTTTCTTCATTCTCTTTTTCACTGAATTGACCCAGAATTGAGTGTTGTGAAGACACAGATTAAGACAATAAAAAGTAAGTATCTTTTTTAAAGTCACACAGATAACTGATAGAAATCATACAGCAAGGCAACAGCAAGTATAGTGGTGAGAGAGACTATTTGCCACATAGAACTATATAATAAACAAGAAATAGGAGTCAAGAATCTTATACTCAAGGAATTTAACTGGAGAGAGAGATTATATAAAACCATGATAGAGCTCAACCCTGTTATCCTTGTCTGACTTTAGTCTTGTCATGTCACCTCTGTGGCCTTCACATTTGCTTTACTTGTAAAAGTAATAGACTGAGATTTAATCAACTCCAAGTCTAGCTCAAAACAGGGACTAGGAGGTAAAATGTAAGTGAGTGCCCCAAAAATGCAATAATCAAGATAAAACAGTTTAATGTGATTTTTTTTTTAATGAACAAACTATGCCCCAGAGAATACTTGCCTATTTTTTAAATAAAGTTTTATTGGAATTGGGGCCAGGATTAGGATGAGGTGAGTGAGGCAGAATTGTTCAAATACAAGATCAAATTCTGTCTTTATTTAAAATTTCCATACAGTCTTTATCAAGGGGTTTTTTTTTTTTTTACTAATTCTGATTTTTTTTTAACATAGCATTTATCTTTTTTACTAAAGTTTTTGCAACTCCCTTAAATTCTGTGCCTGAAATGAATACCTCACTCACTTTACCTTAAATCTAGCCCTTCAAGACTCTAACAATGCCTAAAAATAACAGGAAAAATATCCAATGCATACATGATAAATTATTGAAATCACTGGCCAGCAAGTAGTTTTAATAGGTTATAGATGTACACTTTATTTTAAACAACAAATTCCACAAGCAGCCTAATACTAACAAAGCTCAAGGCAAGAAAATTATCTCTACAGGCAGGGTGGTAATACGTGAAAAAAAATTATTAATAAAATGCTGACAAATCCAGAAGCTAGGGTTTGGTTTTCTTGCCCTTGTGGTGTGACTGGACCATGTTTAGTCTGGCCATTCCATTTCATAGCCAAATCTTTGAGTGTCAGAAAATGCAGACTGAGACACCTCGGTTTCCACCTACTTCTTATAAATAAAGAGACTGTTGATATAGCTCCAGCAAGATGGGTTTATTTGGGATCAGCAGAGAATTGAAATTCAGGGCCTGCAACCATAGCAAGCCACGTGCAAGTCCCCACATGGCAAGGACAGGAGAATACTTTCATGGGGAAGAAAAGGAAGTTGGGAGGGTTATAGTAAAATCGAGTCCATGGCTTTTCATCGGCTGAGTCCTTGCCAAGAAAGAAGAGGAGTCTAGCTTCTTCTTGTTGGGCTCTGCTATCATCACAGGGTGTGAGAGTCCCTTGTTCTGATCTCTCAACTTTATTGAGTTAGGGTTCTTGTTGTTTTATAATTTTTTTCTTACAGTATGCTGAGAATAGAATGCTAAGAAAGGCACAAACTGTTTCAAGTATATCATAAGTTGAATTTCTGGCTTTTCATAAAAGGCAAACTTCCTTGACTTCCTTAGAAATACCTGGTTTCCCTGGTTTTGCTTCTGTCCAGAGCTGGCTTTCCTGCCCTCATAGGCCTATCTCACAGGCCATCCCTGGGAAACTGGGCCCCTTGAAAGCCAGTATGGCATGAACTCTAAGGCCTAACGAGGGAGGGGTCCTGTTGGCACTGGAAAGATGGGGAAGCATGGAGGTTTGTGAGACGTGAGAAATACAGCACTTGAGAACACTGAATATATATATATATGTGATGTGATGTGAATGTGAAAGTCGCTCAGTAGTGTCCGACTCTTTGCAACCCCATGGACTATACAGTCCAGGGAATTTTCTAGGCCAGAATACTGGAGTGGATAGCCTTTCCCTTCTCCAGGGGATCTTCCCAACCCAGGGACTGAGCCCAGGTCTCCCTCATTGCAGGCAGATTCTTTACCAGCTGAGCCACAAGGGAAGCCCAAGAATACTGAGTGGGTAGCCTACCCACTGGCATCTCCTGCTTTTAATTCATCTACCACAGGTGTAGAGCTTCCCTGTTGGCTCATGGCAAAGAATCTGCCTGCAATGCAGGAGACACAGGTTCAACCCCTGGGTCAGGAAGATCTCCTGGAGAAGGGAATGGCTACCCACTCCAGTATTCTTGCCTGGAAAATCTCATGGATAGAGAAGCCTGGTGGGCTACAGTCCATGGGGTCACAAAGAGTCAGACATGATGAAGCAACCAGCACTTCCACTTTCAACTTTTTTTTTCACCATAGGTACAATTGCCCTGATGTACAGTTCAAGTTAAAGAAAGCAGCTTGAATTAGTATTTACTTATTGCATAAACAAAATCAACTCCTGTTGGAATTGCAAGCAGTAAAGCATTATGATCAAAATTATAATAGCTTCTGGTGAACAAACAAGCATGTATCAGAACCTACAGAAACCTTCATCTCTAAATAGACTTGAGGGAGAGCTAAGGGGAACAGTGTTAGAGGAGATAGGATTGAAACCCCACATCTTGTCCCAGCAGAAGAGAAAAAGTGAACATGTCCTAAATAAGACACTGTATCTCTTTATTTATGGATTTATTGATGCTTATTAAGTTGCCATTTGCTTTTTACCTTCTGAGTTATCTGAGTACCTGATGAAAGAGGTAGTTGAATAACAAAGTGGCTGGAGTATATATAATTATTGTCCATAGCTATCTTCCAACCTCTTGTTCAACCACAAATCCAAAGAATGGAATAATAATTATCTGGTATTTCATTACTATAACACAAATTCCCTGCAAAGCTTATAGGTAAAGAGTGGAAGGTAAAACAAAATTTTCTTTGAAAACAATTACCGTTTCACCTCCTAAAAGATGATTCTTCTATCATGCATAGCTCTCAAGTTCAACCCTCCCTACTTTTTCAACCTTACTAAGGTCTGTCCTAAGAAGTCTGAAGATCAAAAAAATAGTCATCAGTCCCCTAAAGAAACAAGAAATTAAAACTAAAATATTTTATTTGGAGATACCTGTAACTTTCTGTAAATTTAACTTAATTTCACCCTGATATTTATCTTAGTTCACAAATATAATTTACTGATGAATGGTTGAATAATTTCATGTTACCCTTTATGAATATCTATAGAGCCTAGTGAATACTGAAAAATTACAGAGAAAGGTAATGCATTTGTTTATGGTCTTGCTGTAATTATTTTAAATGTTCTTTCTTTTTTTTAATTTTCTCTGATACCAAAACCATTTTGCATTGGGGTGTAGCTGATTAACAATATTGTGAAGTTTCAAGTGAACAGTAAAGGGACTCAGCCGTCCATATACATGTATCCATTTTCCCCCAATATTTTAAATGTTCTTAGAAAGCGTTCCACAAACTAAATGTCCATCAACAGAGAACTTACTGAACAGCTATGGACCATCGATTCAAAGAAATACTATGCAGCTACAGAAAGCAATGAAGTTTATCTCTGCATATTATTAGTCAGTGATTTCCGGAATACATTATTAAGTAAAATTTTTAAAAAAGGAGAAAAGTACATACAGTATATTATTGTTTACCTAAGAAAGGGTGGATATAAATATGTTCATATCTATGAAATAATAAGTGAATGTTTCAATTACAATTTTTAAAAAAGAAAAACTGATGCAAGAACCAGAAAGGGAATAGGGTTCAGAAGATGGGGTAAGAAGCTAGATTTTTTTGATCTACTGTGTTTTGTGGCTATGACTCTCTAGGACCACATAAATACTTTACATAATTATAAAATAAAACTATAGTTTTAAAAAAATCCCTAAAAAATAAAGGGAAATAAATAAATAGAAATCTGCATCTATTTTTTCTGGCAAAACCACACAAAGAAACTATCAATATTTCAAACAACCCTGAAACACAATAATATATCATCAATGAGGGAGACTCTAGGGATAAATAAACATGAAAAAATGAACCCAAAGATAAATATACCTTTTCACTATAATAACTTCATTGCTGGTAAGTAGGTATGTTATCCTCAAATTATTATGTGTGTATTGTGGAATAAAGGAAACTGGTAGTTATACTGGTATCATTGAGAAGAAACTAGATTTTCAACATTTCTTAAAAACAAAAAATCAGAGGCAGTATCATAGTACTGATTTTAAATGGCATGCATCACAATGAATTCACAATGTAGTTTTTTTTTTTAAGCTTGATTTCTAACTATTGTTTTTATAAAGGCTAGAAATAATGACAGACCAAATAGCAGTGATCACCCTAGTACCCAGATTATATGATTCCAAAATACCGCTGACCAGTAAATGGAACCAGAGCATCTTGGGAAATGGCAAATTTCAGATAAGAGGCGGGATATTTACACAATGATTACGAAATACCTTATCACACACCAGAAAACCAGAGAACTATCAGAGACTTGTAGAATCAGAGCAAGAGTTCTCAGGAGATAGTTTGAATAAACCCTCTCTGGCCAAGGATGGACCAATTTGAGCCTCAACAAGAATACGATAAACCAAAATGCAAATTATGACTACATGACAACAACAACAAAAAAATGAAGATGAAGATGCATACTTTTGAAGAATGCTAAGGAACTAACTTATTATTTTGATTGCTGACAAACAGAGAATAAGAATTAAGCAATTTTCTTGTCTTTTCTGTATAAACTGAACCTCACAGTAGCAACATAGTTGTTAAGAGGAAGTCTCTCTATAAAAATATTCCAACTAATAAGAAAAATATAGAGTAAGAGCATTTTGCAGCTTTTAATGAATGAATGGGTCTGTAACTATACTATCCAATATGGTAGTCACTAGACATGTGGCTATTCACATTTAAATTTCAGTAATTAAATTTTAAAAAACTAAAAATTCAGTTTCTCCATCACATTATTCATATTTAAGAGCTACACGTGGCTGATGGTTAGCATATTAAGATATAGGACAGCTATGGAACATTTAATGCAGATACAGAATATATACATACTGATACAAAACACTTCTGTCACCACAGGAATTTCTGTTGGCAAATGCTATTGTATAAAGTCTACTCTAGACAATGAACTTCAACTGCCACCAAACACTGAGGGGCGGAAGTACACAACAGCACCTTGCCAAAAAAGAATAAAATGAAACCTCTGGATCTAACTACCAATTTCCTGTATTTACAGGAAATACAAGAGACAGAGGACTATGTTACACAACACTATGGGGATCCAGTCGGCAAATTCCAGATTGTGAAACACTGCTCAGAACAAACAAAGCACTTTTCTTAACAAAAATAACACTCAAAAAACTAATGGAGGACGCAACTTAAATCTCATAAATTCCATGAAATGTAAGGAACATACCAAACAAAATTACAACTCATAGCTCATATTAAAAGCCTGATTCAAACAGGCTGTAAAATAAATAATGACAAATTTTGAAACAATTGTGGAAATTTGAACACTGCCTGGATACTTCCTGATATTAAGGAACTATTTGCTAATTTTGGCCAGGCTTAAAAATAGGGATATTTTAAGCAATCTTACCTTTTAGGTACACCCTGAAGCACTTACAGATGAAGTGATAGAGTGCTTGGACTTTGCTTCAGATGATCTGGATGTGGGACCTGGGGGAAGTGATAACTAAAACAAAATTAGCTGTGACTTTGTTGGAGCTGAACAATGGGTACATAGAAGCTCATTATGCTTTTCTCTCTACCTTTGTATGTTTGAAATTTTCAATAATTCAAATCTTAAATTTTTCATTGTGTCAGCCAATTATAATCCACTGTCATATAAAATTTGTTAATTACATATGAACTAGCAGAAATATTTAACCAATCCCCATCTGTGTTGAGACCATCTATACTCCAATTTGTACCCCAAAGCTTGGTAAAGCTCACTGCAACACAAACCAATGTAGGATGCTTAAATTCTATATAAGGTATAACATTTTTTTCCAAACAACAAATGAAAATTTTCATCTTAATTAAAATGTTTCTACGTTAAAAGAAAAAAAAAATGTAGACATCACTCTTAATATGACACCAGTAGGGGGAGATAGATGCTGTATTTCCTCTGAAATTTTTTTTCAAGAAATAATCTAAATTTAATCTACAGTCTAAATGATTTGGGCATGGCGGGGAGGACATTCTCCAGGGTTTTCAGTAAAATCTCATCTCCACCCTCAATTCTTTGGTCCTTCATTTCCAAGAAAGGAGTTGTTCACTCTGCATTGTTATAATCCATTTTCTAGCCTAAGCACATGTTCAAATTATGGTAACAACACTGTCCAAATTGTTCTTCTGTCACTTATATCTCTTTAATGGACTTTCTAATATTATTTAAGCATTTTTTTTAAGTACATCTTTTGCTCTCCCATAGATAACACATTTTACGTTTGGCTTAAGCAAGTACTCCAATAAATAAAGTCATTTGTTTATAATACAGCTAATTCTTGAATATCTACTATGTACAGGGTACTGTGGTCAGAGCCAGAGTTAGTCTGGAGAATAAGAATTAACTCATACTCTCAAGTAACTTACAGTTTATAGTAGGATACAGTAGGATAAGATACAGTATACAGTAGGATAAGATAGGGGATTACATGACAATGGAAGAGCAGTTAACCCATCTTGGAGAACTTCCCAAATGGAACATGCAACTGGATCTTCATTCACCAATTTGTTTAATTACTCAACATATACCATTTTGTCTACTCAATAAATGCATATTGAGCACATCTTATGAACAAGATATAGTGTCTTCTTGATTCAAACTTCCATAAACTCTTCTTGCTGGGGATATACCATCTTTGACAGAGTGTACCTACCTGTAACAATGAAGAGTTCTAAACAATTTTTCTACACTTTGTGAAGTTGGTGTTTTCAACGCAAGATCTTCCTTTTACTGGCAACCCCCATGGTATTCAAATATTACTTCTGGAAATTCTGACCTAATTTAAAAAAATATTTTTATGTTATATCCTTAGATTAAACTAACCAGATGCACACATTCTCTTTCTTTACTGATTACACAATTTCTTATGCTCTTTAACCAATTCATTTAAAATATTCTTGTTGTCAAGACCTGTGTGTGTATGTGTTTGTGTGCACGTATGCACATACTAAGTCACAGTCCAGCTTTTTGCGGCACCGTGGACTATAGTTCACCAAGCTCCTCTGTCCATGGAACTTTTCAGGCAAGACTACTGGAGTGGGTCACCATTTCCTCCTTCAGGGGATCTTCCTGACCCACGGATCACACCCACTTCTCTTGCATCTCCTGCATTGGCAGGTGAATTCTTTACCACTAGTGCCAACTGGGAAGCCCTCAACTCCATAGAAAAGGCTTCTCTGTTCTTCCTCTGCACTAAATCTGACTTAATTAGCATGGTCATCTCACGGTCAGTAAGGGAAAAATTTCTCTTCCAGGGATTACATCTCCAGGGTTATGGCCTTTTTTATCACTTTCTAGTATTCCTATGTATTATCCCCTCCTCCACCCTAGCCACAGTCCAATAGAGGCAGATAACTAACATGCACATAACCTTTCTATTTTATGAGGAAATCTGAGTTGAAAGATAGTCCCTAGTTGGCAACAGTCTTGAGTATTCAGAAGTTCCACAAGGGGCTCTCATGTACTATTTTATTTGATGTCCCCAACGGCTCTTCTTTGTAGACTTCTAACTTAGTCTCATTTCCCACCTTCCCTAAGTCCAAACTGATATTTCACTCTGAGATTTGACAGGTAGTGAGCCAGGGGTCTTTAGCCATTTGGCCCCAGGGCTACCACTTCACTTAAAGTCAAAACAGTGTCAGAGCAGCTCACCTCCACTGTCTCAACCAGCATCTTCCTGAGTTATCTTTTCAAGGAGGCTTTGATTAGCCTTTCATGTGCTTCTGAACACGAAGCCCTACATTCAGTTTTCCTCTCTCCAAATTCTGTTTCCTTCCCTCCAAATTCTGTTTCCCTCGTGCTCCTTTTCTTGATTTCTGTTTATAATCAACCTTCCATTAGGGATGATCCCCCATCTCTCAAGCATCTTCCTCTAGGTTTCACTGACCTGCCTTCTTGCATGCATGCGTGCTAAGCAGCTTCAGTAGTGTCTGACTCTTTGTGACCCCATGGACTATAGTCCACCAGGCTCCTACGTCCATGGGATTCTCTAAGCAAGAATACTGGAGTGGGTTGTTGCAATGCCCTTCTCCAGGAGATCTCCCCAACACAGGGATCAAACCCACATCTCTTGCATCTCCTGCATTGACAGGTGGGCTCTTTACCACTAGCACCACCTGGGAAGCCCTGACATACCCTCTTTATCTTCCCATAATTCTGTCCCCTGGGCTCTTGAACTGCCAATCTAGCCTGCAGGCAGTCTCCCCTGATAGATGGTTCTCAGATACTCCTTGTCTTGTATAAATTCCAGTCAGCCACCAAACAACATCTGTTTATGGGGGGTAGTTTTCTCCTAGGAAAAAACCATACCTTTTCCCTTTCACTTTGGCCACTCACCACAACCAGCACTTCCACTAGGATCCAGCACGCATAGCCCTTTCAAGTGTGCAACTATTTTTACTACAATAAAAAGGACTGTTAGCATACAAACTATATCCAGATGAGTGAAGTTACAAGCATAGAGTTCCGTGTGACTTGGCTTGGCAGAGACTGACAGCATTAGTCTCTTCCAAGCCCTCCTTGTGTTTCCACCATTTCTTGTCACAGGCAACTCTCCTAAGCCCTGATCCTTGGCCCTCACCATCTCCACTGGTTTCTTCTATGTTCACTCCCTGCTACAGGGCTTGCCATTCCCCTGGAATTGTTGGGTCCTTTTCTGCCTTGAGTTAAAGGTCACTTGCTGCTCAGCCTTAGGTCATAACTGTCCTTCTCAGATCATATACACTTAGGAGCATCCACATTTATTAGTTCACCCCGGCTGCCTTCTGACTTTTGTTCTTCTTTTCAAAAGAGATATATTCACTTTCCATCAGCTCATACTGGCAATTCCTCTCTCTTTCTCACTTTGATTTTTCCTTCTCCCTCAAATTTTTATTTGTCCTAAAACCTTCATGCTTATTTGCTACTCTGATGCCAGACTCCTTAACCTCTTGGGTGAAAGTCATCAGGGTCAAAACAGACACATTAGCATACAGAACTTTCAACCAATCCCACTCCTGAATTCTGAGCAGGAATCTGACTGTACTAATACTGTTTTGACCTTAATTACATGTATTCTTTATGGCTTCCCTGATGGGTCAGTGATAAAGAATCCACCTGTCAACTGCAGGAGACACGAGTTCCATCCCTGGGTGGGGAAGATCCAAGATTCCTCCTGGAGGAAGAAAAGGCAACCCACTCCAGTATTCTCACCTGAAAAATCCCATGGACAGAGGAGCCTGGCAGACTATAGTCCATAGGGGTCCTAAAGAGTCAGACACTACTGAGTGACTGAGTGTGCACACGGGCACACACACACACACACACACACACGTGTTTTTAAAGATCGTATTTCCATTTTATCTCATCTAGTTCAATAAATCCCAGTGTTTTGAAGGAAAGTATATTTGATGCAATTTTTCTTGAGAATCCCTTTGCTATACTTTAATTACTGTGATCTGGGTACTTGGTGTAAATATACTGTAGTCACACATATTTGTCAGGAATAAAGAAAAACAAACCAACCCTGGAACCCTGGACGGAGTTACCTAAAGGGTCAAAGTCTGCTGTCTGGCCTGGCTTGTGCATCAGAACCGCCTGCGGATCATTTGTAAGATGAAAAGGCTCTGCCTCTCCCTCCTCTCAGGGATTCACACTCCGGAGCACCTTGGGGAACCTGGAGCCACTGAAGAAAGTAATGCCTAAGAGAGTGGCATCAGCGGCCACAGTGAAGGTGCTCCATCTCTGTGAACTAACATCGGTGCTAAGATGCACCTCCTGTGATTGCACCTCCTGTGACTACTTTGCCCTTCTGCTGCTGCTCTTCCAAGAAATGCACTTCACATGTTTTTTTCCCACTCCTTTCAAGTCCCATCCTGACGTTCCAAAGTCATTAATGTTTTAGATGTGAGTAAATGACCTACTACCCTTTGCTAAAGGAAAAGAAAGGGTGGAGGGGGGTGTTCATGCTCCACGTTTACACTGTGCTTCGTCACCTGAGTGTATTTCCTGGGATGTGTGAGGATTTCTTTCTGCATCCAGGATGGACCTTGGACTTGTGTGTGCATGTGTTTTTAGTTGCTCAGTCGTGTCTGACTCTTTGCGATCCCATGGACTGTAGCGCGCCGGGCTCCTTTAGTCCGTGGAATTGTCCAGGCAAGAATACTGGAGTGGGTTGTCATTTCCTTCCCCAGGGGATCTTCCCGACTGAGGGATCGAACCCAGGTCTCCTGCATTGCAGGCAGATTCTTTAGTGTCTGAGCCACCAGGAAAGCCTGGACCTTGGACTTATTCCTTGGGATGGCTGAACCATGAATGCATATGTATTGGGGGGAATATGAGTATTCCTCTCTTGTCTCCAGAGAGATTGAAAGAGAAGAAAGTCGCCAAAGACCTAAAGGTCTCACACAACATGGAGCATACAACCACAAACATCAGGGAATGTCAGACACAGGGAGCCCCTGACATTTTCCACAGTCAGACTTACCAGCCCTCATTTTTAGGAACCTGGCTTTATGAGAGAGAAAGCAAAATGGAGACCTGTGTTCTTTGTTTTCATCAGGCCCAGTTTCTCATTATTCTACTCCTTATCACACCCATTTTTATCAATATCTTTCTCCACTGTAAATGTAGAAAGCAAAAGAGGGAGGGCCTTTCTCTTTTAAGAAATAACCAGGGATCTCATTAACAATGCCTGCAATGTGTCAGGTAATCTTGTTTTGTTTTGAGCTTGGCTGTTGGATGGCTGGGGAGTCTGACATTGCTAATGATTTCTAGGTAACTTACATTCCCCACAAGTTGAGCGAGTTACTCCATAAAATATATGGGGTAGGAAGGCTTAGAACAACAAATCTGGTTTAATCCTCGCCTCATCTAATCATCTATGTGACCCAAGGGAAGCCCCATGTGCTTGAGACTCAATTGACCCCTCTATAAAATGCAGGTAAAAGGACTTGCCCAGTGGTCCAGTGGTTAAGACTCTGCTTTCCGATGCAGAGGGGTGTGAGTTTGATCCCTGGCTGGGGAACTAAGATCCCAAATACTGCAGGGTGTGGCCAAAATTTTAAATAAATCAATAAAAGTGATTTTAAAAAATAATAAATTACCCAAAAAAGGGCAGATAAAGACCCACATAAAGAGTGATAAGAATTTTACACAATATCCATGAAGCACCTTAGTGTCCAACAAGTTCCTATCTCAAGGTATTTAATAGATGGCAATATTATTATTATTTTCTACAACCCTGAAGTGTCAGCAAGAGTCTTGGAGACTCCTACAGGACCAGCACCATGTGCCATTCATTATGTTGTAGGAATAAAAGAGTTTTGTGAGGAAATGGATCAATGAACACTTCAAAAATCCTTCACACAACCACATCCCTCCCTATCATGCTGTTAAAGAGCTCTTATCAAGCAAGAGGGTAAGTCATGTAAAAGACATCAGATACACTGAAGCGTCTTACAAGACTACCCTGTTTTATTTTTACACTGAACTGTTCATCAGACTGAATGCTTTGTTTTGTTTTCTGTTATTACTTGCAGCTGGTCCAGGAAAAGGAAGGAAGGAAGCCTCTTCCTTTAAAAGCTGAAACTTTAACTTGCACCTAATTTTGAACAAAAAGTGAGAAGACACCAGTTATCTTCTCAAACTCCAGGTCAGTGCACCCCATCTGAATGACCCCTTGCCACCATCATCCACAGATCATGGACCTACAGTTAGCAGAAAAGAAATCTCCCTAATAGCAGACCCGCCTGGATACGAAAGAAGGAATATTATTAATCCATTTATCTCCAAATAAATAATCCCACAGAAATTGGGAGGAAAAAAGTTAACCTACATTATTTTACTTCACAACATGGTTCCAGATATGGTCTTTGTTTTTATTTTTTTTATAAATAGAATGCTCTTAACTACATATCAGTGACAGCATTCAGCACTCATTTGTATGGTTTAAAATATTGGTGTGTAAGATAAAGTTGATATTTTTAATCATTCTTAACTATTAGTTTATTTCCCCAAGATTTCTCCTAGTTTTAAAATTCTAAACTTCGTGAAGGCCTGAGAAATGACTCTTGCTACGATTTCTCTGTATTACAGAGCATAGTACATCTTCAAAGAGGCTCTTCTGCCTATCCTGAGTGAAACTCATTGGGGTGAGGCCGCTGTGTCTTCCAAGAGGATTACCTACTGGTGTTGATCAGCATAAAAACACCAATGCAAAGGACAGCTATCTGGACCAGGCTAAGCATGTTGTATCTAGTGGTAAATTCACTCGTTCGAATACCCTGTAAAATAGGTTTTCATTTCCACAGATTACAAAAGAGACTTCAAGAGATTCATTAAGCTACTGCAGGTCACAATTTGTAAAATCTGGAACTAGTAAAATCTATACTTCCCTGGCTCCAAACCTGTGTTCTTCTCTTCCTGCCAAACTTCCTAGAATAAAAAGTAAAATGTGTAAATAGGATGCCACCTGACAGTTTTAGAACCTAAGAAGCTGAGAAATGCCAAGCCTACCCACAGTAAATCCTGGGTAAAGCCTGGGTAAAGCCTGGGGTTTGGATCCTAGCAGACCCAAACATTCGAGAGCCATGTTTTTATTGATCTTCACACTGTTTGACTTCAATTCAAATTAAAAATTGCCATCATTTAGGTCCATCCATGTCTCTACAAATAACCACATTTTGTTCCTTTTTAAGGCTGAATAACATTCCATTGCATATATGTACCACATCTTCTTTATGCATTCCTCTGCCGATGGATATTAGGTTACTTCTGTGTCTGAGCTATTGGAAATTGTGCTGCAATAAACACTGACGTGCATGAGTCTTTCTAAATTATGGTTTCTCTACTCAGCGCTCTCTGGTAACCTAAATGGGAAGGAAATCCCAAAAAGAGAGGATATATATATATGCACAGCTGATTCATTTTGCTGTACAGTAGGAACTAACATTAGATTATAAAGCAACTGTACTCCAATAAAAATTAACTTAAAATAAAACCCAAATGATAATATTACAAATAAAAGTTAGGAAAAAAAAAAAAAAAAGCCAACCTTTAAAGCTCTGCAGAATTTACACAAGATCAGGATCTGGGAACTTCCAGTGACAAGTCAGAATATCTGGCAACTCTACACATTCCCACGTGATAACTTTGGGGGCAGCTGAGCAGCGGATGCTGTTTTGAACAGACCACTCCACTCCCTTCCCCGAGACCACAGCCCACTCTTGGCTGACTTAGCTTGTGCGCCAGAGCCCTAGGGCTTTTGAGCTGGTGACACCCCCAGCCCTCCTTTTTTCCAAGGCATTCAACCCAGAGAAATCAGAGTGGTAAAAATGTTCTCAAACTTCATAAACACACAGTATGTCAAAAAACGATAAGAAAGGAGGTAACTTGCACCTTTTCCTCAATGGTTTCCTCTTGGGGATGACCCAGAGATTGTGAGGGTTTGGAGAACCGCCTAAGGCCTTCAATTAAGATAGTTCTGTCTTTGGTTACTACCGGAAAAAACCTGTAAGCAGACAGCTGCTTCATGCCAGTTGAAATTCTAGTCTTGGGTGGGATGGCAGAGGTTTATGACTTCAGATGAGAAACAGGCAGCAACAGATTATATTCTTATGCCAAGTTTCTCTCTTTATTGCCATGGAAGCAAAAAGAGAAATGCAGAAAAGGGAAAGCTCTGCAAGACCTGTGTTTCACTCAGACCTTCTGCTAGGCATCGGGAGCTGCTCAAGATTTTGCAAACACTTTTACAGGAAAATCATAGATGTAGAAAACCTCTGAAATTCAAACAGAGCTGGAAAAGAATAAAGACCATGCATTTTGTCTTTAAACTCAGAAGCAGAACCCCCGGGATTTGGTGTTCTAAAACAAGACTGGAAACATTATTAACGTTAATAAATAAACATCTGGATTGACTTGCAGCCTAAATTTAAGTGTCCTAAATATTTTGGCTCTATTATAACGATGCTGCATTTTCCTAAATTTTCCAATGTTTCTTTGGTCCGTAGCTTACACTTCATTTTCTTGTGACTCTTTTAACTCAGGTCTTGTTTTCCATGAAAATAGACCCCGTTATATAAATGTTTAAACACCAAATGTCCATAAAAAGATACGAAATTGGTTTTGATTTCATCCCTATATTTGCACAGTGTGGGTCCTTAGTATACTCATGTCCTTTTCATTGGAACCATGTCATCAGACCATCTGCTTCTCTTTCATTCTCCTAATACTTTGTGGTACATCTAATTCTAAGAGAGCCAAAATTTACCAACAAAATTTTTGTTGAGCTAAAATTAAAACTCAAGGTCATGATGAAGCTGTTAATTCCATTCTTTAATGTAACATTTAGCCAGTGTTAGCCCAGTTTTGTACAGTACTAGGGAGAAAACACATACACTATGGAGGCATAAACCAGATTAGGCCGTACTCATAGCCAAGTTTCACTTGGAGCCTCTAGAGTGCTCCAAAAAGCATGAGTGCATGCGAAAGGAAAGGTCAGCAACACACATCTCCACCAAGAAAAGTCCAATAAAACCAATGCAAAAGTAAATGAGCCAGCTACAGAGAACTCTCCTCATAACACAGTGCTTACACCTAATCCGTTCCTCACCACCTTCGATTGAGAGTGTTGGTCTCAGGTCCCTAGGCTGTTGCTGTTACTGCCTTGAGCTTTTGACTAGTCGTAAGCCAAGGGGTTGCTATGCAGAGTCCCGATGCATGGAACCAGAGTTAATCATCCACAGGCCCTTTTGCCTGAAATAAGATGCTTTTCATTTCCCCTGGCTTATGAGAATAATGAAAAAAGAAAACAAACAAAGGAGATAACTGCAATATGTTAAAAGATAATCCCTTAGCATAACTATTGTCTAGAAGCCTGAGCACCAGGGCAGGCAAAAATCCAGTCTGCATTCAGGGACTAGCTGACATTTATTTATAAGAGATTATGCCGTGACAGAGCTTCAAGGCATTTAGAATGCTCCTATTCCCCAAGGCCTTCACTATATTTATATGCAGGATCCCATATTATTTTTCCTGCTGTTATGGCAACAGAGATTTCAATGTTTACAGAGCTATCAAGTTCTGACAGG